>NC_029793.2:51451549-51456611 GCF_000816755.2 Arachis ipaensis | reverse complement strand
CTAAGAGAGAAGAGAGAAAAGAGAGCACTAAGAACATTATTCACCTAATCACTCAAATCTACATAACTTTCAATCTAGAGCTCCAATTGATGAGCTATTTGTTGCTACGCATTTGTCTTGGATCTCTCTTCAATTCTATCTAAGCGTTGTAGTAAGGAACCTTGAAACCCTTGCCCAGTTTTTAATTTCATTAATGTTTCACATTTTTGAGTTTGGTGTTGAGAAAAATTCAACTTTTGATGTTTAGGGAAAGCTCAATCTTGAGTACTAAGGACGTTTTAACCTGAGATTGAGTGGTAAAAGGTAAGGAAGCTTAACTTCCTTTATTATTTCTAATTTTAAATAAAATCCTAGTATGATTATTGAGTAAAATTGTTGTGATTAGATTATATGGATTAGCTTGGCTTATTGGATTGAATTGGTTTGGTTGTAGAGAATTTGTTGAGGCTCGTTGACGTTAGGTGAAACTCGGACTTGGGCGGAGGAAGGAATCTAAGGGGTTTGAATTCGTTGCGCTTAAGGTATGAGTTTAAGTTTCGGGTAAATACCATGTAATTTGACATGAAATCCTAGCCTAGTTGTCTCTAAGATAGAATTGAATGGATATGGTTGATGTCGTGATTAATTGGTTGTAAATTGTGAGTTGTATTTATGTTGGATGATATGAATGGTATATATGATTGAAGAGAATATGAGTTATGGCATGGTTGTCTATAATGGTAATTGATGTGAAAATTGGGTCGCAGGTCATGATAGAGTGAGAAAATCTCATACTTGGTAAGATAAGGTGAGTGGTGTGAAATGTTGTATGAGAATGAGATATTTGATGTTAGTTGGTTGTGGATTTTGTATGTATGAGCGTGTATATTGAGGTTGTCTTGAAAAATTGATTAATTGGGTGGAATGAATAGGAATTGTAGAGAATTGATAAATGTATGTTGAGGAAGTTAGAAGTGGTATTGGAATGGTTTTCTTGAACTGAATTGGACTTAGAATTGGTGAAAATTGTAATACAAAAATATTTGGGTATAAAACAGATTTTTGACGAAATTCGACGGGGCATAACATAACCCTCAGACTTTTAAATTTTATGAGACTTATTTTAAATGAAACTTGGGTTTGTCTATTTTATGACGTTCGAAGAACGGACGGAAAACAATTTTTAAAAAAAAAGTTATGAACATTTGAAAATCTGGTTTCAAAAAATTGAATTCTACAGAAGTTTCAGAAAACTGAGGTCATGCGTACACGACACATGCGTACACATGAGGGGCATTACAGAATTGAAATGTTTTCATGCGCATCTATGCGTCTGCAAAGAAGACAAATCATGCGTACGAACGACCCTATGCGTATGCACGACTTGCATTCCAGAATTGAAAAGATTTCGTGCGAGTACCATGCATACACATAAAAGTGGACTCGTGCATACGCACGATTGCTCTGTTTTCAAAAAAAAATGTTATTTTAACTGTTTTAGCCTATCCAATCTACTTTTAACCCCCGTAACCCCCAATTAAGATCTGATAACTAGTTTTTAGGCTTTGGAATGAGTGCGGGCATATTGAATGGGTTAAATTGGTATTGAAGGAGATTATAGAGTGAAGAATTTAAATTAATGATGAGTTGATATGATTGGATGATAAAAATAAGTTGGATTGATATGATGCCTCCCTGGGTAGATGCAAGGGTGTGGTTCACCCCACTTGCTCTGGGTTGAGGATTGGAACTCCCTGGGTAGATGCAAGGGTTTGATTTGTTGAGAAACCATAATTTGATGGTTTATTTTGTATTGAAATGAGTAAATTTTATCAACTTATTCTATATTTATTCATTGAAATAGCATAGTTTTGTGAATTTTTCCTAAATTGTGCTTAAAATTAAAATTATATTTTTTTACCCTTAATTTCCTAAATTTAATCCACTTTAATCCATTCGATGCCTTGATGTGTTTGTTGAGTGATTTCAGGCTTACAAGACAAGGATGAATTATAAAAGTGAAGAAAAAGCATGCAAAAGTGGAGAATTAATGAAGAAATAGAGTTTGGAGCATTTCAGGGTCATGCGTACGCACGTCTTATGTGTACACATGAATATCAAGTTGTGCGTACGCATGCCTCATGCGTACACATGACTACCAGCATGTGACTTCACTTAAGCAAACACATGGGTCACAATTTCAGGGCTTTCTTGGGCCCAATCCAACTCAATTCTGAAGTATTTCAAGCCAAACTCAAGGAGGATGAAAGGGAGAGCAATTAGAATAGGTTTTTGTTATGTTTTAGGTTAGACTTCTAGAGAGATAAGCTCTCTCTTCTCTTTAGCACTTACGATTTTAGATTTAGTTTTCTCCATAGAATTAGGTTTTGATCTTGCTTTGATTTAGTTTTAATTACAATTTCTTGTTTTAGCATCTTAATTCTCTTAGTTTACTTGTTAATTTCATCCATTTTTGTTGCTTTTATGTTCATGAAATCTTGTTAATTTTGATTCCATTTAATGTAATTTGATGTTTTTATGTTTATTGTTGCTTAATTGAGTTGTTATTATTGTTTTCTTGCAATTGGTAGTTATAGATTTTATTATTCATGTAATTTGCCATGTTTTTTCCTTTTATGCATACCAAGTATTTGATAAAATGCCTCTTTTAGTTTTAGTGTGGTTTTTCAAACTCTTGGCTTGGGATTGAAGATTTAGGTGACCTTGAGTCATTGTTGTCCAATATGGGTAATTTAGGGTTGTTAGTTGATTTGGTTTTCACTAACGCTAGTCTTTCACTAAGTTAATTAGTGAGTTGGCTAGGATTTGAGGATGGAAATCAATTATGCCTATTTGACTTATCCTCGATGTTAGGGTTGACTAATTGGGATTGACACTTCATAAATACCATGTTTTTAGTCAACGACTAGGATAGGAAACCTTGACTCTCAACCCTTGCCAAGACTTTTTTTATTATTTGAATTCTCCTTTCACTTGCTTTAATTGCCTTTAGTTTAATTCCTTGCATGCTCATTTAATTCCTTACTATTTATATTTCTTGTTTATTTCAATCAAAATCCCCAATTTTCTCATAGTCAATAATTGATTACTTGATTGCAATTCCAAGGGGGAATAACCCGAGATTAACACTTTCGGTTATTTTAGTATATATTGTGACAACCTTTTAAACTTTGATTGAGAGTTAATTGTTGGTTTGGATTATGCTTGCAACGAAATTCTATTGAGAAATTCTAGACTGACATTAACCCTAACATCAAGTTTTTGGCGTTGTTGCCGGGGAGTTGCAATGTGTGTCATGTTATTGGCTATTGTTAATATGTGAATATGTGAATAGTTTGTTTTTTTATTATTTCTTAATTTTAGTTTGTATTTAGAAGTTTGTTTTTATTTGTTTCTTGATAGCTTTGTTTTTATTTCCTCTTTTCTCTATGAACTCTCATCCTTATGGTTTTGGGTATGATTGTGAAAACGTTATAAGAAATGGCAAGCTTAATGATGATGTGCACCAAGGGTTGAATTATCACTTGAGGAAAGAGACGCATTCATATGGACAATCTTCATGGCAATCTCCTCATCCATGCCACTATGATCATAACTCATCCTATAGTTCATACTAATCAATTGACTATGGTGGCCCTTACAATGATTACCAACCTCAACCACTATATTCCTATGAACTCTATCCTCAACATTATCCTCAACCACAATACCCTCAAGCCCCACTCCACTATCAAATACCTTCATGGGATCAAATTCCATATCCATCTCACAATCCACCTTATGAACCACCATCATTCCAACATCACTACTCCCATAATCTCCTTGACTAACTACCTCCATATACACCACTGGTGCACGAAATTGTGATCATCAATGGCGTCATCAACATGGTACGCTCAATTGTAATCTCAACTTTTTATCACAACTTCACACAACTAACCAGCAAGTGCACTGGGTCGTCCAAGTAATAAACCTTACGCGAGTCGCGAGTTTGAAGTTCGTCACAGTCATTCAATCCCAGAGTCCTACTCGGAATACCACAGACAAGGTTTAGACTTTTTAGACTCTCATGAATGCCGCCATCAATCTAGCTTACACCACGGAGATTCTGATTAAGAGATCTAAGAGATACTCATTCAATCTAAGGTAGAACGGAAGTGGTTGTCAGGCACGCATTCATAAGGAATGATGATGATTGTCACGTTCATCACATTCAGGTTGAAGTGCGAATGAATATCTTAGAAGCGGAATAAGTTGAATTGAATAGAGAAACAGTAGTACTTTGCTTAATCTTTGAGGAACAGCAGAGCTCCACACCTTAATCTATGGAGTGCAGAAACTCTACCGTTTGAAAAATACATAAGTGAATAGAGGGTAAGCATGGCCAAGTGGCCAGCCTCCCATGGAGGTCTAGAGATCTCAAAATGATCAAAAGATGTCTAATACAATAGTAAAAAGTCCTATTTATAATAAACTAGCTATTAGGGTTTACAGAAGTAAGTAATTGATGCATAAATCCACTTCCGGGGCTCACTTGGTGTGTGCTTGGGCTGAGCTTGAATGTTACACATGCAGAGGCTCTTTCTGGAGTTGAATGCTAGGTTGTAACGTATTTCTGGCGTTCAACTCTGGTTTGTGACTTGTTTCTGGCGTTTAACTCCAGACAGCACCATAGAACCGACGTTCAACGCCCTTTTACGTCATATAAACGCGTTCAAAGTATGAACTATTATACATTACTGGAAAGCCCTGGATGTCTACTTTCCAACGCAATTAAAAGCGTGCCATTTTGATTTCTGTAGCTCCAAAAAATCCACTTTGAGTGCAGGGAGGTCAGAATCCAATAGCATCAGCAGTCCTTCTTCAACCTTTGAATCTGATTTTTGCTCAAGTCCCTCAATTTCAGCCAGAAAATACCTGAAATCACAGAAAAACACACAAACTCATAGTAAAGTCCAGAAATGTGAATTTTAATTAAAAGCTAATAAAAACATCCCTAAAAGTAACTAGATTCTACTAAAAACATACTAAAAACAATGCCAAAAAGCGTATAAATTATCCG
>NC_029793.2:51446160-51451450 GCF_000816755.2 Arachis ipaensis | reverse complement strand
TGGGAAGAGTGGATGGATGTGAGTGGTGAAGTGGTGATAGGGAAGAGAGATTGAGGTGATTGGTGAAGAGTTTTGGGGAAGAGTGTTTATGGGATTGTGTGAAAGAGGGGTGAGAAGAAGTGAGTGGAGGTAGGTGGTGATCCTGTGGGGTCCACAGATCCTGAGGTATTCAAGGATTTACAACCTTGCACCAAATTAGGCATGCAAAATGCCCTTGCACACAACTCTGGGCGTTTAGTGCCAGATTGGTGCTTGTTCTGGGCGTTGAACGCCCATTTGTTGCCCATTTCTGGCGTTGAACGCCAGAACCCTGCTTGTTCTGGGCGTTCAGCGCCAGCTCTTCTCCAGGGTGCAATTTTAGCGTTCAAACGCCCAGATGCTGCCCATTTTGGGCGTTCAGCGCCAGAACCATGCTCTGTTCTGGCGTTGAACGCCAGCCAGATGCTTCTTACTGCCGTTTAAACGCCAGTAAGGTCTTCCTCCAGGGTGTGATTTTTCTTCTGCTGTTTTTGATTCCGTTTTCAATTTTTATGTTTATTTTGTGACTCCACATGATCATGAACCTAATAAAACATGAAAGAACAATAAAAATAGAATTAGATAAAAATTGGGTTGCCTCCCAACAAGCGCTTCTTTAATGTCAATAGCTTGACAGTGGGCTCTCATGGAGCTTCACAGGTGTTCAGAGCATTGTTGAGACTCTCCAATATGAGAAATTTGGATAATTTCTCCATGATGGGTTATATGTGTTTCCATAAGGTTCACCCATATAATTTACCTCTGCTATTGCAGGGTTTTCAGGATCATAAGCTTCTTCAGAAGATGCCTCTTGAGTACTGTTGGATGCAGCTTGCATTCCATTCAGACTCTGAGAAATTATATTGACTTGCTGAGTCAATATTTTGTTCTGAGCCAATATGGCATCCAGAGTATCAATTTCAAGAACTCCCTTCTTCATAGGCGTCCCATTACTCACAGGATTCCTCTCAGAAGTGTACATGAAGTGGTTATTAGCAACCATGTCAATGAGTTCTTGAGCTTCTGCAGGCATTTTCTTTAGGTGAATGGATCCACCTGCAGAAGTATCCAATGACATCTTAGCTAATTCAGATAGACCATCATAGAATATATCCAGGATGGTCCATTCTGAAAGCATGTCAGAAGGACACTTTTTGGTCAGTTGCTTGTATCTTTCCCAAGCTTCATAGAGGGATTCACCTTCTTTCTGTCTGAAGGTTTGAACATCCACTCTAAGCTTGCTCAGCTTTTGAGGAGGAAAGAACTTGGCTAAGAAAGCCGTGACCAGCTTGTCCCAAGAGTTTAGGCTATCTCTGGGTTGAGAGTCCAACCACATTCTAGCTCTGTCTCTTACAGCAAAAGGGAAAAGCATGAGCCTGTAGACTTCAGGATCTACTCCATTAGTCTTAACAGTATCACATATCTGCAAGAATTCAGTTAAGAACTGAAAAGGATCTTCAGATGGAAGTCAATAAAACTTGCAGTTCTGCTGCATCAGAGAAACTAATTGAGGTTTCAGCTCAAAGTTATTTGCTCCCATGGCAGGAATGGAGATGCTTCTTCCATGTAGATTGGAATTAGGTGCAGTAAAGTCACCAAGCATTCTCCTTGCATTATTGTTGTTGGGTTCGGCTGCCATCTCCTTTACTTGTTCGAAATTTTCAATAAGGTTGTCTCTGGATTGTTGTAATTTAGCTTCTCTTAGTTTCCTCTTCAGAGTCCTTTCAGGTTCTGGATCAGCTTCAACAAGAATGCCTTTTTCCTTGTTCCTGCTCATAAGAAAGAGAAGATAACAAGAAAAGAAGAGGAATCCTCTATGTCACCGTAAAGAGGTTCCTTATTGTTAGTAGAAGAAGAAAAGGAATAGGGGTGAAGAAGAATGAAGAATTCAAACACAAGGGTAAGGATAGGAGCAGTGATGTGAGATGAAGAGAAGTGTTAGTAGATGAATAAATAATTAGAAGGAGATGAGGGAGAAGGATTTTCAAAAATTATTTTTGAAAAAGGGTTAGTGATTTTCGAAAATAGTTTTTGAAAAAAAAAGGTTAGTTTTCGAAAATTAAAATAAAAAATTAAAATAATTAGTTAGTTAAAAAGAAATTTTGAAAAAGAGGGAAGATATTTTCGAAAATTAGAGAGAGAGAGAGTTAGTTAGGTAGTTTTGAAAAAGATAAGAAACAAACAAAAAGTTAGTTAGTTAGTTGAAACAAAATTTGAAAAGATAAGAAGTTAGGAAGTTAGAAAAGATATTTTGAAATCAAATTTTTGAAAAAGATAAGATAAGAGGATATTTTTGAAAAGATATGATTGAAATTAGTTTTGAAAAAGATTTGATTTTTAAGATCACAATTAATGACTTGATTCACAAGAAATCACAGGATATGATTCTAGAACTTAAAGTTTGAATCTTTCTTAACAAGCAAGTAACAAACTTGAAATTTTTGAATCAAAACATTAATTGGTGATATTATTTTCGAAAATTAAGAGATAAAGATAAGAAAGAGGTTTTTGAAAAATATTTTTATAATTTTTGAAAATAAATAAGAAAAAATGAAAAAGATTTGATTTTTGAAAAAGATTTTGAAAAAAAGATGAGATTTTTTTAAATTGAAAATTTGATTTGACTCATAAAAACAACTAGATTTTAAAAATTTTTGAAAAAGTCAAATCTAATTTTCGAATTTATGAGAGAGAAAAAGGGGAAGATATTTTTTTATTTTTGAATTTTTAATGATGAGAGAGAAAAAATTAAAACATCATTTTCATGTTTTTCTCTTTTCTTTTTGGATCAAAACAAGGAATGCATGCAAGAACACTATGAATGTCAAGATGAACACCAAGAACACTTTGAAGATCAAGATGAACATCAAGACTTATTTTTGAAAATTTTTATATGCAAAGAAAACATGCAAGACACCAAACTTAGAAATCTTTCATGTTTAGACACTATGAATGCAAAAATGCACATGAAAAACAAGAAAAGATGCAAAACAAGAAAACATCAAGATCAAACAAGAACACTTACCAAGAACAACTTAAAGATCATGAAGAACACCATGAATGCATGAATTTTTTGAAAAATGCAAGATGAAGATGCAATTGACACCAAACTTTAAATCTTACTCAAGACTCAAACAAGAAATACAAAATATTTTTTTGATTTTTATGATTTTATGATTTTTTTGTATTTTCTTTTAATTTTTTCGAAAATCATTTTGAAAAAGAAAAATAAGGATTCCAAAATTTTTAATATGAATTCCAGGAATCTTATGCTCTTTAAACTAAAGCTCCAATCAAAGGGTCAGGCATGGCTTAATAGCCAGCCAAGCTTTAGTATATAACATGAGAGTAATTCATTCAATTTTAAGCCAAAATCTCAGTCCAAAAGAATTTAGACATGGCACTACAGCCAACCAGGCTTCAACATGCTTCATGAAATACTAGAATTCATTTTTAAAAATTCTGAAGAAAAATATATTTTTGAAAACAATTTTTTTTTTTTCGAAAACAGATGAGAAATTTTTGAAAGTTTTTGAAAATTTTTTTGAAAAAAAACGAAAGGAAAGTTACCCAATCTGAGCAACAAGATGAACCGTCAGTTGTCCAAACTCGAACAATCCCCGGCAACGGCGCCAAACACTTGGTGCACGAAATTGTGATCATCAATGGCGCCATCAACATGGTACGCTCAATTGTAATCTCAACTTTTTATCACAACTTCGCACAACTAACCAGCAAGTGCACTGGGTCGTCGAAGTAATAAACCTTACGCGAGTAAGGGTCGATCCCACGGAGATTGTTGGTATGAAGCAAGCTATGGTCATCTTGTAAATCTCAGGACTTGTTTCTGGCGTTTAATTCCAGACAGCAGCGTAGAACTGGCGTTCAACGCCCTTTTACGTCGTCTAAACTCGTTCAAAGTATGGACTATTATATATTGCTGGAAAGCCCTGGGTGTCTACTTTCCAACGCAATTGAAAGAGCGCCATTTTGAGTTTTGTAGCTCCAGAAAATCCACTTTGAGTGCAGAGAGGTCAGAATCTAACAGCATCAGCAGTCCTTCTTCAACCTCTGAATCTGATTTTTGCTCAAGTCCCTCAATTTCAGCCAGAAAATACCTGAAATCATAGAAATCACACAAACTCATAGTTAGGCGAGGACCCTACGAAGTAAGTGGTCCCCATCCATCAATTGAAGACATGTTGATTGCTTTAATTAATTATGATTTAAACTTTATTTTTAATTCAAAAATAGAAAAAGATATTATTTTAGTTTTAGAAGATAGATTTTTAAATTAATTAGGATTAGATATAAAAAAGAATTCCAACAAGGGAGTTTTAACTCAACATTATTCCATTCAAATTTACAATCCTTATTTTTCTCTGAACCATGAGCAACTAAACCTCCACTGTTAAGGTTAGGAGCTCTGTCTATCTGTATGGATTGATTTTATTGCTTTTTCTATTTTAATTCATGTATGGATTTATAATTTAAGAATTGTTTTCACTCTTTATCTTATGAATTTGGGTGGAACGGAAGTATGACCCTCTTTCTACTTGAGTTCTTGTATAACTTGGAAAAGCTCTTTACATGAACAACAGCTTAAAAACATATTCTCCTAAATTTTAATTATCTGGATTTAAGGGGATACGTGACATATAATCCTTTTACTTTTGGGTAATTAGAGTTTTTGTGGCATACAAACTGGAATTTGATCATCACCCTCTAATTGGAATTAATTCACCAAGGAATTGGCAGTTGATGAAAATTAGAGGAGACTAGAAAGGTCTAAGGAATTAGGGTCTAGTCACATATAGTTTACCATGAATTAAATCTTGCATGATTAAAATAAATTAATAAGAAAAATCAATCCGGAAAATAGATAACTCTGAAGCCTTAACTGCCTTCTCCATATTTTATTCCCAACTTATTTACTTGCTCTTTTAATATTCTTTATATTGTTTAATGTCTTTTGAACACCCAAACATTACTTTATGTTTGCCTAACTAAGTAAATCAAGTAACCATTGTTGCTTAGTCCTTCAATTCTCGTGGGATCGACCCTCACTCACCTGAGGTATTACTTGGTACGACCCGGTGCACTTGTCGGTTAGTAGTGTGGTTATAAATTCCGCATCAAGTTTTTGGCGCCGTTGCCAGGGATTGACTGTGATTGACAACTACTCGTTGTTTGATTGCTTAGATTAGATAATTTTTCTTTTAATTAAATTTTTTATTATTATTAATTTTTATTTTTTATTTCTTTCATTTCC
>NC_029793.2:51442146-51446132 GCF_000816755.2 Arachis ipaensis | reverse complement strand
TTTCGATTTTTTTATTTATTTATTTAGTATTTTTATTTTATTTCTTTACACAGGTTACCTCACAGGGACTTCTCTACACTCTGACGTAGAGAGCCCCATCTTTTCTTGTCTTCTGTTTGTGTATGCGCAGGAACAGAGACAAAGAATATCTCTTAGACTTTGATCTTGAACCTGAAAGAACTTTCAGGCAGCGTTTACAATAAGCAAGACTTTACAAGGTTGCAGAGTCTACTATGGATAATAATAATGCTGTTAATACCAATGTGGCAAATCCGAATGGGGATGATCAACAAAGGAGAGTGCTTGGCTCTTATTCTGCCCCTACTACGGATCTTTATAGAAAAAGTATTGTGGTGCCTCCTATAGCTGCAAATAACTTTGAGTTGAAGCCACAATTGGTCACCCTGGTGCAACAAAATTGCCAGTATCATGGACTTCCTCATGAAGATCCAAATCAATTTATATCTGATTTTCTACAGATTTGTGATACTGTGAAGACAAATAGAGTGAATCCTGAGGTGTACAGACTCATGCTTTTTCCGTTTGCTCTGAGGGATAAAGCAATGCTATGGCTAGATTCCCAACCAAAGGAGAGTCTAAATACTTGGGAAAAGGTTGTTACTGAATTTCTCATTAAATTTTTCCCACCAAAGAAGCTGACTAAGCTTAGGTTGGAGGTTCAGACCTTCAGGCAGAAGGAGGGTGAAACTCTTTATGAAGCTTGGGAGAGATACAAGCTACTGACTAGGCAATGCCCTCCGGACATGTTCTCCAAATAGACCCAACTAGATATCTTTTATGAAGGCTTGGGTGAGATGTCCAAGATGAGCTTAGATACTTCTACAGGCGGTTCATTGCACAAGAAGAGGACACCAGAGGAGACTATTAAGCTTATTGAATTGGTTGCTAGCAACCAATATTTATACTCATCTAATAGGAATTCTGTGAACTCTAAGACCTCTCAGAAGAGAGGCGTGTTGGAAGTGAAAGCTGTTAATGCTTTTCTTGCTCAGAACAAGCTTATGTCTCAACAAATAAATTTACTTACTCAGCAGATGGGTGGCATGCAAGTTTCAACTATCAACACCCAAAATCCACCTCAAGAGGCCTCCTATGACATGGCAGGTAATTTTGTGCAAAATAATAATTATGATTATACTCAATCCCCTTTTGAACAGGTCAATTACATGGGGAGTGCTCCTAGAAATCCCAATAATGATCCCTATTCTCAAACCTACAATCAAGGGTGGAGAAATTACCCAAATTTTGGATGGAGAGACCAACCTCAGAGACCACAGAACTTCAACAATAATTCTCAAGGTGGCTTCCAACAGAACAATTACAATAACCGCCAATTTCAGTCTCAGCAGGCAAACTCTAAATCCCAAGAAGATGAAAATTGGGAGATGATGAAGAGTTTTGTTCAGGAAACCAGAGCATCAATCAAGAATTTAGAGATTCAGATGGGTCAAATAGCCACAAGAGTTAATGAAATTTATCAGAGGACCACTAATAGCCTTCTTGGTAACATAATTCTAAATCCAAGAGAGGAATACAAGGCTATCACCTTGATAGATGGACAAGTGGCAAGTATGGAAGCACAAGTTAGTGAGGAGCCCGTTGAAAAAGAAGCTCCAGAGGAGAAGAAGGAAGAAGTAGAGCATGTCCCTCCAAAGCGTGCAGACAACCCATTCCCAGACTCTCTTGATACTTATCCTACATTGCCAAAGGCTCCTGAGTACAAGCCTAAAATGCCATATCCTCAGAGACTTCAAAAGGAGACCAAGGACAAGCAGTTTTCAAAGTTCTTGGAAGTCTTCAGAAAGTTGCAAATTAATATTCCTTTTGCTGAGGTTTTGGAGCAAATGCCTATTTATGTCAAGTTCATGAAGGATTTGTTGTCAAAGAAGAAGCCTTTAAAGGGAGATAAGACAGTGGTCTTGACTAAAGAATGCAGTGCCATCATTCAGAATCACTTACCAAAGAAGATGCCAGATCCAGGGAGCTTTCAAATTCCATGCACCATTGGGAGCACAACCTTTGAGAAAGCATTATGTGATATGGGAGCAAGCATCACTTTAATGCCCCTGTCTATGATGAAGAAGCTACAAATCTAAGAGGCACAACCTACGAAGATAGCATTACAGATGGCAGACAAATCTATGAATCCTGCATACGGATTAATGGAGAATATCTTAGTCAAATTGGGTAAGTTCTTCTTCCTAGCAGATTATGTGATTCTTGACACAGGGGAGGATGAGAACGCCTCTATAATTCTAGGAAGACAATTCCTAGCCACTGAAAGAGCTCTGATTGATGTAGAAGTGGGTGAATTAGTGCTTAGAGTGCATAATGAGCAACTGGTCTTTCATGTCTTCAAAGATATACATTCAACAGGTGAAAAAGAGAGGTGCATGCAGACTGAGTTTATTGATCCAAACCTTCAACAACCCCCTGATGACGGACAGCAGAATCTGCAGCTCCAACCTCCTTTGGTGACAAACAATAAAATTCCTCCTGACATCAAACCTAAGTCTGGTGTTGGGAATGCATCATCCACCAAGGAGGAGGTTCCTAAAAAGAAGAAAATACCCAGGGGATGGAGAAACAAAAAGATCCCCACTGAAGGTTTCTCCCCAGGAATGAAGGTGGTGTTGACTAGCAATCCAGTGCGAACTTATACAGTAAACAGAATCCTCTCTCTAGAGCATATTGAGCTACTTTATGGAGACACAGGAAAGAAGTTCAAAGTAAGGGGTGAAGAGCTGAGCCCCTATGATCCTCCTCCCTAGAGGAGCTGACCGTCAAGCTAGTGACGGTAAAGAAGCGCTTGTCGGGAGGCAACCCGATAATTTCGTATCCTTAGTTATTTTTTGTAGTAGTGATTTTCTTATTTATTTGATTTTTATTGAATTTTTACTATTTTCCTTTATTTTACGTGTGTTTTGATCATAAAGCTATTTAGAACAGAACCGTATATTTCCGAAAAAAGAAAGAAAGAGAGAACACACGACGCGCAAGCGTCGCTGACGCGTACGCATCATGTGTGTGCGTGTGAAAAAAATTAAATTGGACAGAAAGTTGAGTAGGAGTGGGGCTGGAACCATGCTGGGCGCATAAGTCGCATCACGCATATGCGCCTCTGACGTGGGCGCGTCGTTTGCGCAAATGGCCACCCACGCGTGCGCATCCCTGACGCGTACGCGTGACCTTGAAAAATCGACGTAAATGGGTACATGGCCGAAAGTTGTGATGGTGTGGGGCTGGAGTGGTGCAGGGAGCACAAGTCTCATCACGCGTATGCATCTCTAACGCGTGCGCGTCCTTTCCCCAAAAGGCTATCCACGCGTGCGCGTGCATGATGCGCACGCGTCATCTGTAATTTTGATTCCCAAGCCACACGAACAGAGAGTTGTGCGTGTGCGCAGTCGCCTTTGCACGATTCGCACAAAACCAAGTCCACGCGTACGCGTCATCTGAACTTAACGCGATCTACGCGTACACGTGCCTTACGCATACGCGACCCCTCAGCGCCTAAATTCAAATTATCCACCCTCAATCCTAATTCTCTCTCGTTCTTTTATCCTTTTATTATTCTTTCATCTTACTATTTATTTTAGTTTTCAGTTCTTCTTTGCTTGAGGACAAGCAAACATTTAAGTTTGGTGTTGTCGCTTCGTTGATTTTTTTAAAGCACAAAAGGGAGATGAATGCTCTTCGTGGAGGAATGAGATGGCCACTAACATAACTGAGGTGGTTGAGTTCCTTTCATTCTATTTCTCTTCCGTTCTTATTTTGTGTTTTCTGTTTTCTGTTACTTTGATTGCCTGCATGATCATTAGTACATTCAGTTATTAGAATTAGTTTTATTCTGTTATTTGTCTCATGTACCGCTCACTGAACTTGAATCTAAAAAGAAAAAGAAAAAGAAGTAATATATTGCATGAGAAATTGAGTTTATATTGAAGAGTAGTCTTATTCACTTA
>NC_029793.2:51393867-51442137 GCF_000816755.2 Arachis ipaensis | reverse complement strand
GTCAAAGTGGGTAAGTTCTTCCTCCCAGCAGATTTTGTGGTTCTTGATAAGGGGAGGATGAGAACGCCTCTATAATTCTAGGAAGACCATTCCTAGCCACTGGAAGAGCTCTGATTGATGTAGAAGTGGGTGAATTAGTGCATAGAGTGCATAATGAGCAACTGGTCTTTCATGTCTTCAAAGATATACATTCAACAGGTGAAGAAGAGAGGTGCATGCAGACTGAGCTTATTGATCTAAACCTTCAACAACCCCCTGATGACGGACAGCAGAATCTGCAGCTCCAACCTCCTTTGGTGACAAACAATAAAATTCCTCCTGACATCAAACCTAAGTCTGGTGTTGGGAATGCATCATCCACCAAGGAGGAGGTTCCTAAAAAGAAGAAAATACCCAGGGGATGGAGAAACAAAAAGATCCCCACTGAAGGTTTCTTCCCAGGAATGAAGGTGGTGTTGACTAGCAATCCAGTGCGAACTTATACAGTAAACAGAATCCTCTCTCTAGAGCATATTGAGCTACTTTATGGAGACACAGGAAAGAAGTTCAAAGTAAGGGGTGAAGAGCTGAGCCCCTATGATCCTCCTCCCTAGAGGAGCTGACCGTCAAGCTAGTGACGGTAAAGAAGCGCTTGTCGGGAGGCAACCCGATAATTTCGTATCCTTAGTTATTTTTTGTAGTAGTGATTTTCTTATTTATTTGATTTTTATTGAATTTTTACTATTTTCCTTTATTTTACGTGTGTTTTGATCATAAAGCTATTTAGAACAGAACCGTATATTTCCGAAAAAAGAAAGAAAGAGAGAACACACGACGCGCAAGCGTCGCTGACGCGTACGCATCATGTGTGTGCGTGTGAAAAAAATTAAATTGGACAGAAAGTTGAGTAGGAGTGGGGCTGGAACCATGCTGGGCGCATAAGTCGCATCACGCATATGCGCCTCTGACGTGGGCGCGTCGTTTGCGCAAATGGCCACCCACGCGTGCGCATCCCTGACGCGTACGCGTGACCTTGAAAAATCGACGTAAATGGGTACATGGCCGAAAGTTGTGATGGTGTGGGGCTGGAGTGGTGCAGGGAGCACAAGTCTCATCACGCGTATGCATCTCTAACGCGTGCGCGTCCTTTCCCCAAAAGGCTATCCACGCGTGCGCGTGCATGATGCGCACGCGTCATCTGTAATTTTGATTCCCAAGCCACACGAACAGAGAGTTGTGCGTGTGCGCAGTCGCCTTTGCACGATTCGCACAAAACCAAGTCCACGCGTACGCGTCATCTGAACTTAACGCGATCTACGCGTACACGTGCCTTACGCATACGCGACCCCTCAGCGCCTAAATTCAAATTATCCACCCTCAATCCTAATTCTCTCTCGTTCTTTTATCCTTTTATTATTCTTTCATCTTACTATTTTTTTTATTTTCAGTTCTTCTTTGCTTGAGGACAAGCAAACATTTAAGTTTGGTGTTGTCGCTTCGTTGATTTTTTTAAAGCACAAAAGGGAGATGAATGCTCTTCGTGGAGGAATGAGATGGCCACTAACATAACTGAGGTGGTTGAGTTCCTTTCATTCTATTTCTCTTCCGTTCTTATTTTGTGTTTTCTGTTTTCTGTTACTTTGATTGCCTGCATGATCATTAGTACATTCAGTTATTAGAATTAGTTTTATTCTGTTATTTGTCTCATGTACCGCTCACTGAACTTGAATCTAAAAAGAAAAAGAAAAAGAAGTAATATATTGCATGAGAAATTGAGTTTATATTGAAGAGTAGTCTTATTCACTTACATGTGGTGGTATTTTCTGTAACTCTGAATGCATGACATGAACAGTGCATATTTAAATTTGAATCAAAGAATGCTGATGTACTAGGAACATGGATTTAGAGAATTATTATGACTTCTCTGAAATAAGTAAAAGTTTAATCCTTGAAGCAAAAGAAACAGCATTGAAAAAAAAAATAAAAAAAAAGAAAAAAAAAGCCAGGTCCAAGGCTCTGAGCATCAATGACTAGGGAGGTCAGACATGATTAAAAGCTCAAAGAGTTGTTTTCCTAGCTACATACTTATGGTGTTCTTGTGTCAAGTAATCCCTGAGACAAAACATTTAGAGTTGAGATCAATTGCAATCAACAAGAGTATGCCAAAGGCTTTGAGCACCACTGTCTGGGAGTAACTGAAAGAAAAATCAGAACTTCAAAAGAGTTCCCTAGTTAAGTGCTTGTGGTGTTTCTGTGTTAAATAAAACTTGAGACAAAACATTCAAAGTCACGGCTAGGCTCAAGGTGCAAAGTACCAAAGAAAAGAAAAATTGTTGTGTTCAAGGGTTAAATTGAGCTACAAAAGATTAGAGAATTCATAATATTATCCGGATTCTAATTTTGAATGACAGTAACATTCTTCTGATTCAAAGGAGAGTGAGATGCCAAAACTATTCAGGATTACAGTTGTAAACCCCACTATAAGAAGAGAAATGAGCTTAATCGAACTCTCATTCTCATGCAAATTCACATTCTAAGCCTATATTATTTTGGTTGCTTGAGGACAAGCAACAATTCAAGTTTGGTGTTGTAATGCGTGAGCATCTTTTCTATCTTTTCCTAGTGAATTTGCATGTAATTATCTTTTAGCCACTATAGATGCTACTTTGAGTCTTGTGAATTTTTGTTTATTTTAGGTAGCATTCAGATGGATTTGATGGAGTTTCTGCAGAGAAAGAGAAGAAACTAAGGAGCTGACCATCGAGGAGCGACGTGTGTGCGTGCCTGACGCGTACGCGTGATTTGGAGCTATTCATGGCGACGCGTGCGCGTGCTTGACGCGTACGCGTGAAAAGCAAAGTTGCTCAGCGACGCGTGCGTGTACCTGACGCGTACGCGTGACACGCAGAAAAGGCCATCGATGCGTACGCATGACTGACGCGTACGCATGACATGTGCGACATTCAGAAAATGTAGAAAATGCTGGGGGCGATTTCAGGCCGAGTTTTGACCCAGTTTTTGGCCCAGAAACACAGGTTTCAAGGGGATTCACACAAGAATGATTATGCCCACTCCAAGTTAGGCGTGGACCCTACGAAGCAAGTGGTCCCCATCCAACAATTGAAGACATGTTGATTGCTTTAATTAATTTTGATTTAAACTTTATTTTTAATTCAAAAATAGGAAAAGATATTATTTTAGTTTTCGAAGATAGATTTTTAAATTAATTAGGATTAGATAGAAAAAGAAATTCCAACAGGGGAGTTCTAACTCAACATTATTCCATTCAAATTTACAATCCTTATGAATTTGGGTGAAACGGAAGTATGACCCCCTTTCTACTTGAGTTCTTGTATAACTTGGAAAAGCTCTTTACTTGAACAACAGCTTAAAAACATATTCTCCTAAATTTTAATTATCTGGATTTAACGGGATACGTGACATATAATCCTTTTACCTTTGGGTAATTAGAGTTTTTGTGGCATACAAACTGGAATTTGATCATCACCCTCTAATTGGAATTAATTGACCAAGGAATTGGCAATTGATGAAAATTAGAGGAGACTAGAAAGGTCTAAGGAATTAGGGTCTAGTCACATATAGTTTACCATGAATTAAATCTTGCATGATTAAAATAAATTAATAAGAAAAATCAATCCGGAAAATAGATAACTCTGAAGCCTTAACTGCCTTCTCCATATTTTATTCCCAAGTTATTTACTTGCTCTTTTAATATTCTTTATATTGTTTAATGTCTTTTGAACACCCAAACATTACTTTCTGTTTGCCTAACTAAGTAAATCAAGTAACCATTGTTGCTTAGTCCTTCAATTCTCGTGGGATCGACCCTCATTCACATGAGGTATTACTTGGTACGACCCGGTGCACTTGCCGGTTAGTAATGTGGTTATAAATTCCGCATCAGAATTCCACCGTTGAAGACACTCTCACACCACCCAATGACGTCATTAAACTTGTTGAACCTTCCTCCATTCGGTATGAAAGCGATGTTGAAGAGGAATATGAATAACCTCTAAAACATGCTTTGAGCAATGAAGAGTGTGTGGAAGAAGTTGACAAGCAAGAGATGGAGGTCATCGTGCAAGAATCCAAGAGAATGGCACCGTTCCAAGTGCAAATTGAGTGGGTAACAATCTCTTCTGTGAACTTCATTGGCTCACATCAATATGCTCTCTTGGAGACAGATTACCAACTTATCATTCTTCTTGGAATGCTAAAGGGTGGACCATTGAATGTTGGTTGGCACAAAGGTCTAAGGTTCATCAAAGAGGGAAATCAAGATTTGGGGCCCAAAAGTGGTGCAAGATGCAATTGAATGGATTTCAAAGGAGGATTTGGAGCCGTGATGAGAATTTAAGAGTTTGGTCACCCGATTGGAAGCTTGAAGATCAACAAGGAAGGGTGTTGACAAACAAAGTTTGAGATCTCAGAGACCATTAGAAGTTCAAACATGGATGGAGATTCAAGGATGAGTTCAAGCATAAGCCCCCATAACAAGGCTTCATCCAAGTCCAACTTAAGGACTTTAAAGAAAAGTGCTAGGTGGGTGGTGCGCAGAAATTGTGACGGTTCCATTCCTTGGTAACGGCGCTGAAAACTTTATACACACATTCATAATCTTAGTTCTTTGTCACAACTTCGCACAGCTGACCAGCAAGTGCACTGGGTCGTCCAAGTAATAAACCTTACGTGAGAAAGGGTAAATCCCACGGAGATTGTTGGCTTGAAGCAAGCTATGGTCATGTTGTAAATCCCAGTCAGGCGGATTCAAATGGATATAGAGTTTTTAAAAATTAAAAGATAAATAAAACATAAACTAGGATAGAGATACTTATGTAATTCATTAGTGAGAATTTCATATAAGCGTATAGAGATGCTTTCGTTCCTCTGAACCTCTGCTTTCCTGCTGTCTTCATCCAACCATTCCTACTCCTTTCCATGGCAAGCTTTATGTAGGGCATCACCGATGTCAATGGCTACATCCCATTCTTTCTGTGAAAATGGTCCAATGCGCTGTCACTGCATGGCTAATCATCTGTCGGTTCTCGATCATACTGGAATAGGATATACTATCCTTTTGCGTCTGTCACTACGCCCAGCACTCGTGAGTTTGAAGCTCGTCACAGCCATCCCTTCCCAGATCCTACTCGGAATACCACAGACAAGGTTTAGACTTTCCGGATCTCAAGAATGGCCATCCATGGGTTCTAACTTATACCACGAAGACTCTAATATCTGGGACTTAGTCCCCTGTATTAGATATCTAAGAGATACTCATTCTAGCTTGTTTGCATGTAGAACGGAAGTGTTTGTCAGGCACGCATTCATAAGTGAGAATGATGATGAGCGTCACATAATCATCACATTCATCATGTTCTTGGGTGTGAATGGATATCTTAGAATAGGAATAAGCTTGAATTGAATAGAAAAACAATAGTACTTTGTATTAATTCATGAGGAACAGCAGAGCTCCACACCTTAATCTATGGTGTGTAGAAACTCTACCGTTGAAAATACATAAGTGATGAAGTTCCAGGCATGGCCAAGAGGCCAGCCCCCAAACGTGATCAAAGGATCAAAAGATAATCCAAAGATGTAAATACAATAGTAAAAAGTCCTATTTATACTAAACTAGTTACTAGGGTTTACAGAAATGAGTAAATGATGCAGAAATCCACTTCTGGGGCCCACTTGGTGTGTGCTTAGGCTGAGCATTGAGCTTTACACGTGTAGAGGCTTCTCTTGGAGTCGAACACCAGTTTGTAACCTGTTTCTGGCGTTTAACTCCACTTTGCAACCTGTTTTTGGCGTTTAACTCCAGAATGCAGCATGGAACTGGCGTTCGTCTTCTAAACTCGGGCAAAGAATGGACTATTATATATTGCTTGAAAGCCCTGGATGTCTACTTTCCAACGCAATTAAGAGCGTGCCATTTAGAGTTCTGTAGCTCCAAAAAATCCACTTTGAGTGCAGGGAGGTCAAAATCCAACAGCATCTGCAGTCTTTCTTCAACCTCTGAATCTGATTTTTGCTCAGGTCCCTCAATTTCAGCCAGAAAATACCTGAAATCACAGAAAAACACACAAACTCATAGTAAAGTCCAGAAATGTGAATTTTAATTAAAAACTAATAAAAAATATACTAAAAACAAACTAAATTATACTGAAAACTATGTAAAAACAATGCCAAAAAGCGTATAAATTATCCGCTCATCACAACACCAAACTTAAATTGTTGCTTGTCCCCAAGCAACTGAAAATCAACTAGGATAAAAAGAAGAGAATATACTATAAATTCCAAAATATCAATGAAACTTAGGTCCAATCAGATGAGCGGGACTTGTAGCTTTTTGCCTCTTGAATAGTTTTGGCATCTCACTTTATCCATTGAAGTTCAGAATAATTAGAGGTGTCCAGAGTTCTTAAGCACACTCTTCTTTCTGCTTTGGACCTTGACTTTAACCGCTCAGTCTCAAGTTTTCACTTGACACCTTCACGCCACAAGCACATGGTTAGGGACAGCTTGGTTTAGCCGCTTAGGGCAGGATTTTATTCCTTTAGGCCCTCCTATCCACTGATGCTCAAAGCCTTGGATCCTTTTTATTACCCTTGCCTTTTGGTTTTAAGGGCTATTGGATTTTTGCTCTTACCTTTCGGTTTAAAGGGCTTTTGGCTTTTTCTGCTTACTTTTTCTTTTTCTTTCTTTTTTTTTTTGCTATTTTTTTTCTTCTTTTTTTTTCTGCAAGATTTTGTATTCACTGCTTTTTCTTGCTTCAGGAATCATTTTTATGATTTTTCAGATTATCAAATAACATTTCTCCTTTTCATCATTCTTTCAAGAGCCAACATATTTAACATTCATAAACAACAACTTCAAAATACATATGCACTGTTCAAGCATACATTCAGAAAACAAAAGGTATTGCCACCACATCAAAATCATTAAAATAGTTTCAAGGATGAATTCAAAACCATGTACTTCTTGTTCTTTTGTTTTTAGAACAGTTTTCATTTAAGAGAGGTGATGGATTCATATTCATAACTTTAAGGCATAGACACTTAGACACTAATGATCATATAGTAAAGACACAAACATAATTAAACATGAAGCATGGAAACCGAAAACAAAAAATAAATAGACAAGGAGATTAAGGAATGAGTCCACCTTAGTGAGGGTGGCGTCTTCCTCTTCTTGAAGAACCAATGGTGCTTTTGAGCTCCTCTATGTCTCTTCCCTGTCTTTGTTGCTCCTCCCTCATAGCTCTTTGATCTTCTCTAATTTCATGGAGGATGATGGAGTGTTCATGATGCTCCACCCTTAGTTGTCCCATGTTGGAACTTAATTCTTCTAGGGAAGTGTTGATTTGCTCCCAATAATTCTGTGGAGGAAAGTGCATCCCCTGAGGCATCTCAGGGATTTCATGGTGAGGAACTTTCTCATGCTCATGTTGAGGTCCATGATCTCTTATTTGCTCCATCCTTTTCTTAGTGATGGGCTTATCCTCTTCAATGAGGATGTCTCCCTCTATGTCAATTCCAGCTGAATTGCAGAGGTGGCATATGAGGTGAGGAAAGGCTAACCTTGCCCAAGTGGAGGACTTGTCAGCCACCTTGTAGAGTTCTTGAGGTATAATCTCATGGACTTTCATCTCCTCTCCAATCATGATACTATGGATCATGAAGGCCCGGTCTATAGTAACTTCAGACCGGTTGCTAGTAGGAATGATTGAGCATTGAATGAACTCTAACCATCCCCTAGCCACTGGTTTGAGGTCATGCCTTCTTAGTTGAACCGGCTTGCCTCTTGAGTCAATTTTCCATTGAGCTCCTTCCTCACATATGTCTATGAGGACTTGGTCCAACCTTTGGTCAAAATTAACCATTCTTGTGTAGGGGCGTTCGTTCTCTTCCATCATTGGCAAGTTGAATGCCAGCCTTACATTTTCTGGACTGAAATCTAAGTATTTCCCCCAAACCATAGTAAGCCAATACTTTGGATTCGGGTTCACACTTTGATCATGGTTCCTAGTGATCCATGCGTTTGCATAGAACTCTTGAACCATTAGGATCCCGACTTGTTGAATGGGGTTGGTGAGAACTTCCCAACCTCTTCTTTGGATCTCAAGTCGGATCTCCGGATACTCATTCCTTTTGAGCTTGAAAGAAACCTCAGGGATCACTTTCTTCTTGGCCACAACTTCATAAAAGTGGTCTTGATGGACCTTTGAGATGAATCTCTCCATCTCCCATGACTCAGAGGTGGAAACAATTGCCTTCCCTTTCCTCTTTCTAGAGGTTTCTCTGGCCTTAGGTGTCATAAATGGTTATGTAAAAGCAAAAAGCTATGCTTTTACCACACCAAACTTAAAATGTTTGCACATTCCCGAGCAAAAGAAGAAAGAAAGAAGTAGAAGAAGAAGAGAAATAGAGTAGAGGGAGATAGAGTAGGTTTTGGCCAAGTGGAAGAAGAGAGGGTTGTGTTGTGTGAAATAGAAGAAGGAATGAGGGGTTATATAGAGGTGTGGAGGGGTTTAGGGTTTGGCCATTTAGGGTTGGGTTTGGGAGGAAAAATATTTTGAATTTGAAGCTAGGTGGGGTTTATGGGGAAGAGAAGATGGATGTGAGTGGTGAGGGGGTGATGGAAAAGAGTGATTGAAGTGATTGGTGAAGGGCATTTGGGGAAGAGAATTATGAAAAGGTGTGAAGGGGAGAGAATAGGGTTAGGTAGGGATCCTGTGGGGTCCACAGATCCTGAGGTGTCAAGGATTTTTTATCCCTGTACCCCTTAGATGTGTAAAACGCCCTATACATGCAATCCTGGCGTTTAATGCCAGACTTCTGCCTGTTTCTGGCATTAAACGCCACTTCCATGCTCTGTTCTGGCGTTTAACGCCAGGTAGATGCTTGTTTCTGGCATTAAACGCCAGCTTGGTGCCTGTTTCTGGCGTTTAAACGCCAGACTGTTCTCCTCCAGGGTGTGCTATTTTTCATTCTATTTTTCACTCTGTTTTTGATTTTTCAGTAGTTTTTGTGACTTCACATGATCATCAACCTAAAGAAAACATAAAATAACAATGGAAAAAAAATAAATATAATTAGATAACATTGGGTTGCCTCCCAACAAGCGCTTCTTTAATGTCAATAGCTTGACAGTGAGCTCTCATGGAGCCTCACAGATAATCAGAGCAAGGTTGGAACCTCCCAACACCAAACTTAGAGTTTGAATGTGGGGGTTCAACACCAAACTTAGAGTTTGGTTGTGGCTTCCCAACACCAAACTTAGAGTTTGACTGTGGGAGCCTTGGTTGACTCTGCAGTGAGAGAAGCTTTTCATGCTTCCTCTCCATGGTTATAGAAAGAGATCATTGAGTTTTAAACACAAGGGTGTCCTCATTTAGTTGAAGGACTAACTCTCCTCTGTCCACATCAATCACAGCCCTTGCTGTGGCTAGGAAGGGTCTTCCAAGGATGATGGATTCATCCTCATCCTTCCCAGTGTCCAGGATTATGAAATTAGCAGGGATGTAAAGGCCTTTAACCTTTACTAGCACGTCCTCTAGTTGTCCATAAGCCTGATTTCTGGAGTTGTCTGCCATCTCTAATGAGATTCTGGCAGCTTGCACATCAAAGATTTCTAGTTTCTCCATTACAGAGAGTGGCTTGAGGTTTATCCCTGATCCAAGGTCACATAGAGCCTTCTCAAAGGTCATGGTGCCTATGGTACAAGGTATTAAGAACTTTCCAGGATCTTGTTTTTTCTGAGGCAATCTCAGTTGATCCAGATCACTTAGTTCATTGATGAGCAAGGGAGGTTCATCTTCCCAAGTCTCATTACCAAATAATTTGGCATTCAGCTTCATGATTGCACCATGGTACTTGGCAACTTGCTCTTCAGTAACAGCTTCATTTTCTTCAGAAGAAGAATACTCATCAGAGCTCATGAATGGCATAAGGAGGTTCAAAGGAATCTCTATGGTCTCTAGATGAGTTTCAGATTCCTTTGGTTCCTCAGAGAGAAACTCCTTGTTGATCACTGGACGTCCCAGGAGGTCTTCCTCACTGGGGTTCACATCCTCTCCATCCCTTGTAGGTTCGGCCATGGTGATTAAATCAATAATCTTGCACTCTCTTTTTGGATTCTCTTCTGTATTGCTTGGGAGAGTACTAGGAGGGGTTTCAGTGACCCTTTTACTCAGCTGGCCCACTTGTGCCTCCAAATTTCTAATGGAGGACCTTGTTTCATTCATGAAACTTAAAGTGGCTTTAGATAGATCAGAGACTATATTTGCTAACCTAGATGGATCCTTCTCAGAGCTCTCTGTCTTTTGCTGAGTGGATGATGGAAAAGGCTTGCTATTGCTAAACCTGTTTCTTCCACCATTGTTAAAGCCTTGTTGAGGCTTTTGTTGATCCTTCCATGAGAAATTTGGATGGTTTCTCCATGAGGGATTATAGGTGTTTCCATAGGGTTCACTCATGTAATTTACCTCTGCTATTGCAGGGTTCTCAGGATCATAAGCTTCTTCTTCAGAAGATGCCTCTTTAGTACTGTTGGATGGTTCCTTCAATCCATTCAGACTCTGAGAAATTATATTGATTTGCTGAGTCAATATTTTATTCTGAGCCAATATGGCATTCAGAGTATCAATTTCAAGAACTCCCTTCCTCATAGGCATCCCATTATTCACAGGATTCCTTTCAGAAGTGTACATGAACTGGTTATTTGCAACCATGTCAATGAGTTCTTGAGCTTCTGCAGGTATTTTCTTTAGGTGAATGGATCCACCTGCAGAATGGTCCAGTGACATCTTTGATAGCTCAGACATACCATCATAGAATATATCCAGGATGGTCCATTCTGAAAGCATGTCAGAAGGACACTTTTTGGTCAGTTCCTTGTATCTCTCCCAAGCTTCATAGAGGGATTCACCTTCTTTCTGTCTGAAGTTTTGAACATCCACTCTAAGCTTGCTAAGCTTTTGAGGAGGAAATAACTTGGCTAAGAAAGCCGTGACCAGCTTATCCCAAGAGTTTAGGCTGTCTTTAGATTGAGAGTCCAACCATACTCTAGCTCTGTCTCTTACAGCAAATGGGAAAAGCATAAGCCTGTAGACCTCGGGATCAACCCCATTGGTCTTAACAGTATCACAGATCTGCAAGAATTCAGTTAAGAACTGAAAAGGATCTTCAGATGGAAGTCCCTGAAACTTGCAGTTCTGTTGCATCAGAGAAACTAATTGAGGTTTCAGCTCAAAATTGTTTGCTCCAATGGCAGGGATTGAGATGCTTCTTCCATGTAAATTGGAATTTGGTGCAGTAAAGTCACCAAGCATCTTCGTTGCATTGTTATTATTTTCGGCCATGTTTTCTTCTTTTTCGAAAATTTCTGTCAGATTTTCTCCAAAGAGTTGTGCTTTGGCTTCCCTTAGCTTCCTCTTCAGAGTCCTTTCAGGTTCTGGATCAACTTCAACAAGAATGTTCTTATCCTTGTTCCTACTCATATGAAAAAGAAGAAAACAGAAAAGAAAATATGGAATCCTCTATGTCACAGTATAGAGATTCCTTTATGTGAGTAGAAGAAGATATGAATAGAAGATAGATAATCCAAACACAAAGGTGAGGAGTAGGTTCGACTTCTTAGATGAAGAGGAGTGTTAGTAAGTAAATAAATAATTAGAAGGAGGTGAGAGAGAAGAATTTTCAAAAATTAAATAAATTAAAATAAAAATATTTTTGTTTTTAATTTGAAATTAAAATAAAATTCAAAAATTAGAAAAGAGATAAAATTAAAATTAAAAATTAAAATAATTAGTTAATTAAAAAGAAATTTTGAAAAAGGGGGAAGGGATTTTCGAAGATTAGAGAGAGAGAATTAGTTAGGTAGTTTTGAAAAAGATATGATTGAAACAAAAAGATAGGATTGATTAAAAAAAATTGGAAAATCAATTTTAAAAAGGTAAGAAGTTAGAAAGGAAGTTAGAAAAGATTTTGAAATTGATTTTGAAAAAGATGTGATTGAAACTTAATTTGAAAAAGATTTGAAAAAGAAATTTAAAAAGATTTGATTTTGAAAATTAAAGTTGATTACTTGACTAACAAGAAACTAAAAAGATATGATTCTAGAGTTTAAAGATTGAACCTTTCTTACTAGGCAAGTAACCAACTTAATATTTTTTTTGAATCAATCACATTAATTGTTAGTAAAGATTTGAAATCATGAAACAAAATAAGAAAAAGATTTTTGAAAATCATTTTGGGATTTTCGAAAATTATGAAAGAAAAATGAAAAAGATTTGATTTTTGAAAAAGATTTGAAAAAGATAAGATTTTTAAATTGAAAATTTGATTTGACTCATAAGAAATAACTAAATTTTAAAAATTTTTGACTAAATCAAATCAAATTTTCGAAAATTTATGAGTGAAAAAGGGAAAGACATTTTTTTGATTTTTGAATTTTCAATGAAGAAAGAGAAAAACAACCCAAAGACTCAATGCATGAAAATTTTGGATCAAAACATGTGATGCATGCAAGAACACTATGAATGTCAAGATGAACACCAAGAACACTTTGAATGTCAAGATGAACACCAAGAACTTATTTTTGAAAAATTTTCAAGAAAAGAAAACATGTAAGGCACCAAACTTAAAAATTTTTTTATTCTTTAGACATTAACAAATTGAAAATGCATATGAAAAACAAGAAAAGACACAAAACAAGAAAATATGAAGATCAAACAAGAAGACTGGCCAAGAACAACTTGAAGATCATGAAGAATGCAATGCATGAATTTTTGAAAATAATTTTAATTTAATTTTTTTTAGAAAATTAAAAAGATGCAATTGACACCAAACTTAAAAGTTGACTCTAGACTCAAACAAGAAACATAAAAATATTTTTGATTTTATGATTTTATAAAATTTTTTTTATTTTTCGAAAATTAATTGGGAAAAATGAAAAAAGAAGAAATATTTTTTTGTATTTTTCGAAAATTAAAAATAAAAAGCTTAAAATTAAAATAAAATTACCTAATCTGAGCAACAAGATGAACCGTCAGTTGTCCAAACTCGAACAATCCCCGGCAACGGTGCCAAAAACATGGTGCGTAGAAATCGTGACGGTTCCATTCCTTGGTAACGGCGCTGAAAACTTTATACACACGTTCATAATCTTAATTCTTTGTCACAACTTCGCACAGCTGACCAGCAAGTGCACTGAGTCGTCCAAGTAATAAACCTTACGTGAGTAAGGGTCGATCCCACGGAGATTGTCGGCTTGAAGCAAGCTATGGTCACCTTGTAAATCCCAGTCAGGCGGATTCAAATGGATATAGAGTTTTTAATAATTAAAAGATAAATAAAACATAAACTAGGATAGAGATACTTATGTAATTCATTAGTGAGAATTTCATATAAGCGTATAGAGATGCTTTCGTTCCTCTGAACCTCTGCTTTCCTGCTGTCTTCATCCAACCATTCCTACTCCTTTCCATGGCAAGCTTTATGTAGAGCATCAGCATTGTCAATGGCTACATCCCATTCTCTCTGTGAACATGGTCCAATGCGCTGTCACTGCATGGCTAATCATCTGTCAGTTCTCGATCATACTGGGATTGGATTTACTATCCTTTTGCGTCTGTCACTACGCCCAGCACTCGCGAGTTTGAAGCTCGTCCCAGCCATCCCTTCCCAGATCCTACTCGGAATATCACAGACAAGGTTTAGACTTTTCGGATCTCAAGAATGGCCATCCATGGGTTCTAACTTATACCACGAAGTCTCTAATATCTCAGACTCGGTTCCCTGTATTAGATATCTAAGAGAAACTCATTCTAGCCTGTTTACATGTAGAACGGAAGTGTTTGTCAGGCACGCGTTCATAAGTGAGAATGATGATGAGCGTCACATAATCATCACATTTATCATGTTCTTGGGTGCAAATGGATATCTTAGAATAGGAATAAGCTTGAATTGAATAGAAAAATAATAGTACTTTATATTAATTCATAAGGAACAGCAGAGCTCCACACCTTAATCTATGGTGTGTAGAAACTCTATCGTTGAAAATACATAAGTGATGAAGGTCCAGGCATGGCCGAGAGGCCAGCCCCCAAACGTGATCAAAGGATCAAAAGATAATCCAAAGATGTAAATACAATAGTAAAAGTCCTATTTATACTAAACTAGTTACTAGGGTTTACAGAAATGAGTAAATGATGCAGTCTGGGGCCCACTTGGTGTGTGCTTGGGCTGAGCATTGAGCTTTACACGTGTAGAGGCTTCTCTTTGAGTTGAACGCCAGTTTGTAACCTGTTTCTGGCGTTTAACTCCACTTTGCAACCTATTTCTGGCGTTTAACTCCAGAATGCAGCATGGAACTAGCGTTGAACGCCAGTTTGCGTCATCTAAACTCGGGCAAAGTATGGACTATTATATATTGCTAGAAAGCCCTGGATGTCTACTTTCCAACGCAATTGAGAGCGCGCCATTTGGAGTTTTGTAGCTCCAGAAAATTCACTTTCAGTGCAGGGAGGTCAGAATCCAACAGCATCTGCAGTCCTTCTTCAACCTCTGAATCTGATTTTTGCTCAGGTCCCTCAATTTCAGCCAGAAAATACCTGAAATCACAGTAAAACACACAAACTCATAGTAAAGTTCAGAAATATGAATTTTAATTAAAAACTAATAAAAATATACTAAAAACTAACTAAATTATACTGAAAACTACGTAAAAATAATGCCAAAAAGCGTATAAATTATCCGCTCATCAGTGGGAGACACCCCACCATGGTAAAACCTTCCAACCCTTATCTTTTTTTATTATTCTTGTACATATTTTTCTTCGTTGTTAAATTAATTTGGTAAAATTTTTGCGTTGATCTAGTGTTTATACAGTACTAGATTTTAGGATTTGAAAACCATGTTGGATATCATGTTTGGTGACTCTATGGTGCGGAATTTATAACCCACAAACTAACCGGCAAGTGCACCGAGTTGTACCAAGTAGTACCTCAAGTGAATGAGGGTCGATCCCATGAGGATTGATGGACTAAGCAACAATAGTTAAGTGATTTGCTTAAATAGACAAATAGAAAAGAGTGTTGAGAGTTCAAAAGCATCAAACAGTAATTCAAAGAATAAAAAACAAGCAGTAAATTGAGGTGAAATATATACGGAGAAAATAGTTAAGATTTCAGAGATATCTATCTTCTGGATTGACTTTTCTTACTAACTATTTTAATCATGCAAGATTCAATTCATACAAACTATATGTGACTCAACCCTAATTCCTTAGACTTTTTTAGTCTCCTCTAACCTTCATCAACTGCCAATTCCTTGGTCCTTTGATTCCAATTAGAGGGTTAAGTTCAATTCTAGTTTATATGCCACAGAAACCCTAATTACCCAAATATAAGAGGATTATATGTCATGTATCCCATTAAGTCCAGATAATTAGAAATTTAGGAGAAATTGTATTCAAGCTGTTGTTCAAGTAAAGAGCTTTTCCAAGTTATACAAGAACTCAATTAGAACAAGGGTCATACTTCCGTTCCACCCAAATTCATAAGATAAAGAACGAAAACAATTCTTGAAATTAAAATCAGTACATGAATTAAAATAGAAAAATAATAGTATCAATCCATACAATAGACAGAGCTCCTAACCTTAACAGTGGAGGTTTAGCTGCTCATGGTTCCGAGAGAAAACTAGAATTCAAAAAAATTGTAAATTGCGAAATGAGGTAGAAGAAAAGAGAAGAGCCCGAAGGGCTGGTTCTTTTCCCTTTTATATCTAATCCTAATTAATATAAAATAGATTTTCTAAAAAATAAATATCTTTTTCTATTTTTTATATGAAATAAAGTTTAAATCAGAATTAAAATATGATCTTCATGTATCTTCAATTAATGGATGGGGACCACTTTGATTCTTATGGCTGGCACCTAACTTGGAGGGGAGTGGCGCCTAAGTTGGACCTGACCGAATTGGATTGAGTGAGTTAGCTGCACCTGGCGCCTAACTTGGAGGTGGCTGAATCGAAGTAGTGTGTGATCATTGCACCTGGCACCTAACTTGAGAAACCTCAAGTTAGGCGCCACCTTGGCAAAATTCCATTGATACTATCCCTTGTCTTGGTGCCTAACTTGGTGAAACCCAAGTTATGCGCCACTTATGCAGCCTTGGTTTGATGGATTATGTTCATCTTGGCGCCTAACTTGAGAAGCCTCATGTTAGGCACCACCCTTGCTGAGTTGCTGGAGAAGAAGTATAAACTATTATACATCGTTGGAAAGTTCTGGAAGTTAGCTTTTCAACGCCACTTAAATCACATCAATTGAATCTCTGTAACTCAAGTTATTCAAGTTAGAGTACAGGGAGATCAGGGTTAACAGCATCATTCGCTTTCTTCTCTTTTTCTGCAGAAAGTTTATCAAATCCATCCAGATGCTACCTGAAATAAACAGAATTGAACACGACTCAAAGTAGCATCCATATTGGCTAAAAGATAATTAATTCTTGATTAAACTCAACAATTTGAATGCAAATTCACTAGGAAAAGATTGGAAAGATGCTCACGCATCACAACACCAAACTTGAATCGTTGCTTGTCCTCAAGCAACCAAAACTGATGCAGGTTTCAGATGTGAATTTGCATGAGAAGTGAGAGTTTGAGTTGGCTTATGTATTTTCTTGAAGTGGGGTTTACCTATTGCAATACTGAATAGTTTTGGCATCTCACTCTCCTTTGAATCAAAGGAATGTCCTTGTCATTCGAAATCAGAATCCAGATAATATTATAAATTCTCAGATCTTCTGTACTTCAGTTTAATCCTTGAACACAGCAAGTTTCCCTTAATTCTCTTTTCTTTGGTGCTTTGCACCCTGAGCCTAGCCGTGACTTTAAATGTTTTGTCTCAAGGGTTACTTGGCACAAAAACACCACAAGCACTTAACTAGGGAACTCTCTTTAAGTTTTGATTTTTCTTTCAGTTACTCCCAAACAGTGGTGCTCAAAGCATTTGGTATACTCTATTAATTGCATTTGATCTCGACTCTTAGTGTTCTGTCTCAAGGCTTACTTGACACATTCACACCACAAGCATATGACTAGGGAAACAACTTTTTGAGCTTTTAATCATGTCTAACCTCCCTAGTCATTGATGCTCAGAGCCTTGGACCTTGCTTTTATTTTTCTTTTGCTGTTCTTTTTTTTTTTTTGCTTCAAGGATTAAGCTTTCACTTACTTCAGAAAATTCATAATAGTTCTCTAAATTCCTGTTCCTTATACATCAACATTCTTTGATTAAAATTCAAATATGCACGGTTCATGTCATGCATTCAGAATCATAAAGAATTCCACCATATTTAAGTAAATACGACTACCCTTTGTTATAAACTCTATTTCTCATGCAATACATCTTTTTCTTCTTTTTCTTTTGGATTCAAGCTCAGTGAGGAATACATGAGACACTTTTTAGAATTAAAAGCAAATAATAGAATAAGAATAGCAAATTAAACTAGAACCTAGGAATTGAAATAACAAAGGATCATGCAATAACTAAGACAAAACAGCAGAAAATAGGAACATAACATAGTAATGGAAAAATAATATAGGAAGTGAAAGGAACTAAGCCACCTCAATCTTCATGGAGGGGATCTCTCTCCTTTGGTTGTGATCCATATGGTCCTCTCAGGCGGCTATAATCCTGTCTCAGCTGAGAAATCTCCTGACGCTGAGAGTCCTGAGCAGCTCTCATCTGATCAAGGGTGGTGGTGAGATACTCCCAATGGCTGTTCTGTGTCACCCTCATCTCCTAAATAGATGTAGTGTACTGCTGCCAGCGGCTATCCTGCATGATCCTCATCTGCTCAATGGAGGATGTGAGCTGGTGCCAGTATTCTTGAGGTGGGAAGTAGTGTCCCTGAGGTAGTGGTGGCTGATCCTGCTGAGCTTCCTCCTCAATCTGCTCCTCTCTGTGGACCCTGTGATGTTCCCTGTGCGTCTTCATGGTCTTCTTTGTGATTGGTCTTGCAACAGGAATGGAAAAATCATTCTCCACCTTTACCCCCGCTGCTTCACACAAGCGGTAAATCAAATGTGGGAATCTGAGCCTAGCCTTCTTAAGAGGATTAGAGGCAATGTTGTATATCTGTTTTGGAATAATTTCCTCTACATCCACCAGTTTTCCTTTCATGATACTGTAAATCATGACAGGCCCGGTCCATAGTGCATTCAAACCGGTTGCTAGTAGGCATGATGGACCTTCGGATGAAGTCCAACCATCCCCTATCTAAATGAATGAGGTTAGTGCTCCTTAAGTGGTTCGGCTTTCCCTCTGCACCTATCCTCCACTGAGAATCCAGAATGCATAATTCTTCAATAACTCGATCCAGTTCTGGGTCTCTATGCATCCTCTCACTATAACAGGCAGTTAGCTGAGGTGGACGCAGCAGATGGAGGGCCTGTCAGACGCTTCTTAGGCTGAAATCAATGACCTTGCCTCTCACATAAGTCTGATAATTCTTCTCATTGACTCCCTCAATGTTCTTGTACGTGACCCAGAGGTTTCCATAAAACTCTTGGACCATCAATTGTCCAACTTCCGTGTGTGGGTTGCACATGAAATTCCACCCTCTTCTCTCAATTTCAAATTGAATTTTTGGATATTCATCCGGTTTCAGTGCAAATCTCACTTCTGGAGTCACAATCCTCTTGTAAGTATGATCATAAAAATGTTCTTCATGGAGCTTGGATCGGAACCTGTATGTATCATGAGAACTGGTGGCTGGCTCTTTACCTTTCCTTTTCTTTGAAGGTGTACTAGTTTTGGGTGCCATTATAGAAAACAGAGAAAACAAACAAGTAAAGCGACAACACCAAACTTAAAACTTTTGCTCGTCCTCGAGCAAATTAGAGAAATACAAAGGGGAAGAAGGAGATGGTGAAATAAGAAAGTGAAAAAGAAAATAAGAAAATAAAAATTAATGCTAAAATTTTCTTTTCTATTTGGTTTTTTTATGGAAATAAAGAAAGATAAAACAAGAAAAATAAAAGAAGATGAGAAGGGGGGACGGGTTTCGGAGATTGAGTTTTGTGTTGTGACGAGGGAAGGGGGAGGTCTTGTGTGTGTATAGAAGGGTAGTTGAAGTGTGTTGAGGTGTGGGTGAAAGAGGAGTGGATAGGGGCTTATATAGAGGGTTGAGATGGAGGAGGGGTTGGAGGGAAAGGTCACGGGCTTGTCTTGGGGTTAGTATGGTGTCACGGCTATGTCTTGGGGCTAGGAGGGTTTCACGGATTGGAGTTAGGAGGGGAGCTTGTGTCACGGATTGAAGTTGGGAGGAGGTTCTTAAAGGAAGGGGACAAGGTGTTCACAGATTGGGTTGAAGGCTTTTGTTTTGTTTTTGTTTTTTTTTTAAAAGGGTATATCGGAATTGATTTGGTGCAAAGACAGGGGATTGTGTTTGGAATTGGTCAAAAGTGGGGAGGGGGCCGTTACAAGAGGCGCCTACCTTTGGTAACATTGGCGCCTAACTTGAGTGGAGTACGAAGCCTGGGGCCTAACTTGGTGTTTTGGGCGCCTAACTTCAACATTGGCTCTCAACCCATGGCTCCTAACTTCATGCTTCCTTCACACCTTTGCGCCTAACTTCATGTGTTGCATTCCCTCACGGCGCCTAACTTGATGTTTCTTGTGCCTAACTTCCCTTGGGCCCTCAACCATGGCGCCTAACTTCACTATTTGGTGCGCCTAACTTCAAGGTGACGGAATGGAATGGAATTCTTCTTCTTGTGTTGGCGCCTAACTTGATGAGCCGAGTTAGGCGCCACCCTTCCAGTGAATAACTTTCCAATTGTGTATATATGTGGCGTCTAACTTGAGATTTTGAGGTTAGGCGCCACCCAATCTGAATCAATATACTCTAGGGTGTCCGAAACTCTATCTTCAGGTACTTGTTTCTGTTCTAATTACTCTGCATGATCCATACACACGTAAAACAAAGGAAAAATAGTAGAAACTCAACGAAAACCAAATAAATAGCAAAATCAAAGCAACAGAAATCAAACTAAAGATACGGAAACATCGGGTTGCCTCCTGACAAGCACTTCTTTAACGTTACTAGCTTGACGGTTAGTTCTGCTAGTTCAGCAGATGAGCGGACCTTTGGCGATCAATTTTGCCCCCCAGATAGTGCTTCAACCTCTGGCCATTAACTGTAAACTTTTTGTCAAAATTCTCTTTTTGAATTTTTACATGACCATACGGTGATGCTCTGGTTACCACAAACGGTCCTGACCACCGGGATTTTAGCTTCTCGGAAAAGAGCTTGAGCCTTGAATTGAATAGAAGCACCCTCTAACCGGGCTCAAAAACTCTGATGGCAATCTTCTTGTCATGCCATATCTTGGTTCTCTCCTAATAGAGCTTGGCATTCTCATAGGCCAAATATCTGAATTCATCAAGCTCATTCAACTAAAGGAATTGAACAGAAGCACCCTCTGACCTGGCTCAAAGACTCTGATGGCAATCTTCTTGTCATGCCATATCTTGGTTCTCTCCTAATAGAGCTTGGCATTCTCATAGGCCAAATATCTGAATTCATCAAGCTCATTCAACTAAAGCATTCTCTTTATCCCTGCAGTTTGAGCATCAAAGTTTAGAAACTTGATTGCCCAGTAAGCTCTATGCTCCAGCTCAACTGGCAAGTGATAAACTTTACCATAAACCAACTGATAAGGGGACATGCTAATAGGAGTCTTGTAAGATGTCTGGTATACCCAGAGAGCATCATCAAGCTTCCTAGACCAGTCCTTCCTTGAGATACTGACGGTCTTCTCCAGAATCCTCTTGAGTTCTCTATTAGAAACCTCAACCTGTCCACTTGTCTGAGGATGATAGGGGATTGCCACTTTATGACGGACTTCATACCTCTGCAAAAGTGAGTCCAGCTGTCTGTTACAGAAGTGACTTCCACCATCACTAATGAGTGTCCTTGGAACACCAAACCGGCTGAAAATATATCTCTGAAGAAGACTCATCACCACTTTGGCATCATTGTGGGCAGAGCCACAGCTTCCACCCACTTGGACACATAATCAACTGCCACCAAGATATAGTTGTTGGAATATGAGGGTGGAAAAGGTCCCATGAAATCAATACCCCACACATCAAATAACTCAATCTCAAGAAACCCCTGCTGTGGCATCTCATGGTTGGCAAGGAGATTCTTAGCTCTTTCACATCTATCACAGTTCTTCACAAATTCTCTTGAGTCCCGGAAGAGATTCGGCCAGTAAAAACTGCTCTGAAGGATTTTTTTGGGTGTCCTTTCACCACCAAAGTGGCTGATGACAAGTCATCTTAGCCTATTTTAACTAGTCTTTTTCTTTTGTTTTCATTAGAATTATGCACTTTCTTGAGCTAGAAGCAAGCCAATTAGGTAGATTTTCATGTTTCCCTTGATTGAATCAACCATGTATGAATTCATGCTATTTCATGAGGTTTTATACTATAATTGTCACATATTATGAAAGAATGAATATCTCATGATTTTAAGCATAGCTTTGATGTGTTTGGTTGATTAATTATAGGTGAAGAAAGCTTGGAGAAAGGTTGAAGCAAGAAGGAATAGCTAGGAGTAAAGAGAAGACAATGGAATAAGTGAAATTGAACCAGGAAGCAAAAAGCTGGACCTAAAGTTAGCATCAAACTTTTGCACAAACTTTTGGTTGAAAAGTTAGCCCCAACGTTAGCCCCCTAACTTGGAGGCTAACGTTGGAACTTGAAAATCTCTCCCTGGGTATCAAAAGTTTGCGCCAACGTTAGCCCCCTAACTTTGAGGCTAACGTTGGCACATGAAATTCTCCCCTGGGCACCAAAAGTTTGTGCCAACGTTAGCCCCCTAACTTTGAGGCTAACGTTGGCACATGAATTTCTCCCCTGGGCACCAAAAGTTTGCGCCAACGTTAGCCCCCTAACTTTGAGGCTAACGTTGGCTCATGAACATCACAAGGAGGAGCAAAAGTTTGCGCCAACGTTAGCCCCCTAACTTGGTGGCTAACATTGGCGCCACAAGCACACAAGGCAAGGCCAACGTTAGGGTCAAAGTTAGACCCCTAACGTTGGCACCAATGTTCATATCAGCAAGTTTTGTGGGCTGCTATGAAAAGTTGGAGCCAAAGTTAGACCCCTAACTTTAGCTCCAACTTTTGGTCCAACTTTTGCAAAACTCCAACCCGGTTCAATTGGTTCACTTTGGTTCTTCTCCAAACTTCAAGAGCAATCAACCAAGGCCTCTTTCAACCCAATTCCACCAAGAGCAAAGGCCCAACTCAAGGCTTGAGGATCATTTGAAGAAAGTGTATAAATAGGATAGAATTTAAGTTTTTCGAGGAGCTTTCTTTTGGAATTTTCATAATAGTTTTTCGGAGAGCTTTGGATATTGAGTGATCTTTAATTTCTTTGTCTTGGGGAAGGAGAATCCACTTCTCTTTCTCTCAGTTTTATTGCTTTCAATTTCAATTACAATTGTCTTGGATCTTGGGTTAGAGAATTGAAGAAATTCTGTTTCAATCTCATCCTTGGATCTCTCTGCTTTGTTTACTGCAATTTAATTTCCGTTTCTGTTACTTGCTTCTCATCTACTTTCCTTACAATTTGCAACTCCCTTGCAATTGTTCTTGTTGGATCTAGGAAGGCATTGAGATCTAGACTTGGCTTTCTAGTCTCTGGGTCCTGAGATCTGATTTCCCATTTCAATTCTCTGTTTACTGCTTTATATGTTCATTTACTTGTCTGTTTCGGATCCGATTCAATCCCAATTCCCTTTTACTCTTCTGTTTAATGCAATTTAACTTTTCCTTGTTTAAATCCAAGCCCCAATTCCCTTTACATTTCGAGCCATTTACATTTCTTGCACTTTAAGTTTCTGCAATTTACATTTCTTGCACTTTAAGTTTCTGCCATTTAATTTCTTGTTCTTTAAGATTCAGCAATTTAATTTCCTGCTCTCTTTAATTCCATGCAATTTAATTTCTGCAAATCACAAAACACTCAACTAAATCTTGATTCGCTTGACTAAATTAACCACTAAGCTAAAATTGCTCAATCCTTCTATCCCTGTGGGATCGACCTCACTCCCGTGAGTTTTTATTACTTGATACGACCCGGTGCACTTGCCGGCTAGATTTGTGTGTTTTGGAGGAAATTTATTTTTCACCAAAATACTCATCAGTGGCCTCCATTATCAGAGCCATGACAGTGCCAAAGAATCTGCTGCGTTTTCTCATCTGAAACACATCTCCGGATTATACCATCTGAGCATCTTCTAAAAAGGTATGGTTCCTCCCAAAAGTAATACTTTGCATCAGGTAGTAGCTTCTTCACTTGTTGTTTACTGTACTCCTTTGGAATGAAATTTATGGCTTTGTAATTTGCAATGTCCGCAAACTATGGAGCCTGCTGAATAGTGAATATTTACTCATCCAGAAATGTCTCAGTCACAGCTGTGGGTGGTTGCACGCCCTCTTCAGGCTCAATCCTGGAAAAGTGGTCAGTTACTTAATTTTCTGACCCTTTCCAGTCTTTGATCTCAATATCAAACTCCTGAGGGAGTAGCACCCATCTGATTAATCTTGGTTTAGAATCCTGTTTGGTTAGAAGGTACTTCAAAGCAGCATGATCAATATAAACAATAACCTTAGAACCAATTAAATAGGACCTAAACTTATCAATAGCATACACAATAGCTAATAATTCTTTTTCTGTAATTGTGTAATTCTTCTGAGCATCATTTAACACACGACTGGCATAGTAAATGACATGTATAAACTTGCCATGCCTCTGTCCTAAAATAGCTCCTATAGAAAAATTACTAGCATCACACATTAATTCAAATGGCAAATCCCAGTCAGGGGGAGCTATGATGGGAGCCGAGATAAGGTATGCTTTTAGAGTTTCAAAAGCATGCAGACATTCAGTGTTAAATACAAAAAGGACATCAGCAACTAAGGGGTTGCTAAATGGTTTAGCAATTTTAGAAAAATTCTTTATAAATCTTCTGTAAAATTCTGCATGACCCAAGAAACTTCTAACTGCCTTAACATTAGTTGGTGGTGGTAATTTTTCAATTAGCTCCACCTTAGCTCTATCAACCTCAATCCCCTTGCTTGAAATCCAGTGTCCAAGAACAATACCTTCTATAACCATAAAATGACATTTTTCCCAATTTCGAATAAGGTTTGATTCTTGACACTGTTTCAAGACTAGAGACAAATGCTTAAGGCAGGATACAAAAGAATTACCAAAAATAGAAAAATCATCCATAAATACCTCAATAAACTTTTCAACCATATCAGAAAAAATTGAAAGTATACACCTCTAAAAAGTTGCTGGGGCATTGCAGAGTCCAAATGACATTCTCCTGTAAGCAAATACTCCAAAAGGATATGTGAAATGCCGTCTTCTCTTGATCTTGAGGGTCTACTGTAGTCTTTACACATTCTTCATCCTGTGATAGACCTTGTTGGAATTAGCTCATTCTTTTCATTCTTAATCACTGTCATCCCTCTTTTCTTGGGAACTACCTGCACAAGACTCACCCAAGGGCTATCAAAAATAGGGTATATAATGCCGACTTCCCATAGTTTTGTTACCTCTTTTTGGACCACCTCTTTCATAGTTGGATTGAGTCTCCTTTGTGGTTGCACAACCGGTTTAGCATCATCTTCAAGAAGGATCTTGTGCATACACTTGGTTGGACTAATCTCCTTTAAATCACCAATGGTCCACCCAAGAGCTGTTTTATGGCTCTTGAGCACTGTAATCAGCGCCTCTTCCTCACCAGATTTCAAGGAAGAGCTAATAATTACTGGATATGAATCATTTTTACCTAAGAACACATATTTCAAAGAAGGAGGCAAAGGCTTTAGCTCAATCTTGGGCACTTCTTCCTCCACCTTAGGTGTGTTCACTATGTTATTCTGGGGTGGTGAATCATCAATCTCAAGTAATTCATACTGAGAGAGGATCCAGGATATTATCAAGTACCTCATCTTCTAGCACTTCTTGAACAAGTGGTTCAACAACATCAACTCTCATACACCCTTCAGAATCATTAGGGTGTTTGATGACTTCAAATACATTAAGGACCACCTATTCTTCGTTGACCCTCAGGGTTAATTCACTCTTTTGCACATCAATCAGAGCTTTACCTGTAGCTCAAAAGGGTCTTCCAAGAATAATAGAGGACTTTTTATCCTCTTCCATATCCAATATAACAAAATCAGTGGGTTTTACCTCCTCAATTTGGAGCTTTTCCATAACTAAAAGTGGCATGAGATTGATGCTAGCTTCAAGATCACACAAGGCTCTCTGAATAGTGACATCTCCAATGGTGCAAGGAATTACAAAGCTTCCTGGATCTTGCATCTTCTCAGGAAGGTTATGTTGAATAATAACACTGCATTCCTTAGTTAGCATCACTATCTCTTTTTCCTTCCAATTCCTCTTATTAGTCAACAGTTCTTTCATGAATTTAGCATAGAGAGGCATTTGCTCAGGAGCCTCAGCAAAAGGAATGTTTATCTGAAGCTTCTTGAGGACTTCTAAAAATATAGAAAATTGCTTATCTTTGGAAGCCTTATGAAGTCTTTGAGGATATGGCATTTTAGGCTTGTACTCAGGAGCCTTTGGCAATGTAGGATGAGTGTTAAGAGAGACTGGGAATGGATTATCTGCACGCCTAGGAGGGACGTGCCCTACCTCTTCTCTCTTCTTCTTTGGAGCTTCTTTTTCAACTAGCTCCTCATTGACCTTAGTCTTAGAACCATCTACTTTACCACTTCTCAATTGAATATCCTTGCAGTCTTCTCTTAGGTTCACCACTGTATCACCAGGAAATGTACTTGGAGGCCTCTCAGGTATTTGCTTGCTCAACTGGCCTACTTGCACCTCCAAGTTTCTGAGAAAGCTCTAGTTTTCTGTATAAAATGATTCAGTACTGCTTCCATATCAGCGTTCTTCTGGGGCAGAGAATCTGCCTACTGAGGTGGTTGTTGTTGATGAGACTAAAACTGGCAGTTATTATGATTATTCTGCTGAAAACTGCCCTAAAAATTATTGTTAAAATTCTGTGATCCCTGAGGTTGCACTCTCTACCCCTAATTATAGGTCTTAGAGAATAGATCATTATTGGGGTTTCTAGGAGCATTCTCCATGTAATTGACCTGTTCAGAAGAAGATTGAACATAATCATAATTCTCACCTTGCATAGAGCTACCAGTCATGTCATAAGGGGCCTCTTGAGGTGCATTCTGAGTGTTGACAGCTGAAACCTGCATCCCACTCAATTGTTGAGTAATTAAATTCATCTGCTGAAACAAAATTTGTTCTGAGCAAGAAGAGCATCAAAAGCTTTTACTTTCAAGACGCCTTTCTTCTAAGGAGTCCCAGAGTTCATAGGATTCCTGTTAGATGAGTATAAATATTGGTTGTTAGGAACCAACTTAATAAGCTCAGTAGTCTCATCTGGTGTCTTCTTCATGTGCAGTGAACCACCTGCAGAATTATCAAAAAATATCTTGGACATTTCACAAAAGCCCTCATAAAAGATATCCAACTGAGTCCATTTAGAGAACATGTCCGGAGGGCATTGCCTGGTCGGTAGCTTGAATCTCTCCCAGGCTTCACAAAGGGTCTCACCATCTTTCTGTCTGAAGGTCTGAACCTCCACCCTCAGCTTAGTCAGCTTTTATTGGGGGAAAAATTTAGTCAGAAATCCAGTGACCACCTTATCCCAAGTATCCAGACTCTCCTTGGATTGAGAATCTAACCACAACTTTGCTCTATCCCTCACAACAAATGGGAAGAGCATGAGTTTATATACCTCAGGATTCACTCTGTTAGTCTTCACAGTATCACAAATCTGTAGGAAATTAGAAATAAACTGATTTGGGACTTCCTAAGAAAGTCCATGACACTGACAATTTTGTTGCACAAGAGTTACCAGTTGTGTCTTCAAAGTTGTTTGCAGCTATGGGAGGCACCACAATACTTTTTTCATAAAGATCTGCATTGGGAACAGTGTATGAGCTAAGCACTCTTCTAGGTTGTTCATTCTCATTCAGATTTGCCATATTGGCATTCACAGCACGATTATGATCCATGGTAGACTCTGCAGCTTCCATTTCAAGAGTTTCACTTAGATTTTCACTAGCTTTGTAAAGTCTAGCTTGTTGCAAGCGCCGCCTCAAAGTCCTTTCAGGTTTAGGATCAAAATCTATAAAAGGTTCCTTGTCTTTATTCCTGCTCATAAATAGACAGAAGACAAGAAAAGTGGGATTATCTACGTCAGAGTGTAGAGAATTCCCAGTGAGGTAACCTGTGTAAAAAAAATTGAAATAAAACACTTACTAATTAAGGCTAAAAGTTTTCAAAAATGATGACTAAATTTAAGCTAGAAATTTTGAAATTAAATAAGAAAATTAAACAGAAAAATCAAAATAAAATTAACTAGGTAACACCAAACTAAATTTCAGAAATTAAGGAAAAGCAATAGTACTAAATTTTCAAAAATTATAAAGCAAAAATTAAATAAAATGAAACTAAAATGCCTAATCTAAGCAATCAAATAACTAATAGTTGTTAATCACATTCAATCCCCGATAACGGCGCCAAAAACTTGGTGCGGAATTTATAACCCACAAACTAATCGGCAGGTGCACCGGGTCGTACCAATTAGTACCTCAAGTGAATGAGGGTCGATCGCACGAGGATTGATGGACTAAGCAACAATGGTTAAGTGATTGAGAGTTTAAATGCATCAAACAGTAATTCGGAGAATCAGAAAAAAGTAATAAGTTGAGGTGAAATATATATGGAGAAAACAGTTAAGGTTTTAGAGATATCTATCTTCTGGATTGACTTTTTTTTACTAACTATTTTAATCATGCAAGATTCAATTCATGACAAACTATATGTGACTAAACCCTAATTCCTTAGACCTTTTTAGTCTCCTCTAACCTTCAACAACCGCCAATTCCTTGGTCACTTGATTCCAATTAGAAGTTTAAGTTCAATTCTAGTTTATATGCCACAGAAACACTAATTACCCAAATGTAAGAGGATTATATGTCACATATCCCGTTAAGTCAAGATAATTAAAAATTTAGGAGAAATTGTATTTAAGCTGTTGTTCAACTTAGAGGGGAGTGGCGCCTAACTTGGACCTGGCTGAATTGGATTGAGTGAGTTAGTTGCACCTGGCACCTAACTTGGAGGTGGCTGAATCCAAGTAGTGTGTGATCATTGCACCTAGCGCCTAACTTGAGAAACCTCAAGTTAGGTGCCACCTTGGCAGAATTCCATTGATGCTATCCCTTGTACTGGCGCCTAACTTGGGTTTACCCAAGTTAGGCACCACTTATGCAGCCTTGGTTTGATGGATTATGTTCATCTTGGCGCCTAACTTGAGAAACCTCAAGTTAGGCACCACCCTTGCTGAGTTGCTGGAGAAGAAGTATGGACTATTAGAAAAGCTTTGGAAGAAAGGTTCTTTATCGCTGTTCTTTATCCCTGCTCCTGCTCTTAAACAAGAAAGGTTCTTTATCCCTGTTCCTGCTCATAAACAAGAAAAAGAAAACAAGAAAGAAGAAGAAAGGGAGCTCTATGTTCAAGAACAGAGGACTCACTGTGAGATGTGAAGAAGAAAGATGAATGAAGATAGAGGAAGGAGATGAAGAATTCGAATAAAAGGGAAGAAGGATTCAAAAATTAAGAAGTAAAAAGAGAAACTAGAATTAAAATATTTTTGTTTTTATTTTATTTATTAATTGAATTTGAAAATAAAAGCTAATTACCTAAAAATATTTGAAAATTAAATAATGAATTTCGAAAAAAAAGAGAGAGAAATAGAAGGGAAGTTTTCGAAAATAGGAGAGAGAAGAATTAGTTAGGAAGCTTTGAAAAAGAAGAAAGAGAGAAAACAAGTAACTAATTAAGAAAGATTTGAAACTAAGATAAGATTTTGAAAAATACATGATTTTGAAATTTGATATTTGAATTTTGAAATTTGAATTTTAAAATTTGAATTTTGAAAATTTGAAATTGAATTAGGAAAAGATAAGATTTTGAAAATTGAATTTTAAAATTTGAATTAAAAACAAGATAAGATAAAGATTTGACAAAGATTTGATTTTTTGAAAGATTTGATTTTGAAATTTAAAACTAAGATAAGATAAGATAATGATTTGAAATTTAATAAAAAGATAAGATAAGAAAAGATGCAGATTTGAAAAAGTTTTGAATTTTAAATTTTAAAAGAAAGATAAGATAAGATAGAATCACAAAAAGAAAAGATTTGAAAAGATTTTAAAAAGATAAGATTTGAAATTTGAATTTTGAAACTAAGATAAGATAAGATTTTGATTTTGAAATTAAAATTTGAAATTTTTGAAAATTATTTGGAATAAAGATAGAAAAGATATTTTTTTGATTTTTTGAATTAATGAAGAAAGAGAAAAACAACCAAAAGACACCAAACTTAAAATTTTTAGATCTAAAACACTAAATTTTTGAAAATTAAAAAGGAAAACACCAAAGGACACCAAACTTAAAAATTTTAAGATCAAAACAAGAAAAGAAACAAGAACAACTTGAATACCAAGAAAGAACACAAAGAACAATTCAAAACTTCAAAGCAAATAAAGAACAACTAAAGCACACTAAACTTAAAAACTTTGAAAATCAAAGACACTAATTTCAAAAATTTTAAAGGAAAATACTCAAAGACACCAAACTTAAGAATTTTGAAATAAAAGACTCTAATTTTAGAAAAGAAAAGAAAGAAACTTAAAGAATCAAGATGACTCAAAAGGACACCAAACTTAAAGATTAACACAAGACTCAAATAAAAGACACTATTTTTGAAAATTTTTTTGAAAAAAAGCAAGAAAATTCGAACTTTAACAAGAACAAGAACAAAAGACTCAAACAAAATTAAAAAAGTACATAATCTAAGCAACAAGATAACCCGGTAGTTTGTCAAATTCGAATAATCCCAGCAACGGCGCCAAAAACTTGGTGCACGAAACTGGCTCCGCAGAATTCGCATAGATAGACTAACAAGTATACCAGGTCGTCCAAGTAATACCTGAGGTGAGTCAGGGTCGATCCCACGAGGATTGTTATTTTGAGCAAGCAGTGGACACTTTGCAGATCTTAGTTAGGCGGATAGAAAATATAGTTTGTCACGGAAAATGCATAAAATAAATAAAGATAGAAATACCAAATTGATTTGTGAAAACAGTGATGGACGAACAGTTAAGGCTTCAGGGATGCTTTGTCTTTTCGGATTAACTTTTTTTCTGTCTATCTCAATAGCTTTCTAATTTATTCAATGGTAGCTGTAATTGATTAACTCATGTCCTCTCATCAAGTTAGCCTCCGCTACTGCAGCAATCCACCACGTTGAGATGACTCATGTCCTCTCATCAAGCCACCTCTAGGTTTCTCACTGTAGCAGAAGATGAAGCTCTAAGCAAGCCATTCCCCTTCGCGATCCTACTCAAGGTGCCACAGACAAGGCAGATCTTCCAGATCAGAGAGGGTTGCTTCTTTGTCTGTAGCCTTAGCACCACAGAAATCTCACGCACCCATAGACAATGAAATTATATGTCACATATCCAAAGTTGCTCAGATGCTCTATACGAATCCACAATGAAAACTCTAGCTTTAGTTTAACGCTATCCAAGCCAAGAATCGCACAGAACCTAAGTAGAACAAGGGTGATTGTCACGGGTCACCCTCAATTCATGAGATGAAGAACAAGAATGCATAAGAGAATAGAATCAGAATTGTATTGAAAATAGAACAGTAATATTATTAATCTATGAAACTCAGCAGAGTTCCTAACCCTAACTTAGGAGATTAGTGACTCATATTGTACAAAAGTAGTAAATTATTCGAATAGGGAGGGAAGAAGATCCTAAACATGGGTGATCTTCTCCTATATATACTAATCTAATGACTAAGGATTACAGAAATATGATAGACTAGACTTAGGAGTGCAAAAATCCACTTTTGGGGCCCACTTGGTGAGTGTTTAGGCTGAGCTTGAGTGTCTCCCATGTGCTAATGTCCCTTAGGGGCGCTGAACACTGGCTAGGGACCCCCTTTTGGGCGTTGAACTCCAGTTGCTCTGTTGTGGGCACTGGATGCCAGGATTGGGACTGGTGGCTGGCGTTGAATGCCAGTTTTGGGCCTTCAATTCTGAAGCAAAGTGTAAGAACTACAACTAATCAACTGATTAATTAAGCGATTATATTGCTCATGTTTTGTTCCGAAAAGTTAGAGTGAGAATGTGAGGATTTAAATGCGATTTTTGGACTCAGTAGGTCTTTTTGAGTCTAAAAATGTGTTTTCTGCGAAAAACTGTGAAAAATTGTGAACCGGTAGTCGAATCGGATGAGCCGGTTCAAGTCTGCCCGGTACCGCACGAGAAAAAGTGAAAATAGCCAAAACATTAGAAAAATACTAGAAGTCGAAAACTGGGTGTTAATTTTAAAGGTTTGGCCCGAAGTTGGGCCAAACGGGCTAAAAACGATAACGGGTTAGATCAGGCCCAAGTTGGGCCCAAGCCCAATATATATAAGGTTCATTTAATGAACCCATGCAGCCACAACACACATTAAGCACACACTCACATCAGAAATTGAAAGAGGGAGGAGAGAAGAGCTTGAGCACTATTCATCATCATCTTGCTCTGATTTGTGTGCCGTCAGCGGCTACGCATTCCTTGTGAAGAGCTCTATAAAACCCATATAAGAAACTGGTAAGTAAAGTTCGAAATCTTCCGAGTTCCTCTCCTCTAAATTTCGGGTTTCTAGGGTTTTGGATTAAGTGAGATTTTGTGATTTTGGATGATTAGGTTCACTCTAATCCTTGTTTAGCATTGAGTTTTGACATCCAAATCTGTTGGAAAAGGTAAGAGACATTAAACCCTTGTGATTTTATGCTTGAATGGAACCCTAGGTTGTTTTGTGATGGTTTATGCATATATAGTTTGATTAATGTGAGTTTAGAGCTTGTTGGTAATTGTTGGAAGCTTGGATTTTGGTTGAAAAGCTCATTGGTACTCAATTTTAAGTTTTGGATATATTGAGAATCGGCCAAGGTATAGTTTTGGTTTTCTCTATGTAGTATATAATATTCATGGACACATAGGCTTGTGACCCATAGGTTAGGTTTGAATTAAAAATGGTTGATGAGTATTGAATGTTGTTGTATGTTGATTTATGATGAATTGATGGTTGTTGAGTTTGATTATGATGATTAATAATGATATGATAAGGATGAATGAATTGTGAAGTTGAGAAGTGGATTGTGTTAGTATATATGATGATAATGTTGATGATTTGGTGAGGTAGTTGGAAAAGTATTAATGAGGATTGATTATAATGTGATTTATTGATGTGGAGGTTGAGGATGATGAATGGTAAAGGAAATTATGGTGTGCTTGGTATTATATGACATAAAGGGTTAATATTGATGAGAAATGAAGTTTGGAATGGTTTGGTATGGTTTTGGTTGTGTTTTATGAGAAATTGGTGTAATGGTGAAATTAGGTAAAAGTTGGTTTTTAGTGAACTTTGTCTAATCATAACTTTTGCCTCGGTTTTCAATATTTGATGAAATTTATTTAGAATTAAAGATCTTTGAAAACTCTTTAAATTGAGATAAAGTTTGTGAAATTTGAAATTTTGTAGAGGAAGTTATGATCATTCAAAGATGGTGTTGAACATCTGAAATTATGCAAACTTGCAGAATTTCAGGATTTTTGATATGTGCGCACGCACAGCCTTGTGCGGACGCACAACCCTGCAAAAATATTGATCTGCACAGATCTGTGCGCACGCATAGGCAGAGAAATGCATTCTGTTGGCAGCGCTAGCACAGCTGGGGCGCGCACATATCTAAGGATGAATTGCAACCGGTACATCCGCACACACACCTGTGGGCACGCATACGTTAGGGAAGCCAGTCTGTTGGGATCACTGCCACAGTTTGTGCGAGTGAACAGACTTTGTAAATTTTGACACCTGTGCATACGCACACGTTTTAAAACTCTCCAGAGCGTGCGCACGCACACCCCTGTTTCTCAAAATTTTATTTGTTTTCAACTATTCTATCTTCCCAACAAGGTTGTAAGCTTCTATAACACCATTTTAAGGCTTTTGGGCTTAATTTTGAGTATGGGAATATGGGAGGTAGGCTAAGGGTTTTAGTTAATGATTACTATGAAATATTATAGAACGGAGGCTTAGGTTTCTGGTGTACTGAGGATGGGTTGGTAGAGTGAGAATGAAGAATGGAAATGTTAAATTGGCAGTGGTTAAGATGAGTTGAGGACTCGGAATAAGATGATGGATCCATGGCATATTGAAAATGTTTTATAAAATCCACCGAGGTATCATTGTATATTGTAATTATGAGACGCTATGCGCCCGAAAGGGGCCGTGGTTGGATCCCGCCTGTCGAGGTAGCGGCGGTGGCGTAAGGGCGGTGGTTTGTCCCGCTTGTACTTAGATGTGAGGTCGGTGGCAATAGTATCCCGCTCGCATCCCTTCGGATCATCAGAGTGTACAGGCGCAAAACCCTAGACAATTATCCGAGCACTATATCTCGGGGGTTCCCATATTATGATTCCGAAGGGCAACATCTCCATGGAGATGTGTTGGGTTGGCAGTTGAACTGACAATATGATATCACAGCCAATAGGGCAGGCATTCATCATATGCATCTTCTATCTATTTGTATGCTTTGCCAACTTGTAATGGTTTGCCTATTTGAATAACATGCCTAAATGCTACTTGTATTACTTGCCTTATATGTTTTTACTTGTGATTTACTTGCATGGTATATAATTGTGTTTTCTACTGGGATTGAGGAGGTTCAGAAGGTAGTGGCGATGGGATCACATGGAGGATAGGTTGGTGAAGGATGTGGGACAGTGGTGTTTCTTTAGAGTAGAAATCCTTTAAGATAGACCACCCTCTTGATATGCTAAGGTCTTAAGTTTTGTTACGGTTTTATATGATTATAACTTATTATTTTAGTATGCCTTAAGATTGGATCTTATGATGGATATGGAGCTTAGGATTGTCTTTGGCGTCCCGGGGTCTTATATCCTACATCACTGGGCACTGTTACCATACTGAAAACCTCCGGTTCTCATACCATATTTCTGTTGTTGTTTTTAGATGCAGGTCGCAACCCACCCCGGTGAGTTGCTTTGGATGGTGACAGCAGCGGAGGATCCCGTTACCTTTGAGTTCTTTTGATTTATTTTTGTTTATATTTATCTCTCACTTTTGTATTTTGTTTTTTCTAGAGGCATGTATTAAGAGAACAAAACTTGTATAAGTTGTTTTTACTGTCTGGTTTCTGTATATCTGTATATGGCTAGCCGGCTTAAACTCCGTGAGTCGTGGATAGATTTCTATGGTATTATACTCTATTATTTTGTTATATCATATCTATATCTTGTGCCTTAAGTTAGTAGCTTCGGTAGTACGTTTTGCGCTTTTCAAATCCTGTTTTTGAGCTATGTCCTTCATCGGGCTTCTAGAGTATATTATTTTCTTTTATATATAAATATGCATAAGCCTTAGAAATGTCGTAACCTCTGATTAATCTTTGTCTTACGGCTAGAGGTAACTTGTTGGGTTTGTAACATTGAAAGTAGGATGCTTCGTGGAGAATATGTAATATAGATATCTAGTACATCGCATAGATCGGATTTTCGAGGGCGAAAATCTTTTTAAGGAGGGGAGAATGTAAGAACCGCAACTAATCAAACAGTTAATTAAGCGATTATATTGCTCACGTTACGTTCCGAAAAGTTAGAGTGAGAATGTGAGGATTTAAATGCGATTTTTGGACTCAGTAGGTTTTTCTAAGTCAGAAAATGTGTTTTTTGCGAAAAACCATGAAAAACCACGAACCGGCAGTCTAACCGGTTGAGCCGGTTCAAGTTAAAACATTAGAAAAATACTAGAAGTAAAAAACCGGGCGTTAATTTTAAAGGTTTGGCCCAAAGTTAGGCTAAACGGGCTAAAAACGCTAACGGATTGGACCGGATCCAAGTTGGGCCCAAGCCCAACATATATAAGGTTCATTTAATGAACCCATGTAGCCATAACACACATTAAACACACACTCACATCAGAAATTGAAAGAGGGACGAGAGAAGAGCTTGAGCACTATTCATCATCATATTCTCTTCGCGATATCTCGAGCTATGGTGCTCCGATTTGCGGGCCGTCAGCGGCTACACGTTCCTTGTGAAGAGCTCTACAAAACCCATATAAGAAACTGGTAAGTAAAGTTCAAAATCTTCCCAGTTCTTCTCCTCTAACTTTCGGGTTTCTAGGATTTTTGATTAAGTGAGTTTTTGTGATTATGGATGTTTAGGTTCACTCTAATCCTTGCTTAGCATTGGGTTTTGACATCTAAATCTATTGAAAAAGGTAAGAGACATTAAACCCTTGTTATTTTATGCTTGAATGGAACCCTAGGTTGATTTGTGATGGTTTATGCATATATAGTTTGATTATTGTGAGTTTGGAGATTGTTGGTGATTGTTGGAAGCTTGGATTGTGGTTGGAAAGCTCATTGGTGCTCAATTTTCAGTTTTGGACATATTGGGAATTGGCCAAGGTATGGTTTCAGTTTTCTCTATGTAGTATATAATATTCATGGACACTTAGACTAGTGACCCATAGGATAGGTTTGAATTAAAAATGGTTGATGAGTATTGAATATTGTTGTATGTTGATTTATGATGAATTGATGGTTGTTGAGTGGATTGTGTTAGTATATATGATGATAATGTTGATGATTTGGTAAGGTAGTTGGAACATATTAATGAGGATTTATTATAATGTGATTTATTGATGTGGAGGTTGAGGATGATGAATGGTAAAGGAAATTGTGGTGTGCTTGGTATTATATGACATAAAGGGTTAATATTGATGAGAAATGAAGTTTGGAATGGTTTGGTATGGCTTTGGTTGTGTTTTATGAGAAATTGGGGTAATGGTGAAATTAGGTAAAAGTTGGTTTTTGGTGAACTTTGTCTGATCATAACTTTTGCCTCGGTTTTCAAAATTTGATACAATTTATTTAGAATTAAAGATATTTGAAGACCTTTTAAATTGATATAAAGTTTGTGCAATTTAGAATTTTGTAGAGAAAGTTATGGTCATTCAAAGATGGTGTTGAACATGTGAATTTATGCAAACTTGCAGAATTTCAAGATCTCTGATATGTGCACGCACAGCCTACTGCAGACGCACAACACTGCAAAAATATTGATCTGTGTAGACGTACAGACTTATGCACATGCACAGGCAGGGAAATACATTCTATTGGCAGCGCTAGCACAGCTGGTGCGCGTACATATCTAAGGATGAATTGCAACCTTTGCGTCCGCACACACACCTATGCGCACACACACGTTGGCGAGGCCAGTCTGTTGGGTGCACTGGCACAGGTTGTACGAGTGAACAGACTTTGTAAATTTTGACACTTGTGCATACGCACACCCCTGTGCGTACGCACACGTTTTAAAACTCTCCAGAGCGTGCCCACGCACACCCCTGTTTCTCAAAATTTTCTTTGTTTTCAACTATTCAATCTTCCCAACAAGGTTGTAAGCTTCTATAACACCATTTTAAGGCTTTTGGGCTTGTTTTTGAGTATGGGAATATGGGAGGTAGGCCAAGGGTTTTAGTTATTGGCTACTATGAAATATTAGAGAACAGAGGCTTAGGTTTCTGGTGTACTGAGGATGGGTTGGTAGAGTGAGAATGAAGAATGGAAATGTTAAATTGGCAGTGGTTGAGATGAGTCGAGGACTCGGAATAAGATGATGGATCCATGGCATATTGAAAATGTTTTATAAAAACCACTGATGTATCATTGTAAATTGAAATTATGAGACGCTATGCGCCCGGCAGGGGCCGTGGTTAGATCCCGCCTGTCGAGGTAGCGGCGGCGGCGTAAGGGCGGTGGTTCGTCCCGCTTGCGCTTAGATGTGAGATCGGTGGCAATAGTATCTCGCTCGCATCCTTTCGGATCATCAGAGCGTACAGGCACAAAACCCTAGATAGTTATCCAAGCATTATATCTCGGGGGTTTCCATATTATGATTCCGAAGGGCAACATCTCCATGGAGATATGTCGGGTTGGCAGTTGAACCGACAATGTGATATCACAGCCAATAGGACAGGCATTCATCATATGCATCTTCTATCTGTTTGTATGCTTTGCCGACTTGTAATGGTTTGCCTATTTGAATAACATGCCTAAATGCTACTTGTATTACTTGCCTTATATGTTTTTACTTGTGATTTACTTGCATGGTATATAATTGTGTTTTCTACTGGGATTGAGGAGGTTCGGAAGGTGGTGGCGATGGGATCGCATGGAGGATAGGTTGGTGAAGGCTTTGGGACAGCAGTGTTTGGTTAGAGTAGAAATCCTTTAAGATAGACCACCCTCTTGATATGCTAAGGTCTTAAGTTTTGTTACGGTTTTATATGATTATACCTTATTATTTTAGTATGCCTTAAGATTGGATCTTTTGATGGATATGGAGCTTAGGATTGCCTTTGGCATCCCGGGGTCTTATATCCTACATCATTGGGTACTGTTACCATACTGAGAACCTCCGGTTCTCATACCGTATTTCTATTGTTGTTTTCAGATGCAGGTCGCAGCCCACCCCGGTGAGTTGCTTTGGATGGTGACAGCAGCGGAGGATCCCGTTACCTTTGAGTTCTTTTGATTTATTTTTGTTTATATTTATCTCTCACTTTTGTATTTTGTTTTTTCTAGAGGCATGTATTGAGAGAACAAAACTTGTATAAGCTGTTTTTACTGTCTGGTTTCTGTATATCTGTATATGGCTAGCCGGCTTAAACTCCACGAGCCGTGGCTAGATTCCTATGATATTATACTCTATTATTTTGTTATATCATATCTATATCTTGTGCCTTAAGTTAGTAGCTTCGCTAGTACGTTTTGCGCTTTTCAAATCCTATTTTTGAACTATATCCTTCATCGGGCTTCTAGAGTATATTATTTCCTTCTATATATAAATATGCATAAGCCTTAGAACTATCGTAACCTCTGATTAATCTTTGTCTTACGGCTAGAGGTAAGGCTTAGGGTAATTAGGGTGTGACACAAAGTATGGACTATTATATATTTCTGGAAAGCCCTGGATATTAGCTTTCCATAGCCGTTTAGAGCGTGCCATTTAGATTTCTATAGCTCTAGAAAAGCGCTTTCGAGTGCACGGAGGTCAGATTTTGACAGCATCTACAATACTTTCTTTGTCTCTGAATTAAACTTTTGCTCCAACTCCTCAATTTCAGCCAGAAATACCTGCAATTGCATGAAAACACACAAACTCAAAGTAAATCCAAAAATGTGAATTTTGCACAAAAACCTATAAAAATTTAATAAAACTTAAACAAAACATACTAAAAACTATATGAAAATAATGCCAGAAAGCTTATAAAATATCCGCTCATCAGAATACTAAACTTTAATTTTTGCTTGGCCCCAAGCAACCAAAAACAAAGTAGGATAAAAAGAAATATAAGGATGGAATAAACTTCAGAGTTCTCAATGAAGCTCAGTTTCAAATAGATGAGTGGGTCAAGTAGCTTTTTGCTTCTGAATAGTTTTGGCATCTCACTTTCAATTGAAGCTCAGAATAGATGGCATCTCTAGGAACTTAGAATCCAGATGATATTATTGATTCTCCTAGTTAACTTCTTTTTTATTCTTGAACGTAACTTCTTTAGAGTCTTGTCCATGACCCTAAGCACTTTGTTTTCCAGTATTACCACCGGATACATAAATGCCACAGACACTTTAACTGGGTGAACCCCTTAGGATTATGACTCAGCTTTGCTAGAGTCCCCAACCAGTGGTGTCCAGAGTTCTTAAGCACACTCTTTGCTTTGGACCACGACTTTAACTGCTCAATCTCAAGTTTTTCACTTGACACCTTCACACCACAAGCATATAGTTAGGGAAGCAGCTCATTTGAACTGCCTAGGCTAAGATATTTCTTTTAGACCCTCCTAACCATTGATGCTCAAAGCCTTGGATCCTTGCTCTTGCCGTTTGGTTTAAAGAGCTACTAGCTTTTTGCTCTTGCCTTTTGGATTAAAGAGCTATTGGCTTTTTCTGCTTTTTATATAATTTTTTTCGCAAATTTTTTTTTGTATGCTGCTTTTTCTTGCTTCAAGAATCAATTTTAGGATATTTTAGATCACCAATAATATTTCACTTTTATCGTCATTCTTTCAAGAGCCAACATTCTTTAACTGCAACATCAAATATGCACTGCTTATTCATACATTCAGAAAACAAAAGCATTGCCACCACATCACATAATTGAACTATTCCTAATATAAAACTCGAAACTCATGCATCGTACTTTCCTTTTTTTATAAAATAATTTTTCTTTTAAGCAAGGTAAGAGATGCATGGAATATTTCATGGCTTTAAGACATAAAGACAAACGATCATGCACTAGAAATAGATAATAAAACAAAATACATGGAAAACAGAAAAAATTAACATAGGCAACAGGGGAGTAAAGGGAACGATGCACCTTAGTGATGGCGGCTACTACTCCTTTTGGAGGATCCAATGGAATGCTTAGTTTCCTCTAAGTCACGACCCTGCCTCTGTTGTTCTTCCCTTATAACTCTTTGTTCTTCCTTCATGGCTCTTTGATCTTCTCTGATGTCATGGAGGATGGTGGAGTGCTCTTGATGTCCAATCCTTAGTTGATCCATGTTGGAGCTCAATTCTTCTAGAGAAGTATGCAATTGGTCCCAATATCCTTGGGGAGGAAAGTGCATCCCTTGAGGCATCTCAAGGATTTCTTGTTGAGGCAGATCCACATGCTCTTGTTGTGGTCCATGTGCTGGCTCTCTAGTTTGCTCCATCTTTTTCTTAGTGATGGGCTTGTCCTCCTCAATAGGAATGTCTCCTTCTATGACAATTCCAGCTGAATTGCATAGATGACAGACAAGGTGGTGGAATGCCAACCTTGCTAAGGGGGAAGGCTTTTCAGCTTTCTTGTACAACTCTTGAAGTATTACCTCATGTACCTCTACCTCACTTCCAATCGTGATGCAATGAATCATGATGGCTCTGTCAATGGTCACTTCTGACTGATTGCTAATAGGGATGATAGAACATTGGATAAATTCCAACCATCCTCTAGCTATTGGCTTGAGGTCAAGCCTTCTCAGTTGGATAGGCTTGCTTTGAGCATCCCTCTTTCGCTAAGTTCCTTCCACACAGATGTCTAAAAGGACTTGGTCTGGCCTCTGGTCAAAATTGACTCTCCTAGTGTAAGGATGTGGGTCTCCTAGCATCATTGGCAAATGGAGTGCCAGCCTTACACTTTCTGGGCTGAAATGCAAGAGTCACCCTTGGACCAAGGTGCTCCAATTGTGTCTGTGCTTCCTCCCCCTCACTCACCACCTCTCATTCGAATTATATTCTTCTCTTCTCCCCTACTTCACCTTTTCTTCTTCTTCCTTTTTTTCTTTTGCTCGAGGACGAGCAAATCTTTTAAGTTTGTTGTGGAAGGAGCCCTATTTTCTCATAAAAAATTCGAATCTCATTGCTCCAAGAAGTGGCAAGACCGCCCCAAAGAACAAAAAAGAAGATAAACTAACAGTTGTTTTCAAACCTGTTCGATTTCTTACCAAGCAACATAAAGAACATTATCACAAGATAATGAGTAAAAGGCCAGTAATCCCTGAGGTGGGATTCAAATTAGGAGAGGAAGAATACCCAGAGATCCAAGAGTAAATTCAAAGAAGAGGCTGGGAGATTCTAACTAATCCTGAGTTTAATGTTGGATATCACATGATCCATGAATTTCATGCAAATTTGTGGATGACAGATAAGCAAAAGAATGATGGAACAACATTCTATACTTTTCGCACTATGGTCAGGGGGAAGATCATGTAATTTCATCTGGATAGGGTGAGAGAGATCTTCAAATTACCCTTGCAGAAGGATGACCCTGAATCCTACAATAGAAAGGTGGTAGCCAACCCAAAGCTGGATCAAGTCCTGGAGAACATATGCCTGCCTGGAACACAATGGATTGAGGATGCAAAAGGCAAATCAAACCAGCTGAAAAAGGCAAACCTCAAGCCAATTGCAAGAGGATGGCTAGACTTCATTGGGCATTCTATACTCCCCATGATGAGCGGATAATTTATACGCTTTTTGGCATTGTTTTTAGTATATTTTAGTTAGTTTTTATTATATTTTTATTAGTTTTTATTTAAAATTCACATTTCTAGACTTTACTATGAGTTTGTGTGTTTTTCTATGATTTCAGGTATTTTCTGGCTGAAATTGAGGGACTTGAGCAAAAATCTAATTCAGAGGCTGAAAAAGGACTGCTGATGTTGTTGGATTCCGACCTCCCTGCACTCGAAGTGGATTTTCTGGAGCTACAGAAGCCCAATTGGCGCACTCTCAATTGTGTTGGAAATTAGACATCCTGGGCTTTCCAGTAATATATAATAGTCCATACTTTGCCCAAGATTTGATGGCCCAAACCGGCGTTCAAAATCCGCATAGAAACTCTGGCGTCAAAACGCCAGAACTGGCATAAAAGCTGGAGTTAAACGCCCAAACTGGCACAAAAGCTGGTGTTTAACTCCAAGAAAAGTCTCTACACATGAAAGCTTTAATTCTCAGCCCAAGCACACACCAAGTGGGCCCGGAAGTGGATTTCTGCATCATTTACTTATTTCTGTAAACCCTAGGCTACTAGTTTTCTATAAATAGGACCTTCTGCTATTGTATTTTAATACTTTCACATACCTTTTAATCTTTGGACGTTTAGTCCCTAGACCTTGGAGGCTGGCCATTCGGCCATGCTTACACCATTATCACTTTTGTATTTTCAACGGTGGAGTTTCTACACACCATAGATTAAGGTGTGGAGCTCTGCTGTTCTTCATGAATTAATACAAGTACTATTGTTTTTCTTTTCAACTCAAGTCTATTTCTTCTCCAAGATATTCATTCGCACCTAAGAACATGATGAATGTGATGATTATGTGACACTCATCATCATTCTCACCTATGAACGCGTGACTGACAACCACTTCCGTTCTACATGCAAACAAGCTTGAATGTGTATCTCTTGGGTTTCTAATCTAAGATTGGAACCTTCGTGGTACAGGCTAGAATTATTGGCGGCCATTCCTGAGATCCGGAACGTCTAAACCTTGTCTGTGGTATTCTGAGTAGGATCTGAGAAGGGATGACTGTGACAAGCTTCAAACTCGCGAGTGTTGGGTGTGTGACAGACGCAAAAGGATCAATGGATCCTATTCCAACATGATCGAGAACCGATAGATGATTAGCCGTGCGGTGACAGCGCATTTGGAACATTTTCACTGAGAGGACGGGAAGTAGCCATTGACAACGGTGATGCCCAACATAAAGATTGCCATGAAAAGGAGTATGAATGATTGGAAGAAGGCAATAGGAAAGCAGAGGTTCAAGAGGAACAAAGCATCTTCATACGCTTATCTGAAATTCCTACCAATGAATTATATAAGTATCTCTATCTTTACTTTATGTTTTATTTATTTTTAATTATCAATCCTCCATAACCATTTGAATCCGCCTGACTGAGATTTACAAGATGACCATAGCTTGCTTCAAGCCGACAGTCTCCGTGGGATCGACCCTTACTCACGTATGGTATTAATTGGACGACCCAGTGCACTTGCTGGTTAGTTATGCGGAATTGTGACAAAGTGTGATTCACGTTTGAGAGCTCCAAGTCCTTTGGCGCCATTGTTGATGATCACAATTTCGTGCACCAAGTTTTTGGCGCCGTTGCCGGGGTTGTTCGAGTTTGGACAACTGACGGTTCATCTTGTTGCTCAGATTAGGTAATTTTATTTTATTTTTAAGCTTTTTATTTCTTATTTTTGAAAATAATAAAAAAAATTTCTTCTTTTTCGTTTTTCCCAAAATAATTTTCGAAAAAAAACCAAAAATTTTATGTTTCTTGTTTGAGTCTAGTGTCAATTTATAAGTTTGGTATCAATTGCATCTTTTTAATTTTTCTTAAAATTTTCGAAAATTCATGCATGTGTTCTTCATGATCTTCAAGTTGTTCTTGATGATTTTCTATGTTTGATCTTTAATTTTTCTTGCTTTGTGTCTTTTCTTATTTTTCATATGCATTTTCAATTTATTAGTGTCTAAAGTTTGAAAATTTATAAGTTTGGTGTCTTGAATGTTTTTCTTTTCTTAAAAATTTTCAAAAATAAGTCTTGATGTTCATCTTGATCTTCAAAGTGTTCTTGGTGTTCATCTTGACATTCCAAGTGTTCTTGCATGCATTAGTTGTTTTGATTCATAATTTCTATGATTTGTGTCAATTTTGTGTTTTTCTCTCTCCTCATTAAAAAGTCAAAAATAAAAAATATATCTTTCCTTATTTTACTCATAAATTTCAATTTAAAAATTCTATCTTTTCATATCTTTTTCAAAATCAAATCTTTTTCAATTTCCTTTTTATATTTTCGAATTCTTGCTTAAAATTTTTCAAAATCTTTTTCATTTTTTTTCCTTTAATGCTTTTCGAAAATTTTAAAAATTGATTTTCAAAATCTTTTCCTTATTTTGCTTCATAATTTTCGAAATTACTACTAGCATTTAATGTTTTGATTCAAAAATTTTTCAAGTTGTTACTTGCCTATTAAGAAAGGTTCAATCTTTAAATTTTAAAATCATATCTTTTAGTTTCTTATTAGTCAAGTAATCAACTTTAATTTTCAAAATCAAAATCAAATCTTTTTAATTTCTTCTTCAATCATATCTTTTCAATCATATCTTTTTTAAATAAATTGCAATCATATTTTTTCAATCATATATTTTTCAAAATAATTTTCAATAATATCTTTTTGATTGCCAATTTCAAAATCTTTTTCAAAATTCAAATCTTTTTAATTTCCTTTTCAAATCTCTTTCAAAATAATTTCAATAATTTCAATCATATCTTTTTCAAAAATCAATTTTCAAAATCTTTTCTAACTTCCTATCTTTTCAAATTTGATTTTCAAATCTTTTTTTCAATTAACTATCTGACTTTCTGTTTGATTTTTAAAAAATTTTCTATTTCAATCATATCTTTTTCAAAACCACCTAACTAATTTTCTCTCTCTAATTTTCGAAAACTCCTTCCCCCTTTTTCAAAATTCTTTTTAATTAACTAATTGTTTTAAATTTTAATTTTATTTTATTTTTCTTTTTAATTTTTGAATTCTAATTAATATTTAAAATAAAAACAAAAATATTTTTATTTTATTAATTTTCGAATTTTTCTCTTCTCCTTCTTCTATTCTCCTCTTTTTCTACTCACATAAAGGAATCTCTATACTGTGACATAGAGGATTCCATACTTTCTTGTTCTCTTCTCTTTCATATGAGCAGGAACAAGGACAAGGGCATTCTTGTTGAAGCTGATCCTGAACCTGAAAAGACCTTGAAGAGAAAGCTAAAAGAAGCTAAAGTACAACTCTCTATAGAGGACCTAACAGAAACTTTCAAACAAGAAGAAGTCATGGCAGCCGAAAACAACAACAACGCCAACAATGCAAGGAAGGTGCTTGGTGACTTTACTGCACCTACTCCCGACTTCTATGGGAGAAGCATCTCAATCCCTGCCATTGGAGCAAACAACTTTGAGCTTAAGCCTCAATTAGTTTCTCTGATGCAACAGAATTGCAAGTTTCATGGACTTCCATTGGAAGATCCTCATCAGTTCTTAACTGAATTCTTGCAAATATGTGACACTGTCAAGACCAATGGGGTTAATCCTGAGGTCTACAAGCTTATGCTTTTTCACTTTGCTGTAAGAGACAGAGCTAGAACATGGTTAGATTCACAACCTAAAGAAAGCCTGAACTCTTGGGAAAAGCTAGTTAATGCCTTCTTGGCAAAGTTCTTTCCACCTCAAAAATTGAGCAAACTTAGAGTGGAAGTCCAAACCTTCAGACAAAAGGAAGGAGAATCCCTCTATGAAGCTTGGGAAAGATACAAGCAATTGATCAGAAGGTGTCCTTCTGACATGCTTTCAGAATGGAGCATCATAGGTATTTTCTATGATGGTCTATCTGAACTGTCCAAGATGTCATTGGACAGCTCTACTGGAGGATCTTTTCATCTGAAGAAGACGCCTACAGAAGCTCAGGAACTCATTAAAATGGTTGCAAATAACCAATTCATGTACACTTCTGAAGGGAATCCTGTGAATAATGGGACAAATCAGAAGAAAGGAGTTCTTGAGATTGATACTCTGAATACCATATTGGCTCAGAACAAAATATTGACTCAACAAGTCAATATGATTTTTCAGAGTCTGTCTGGAATGCAAGCAGCAACAGGCAGTACCAAAGAAGCTTCATCTGAAGAAGAATCTTATGATCCTGAGAATCCAGCAATGGAAGAAGTGAATTACATGGGAGAACCCTATGGAAACACCTATAATCCTTCATGGAGGAATCATCCAAACCTCTCATGGAAGGATCAACAGAGGTGATGAGCGGATATTTTATACGCTTTTTAGGGTTAATTTCATATACTTTTGAGTATGTTCTAGTTAGTTTTTAGTCTATTTTCATTAGTTTTTAGGAAAAATTCATATTTCTGGACTTTACTATGAGTTGTGTGTTTTTCTGTAATTTCAGGTATTTTTTTAGCTGAAATTGAAGGAGCTAAGCAAAAAACTGATTCAGGCTGAAAAAGAACTGCTGATGCTGTTGGATTCTGACCTCCCTGCACTCAAAGTGGTTTTCTGGAGCTATGGAACTCGAACTGGCATGCTTCTAATTGCGTTGGAAAGTAGACATCCAGGGCTTTCCAGCAATATATAATAGTCTATACTTTGCACAAGGATAGACGACGTAAACTGGCGTTCAACGCCAGTTCTCTGCCCAACTCTGGCGTCCAGCGCCAGAAAAGGATCAAAAGCTGGAGTTGAACGCCCAAACTGGCACAAAAACTGGCGTTCAACTCCACAAATGGCCTCTGCACGTGAATTGCTTAAATCTCAGCCCCAGCACACACCAAGTGGGCCCCAGAAGTGGATCTCTGCATCATCCATCATAGTTTACTCATTTTTTGTAAACCTAGGCTACTAGTTTAGTATTTAAACAACTTTTAGAGACTTATTTTGTATCTCATGACATTTTAGATAAGAACTTTGTACTCTTTGATGGCATGAGTCTCTAAACTCCATTGTTGGGGGTGAGGAGCTCTGCTGTGCCTCGATGAATTAATGCAAGTATTTATGTTTTCCATTCAAACACGCGTGTTCCTATCTAAGATGTTCATTCGCGCTTAACTGTGATGAAGGTGATGATTCGTGACACTCATCACCTTCCTCAAACCATGAACGTGTGCCTGACAACCACCTCCGTTCTATATCCGATTAGATGAGTATCTCTTAGATCTCTTAATTAGAATCTTCGTGGTATAAGCTAGAACTGATGGCGGCATTCATGAGAATCCGGAAAGTCTAAACCTTGTCTGTGGTATTCCGAGTAGGATTCAATGATCGAATGATTGTGACGAGCTTCAAACTCGCGAGTGCTGGGCGTTAGTGACAGACGCAAAAGGAAGAAGGATCCTATTCCAGTATGATCGAGAACCGACAGGTGATTAGTCGTGCTGTGACAGAGCATGTGAGCATATTCTTCACTGAGAGGATGGGATGTAGCCATTGACGATGGTGAACCCCTATATACATCTTGCCATAGGAGGACGTGCGTGCGTGAACAAGAAGACAGAGGAAAGCAGAGATTCAGAAGACAAAGCATCTCCAAAACTCCAACATATTCTCCATTACTGCATAACAAGTAACCTTTAATTCATGCTCTCTTGTTTATTCGCAATTCAACTGATAAACATAATTGACTTCCTGACTAAGATTTACAAGATAACCATAGATTGCTTCAAACCAACAATCTCCGTGGGATTCGACCCTTACTCACGTGAGGTATTACTTGGACGACCCAGTGCACTTGCTGGTCAGTGGTACGAGTTGTGAAAAGTGTGATTCACAATTTGTGCACCAAGTTTTTGGCGCCGTTGCCGGGGATTGTTCGCGTTTGGACAACTAACGGTTTATTTTGTTGCTTAGATTAGGAAAATTTTCTCTTTTTTTTGTTTAGAGTCTCGTATTATTGTCGTGTTAAAAAATTTTTAGAATCCTTATTTTCTTATTAAAACCTTTTTCAAAAATAATTTTTCTATTAAATCCTGTGCCAAACTTTAAGTTTGGTGTTTTCTTGTTGATTTCTCTTAAAATTTTCAAAAATTTTCATAACTCATTTGGCTAGAGCGTTAATCTGTGTTCTTGGTAATTGGGTTAGAATCTTTTATATTCTTTTCAAAACCTTCTTTTTCATAAATAATAATTTCTCTATTAAATTGTGCGCCAAACTCTAAGTTTAGTGTTTTCTTGTTGATTTCCCTTTGGTTTTCGAAAATTTTATTTTGGTTTTCAAAAAATTTTAAGTTTAGTGTTCTTCCTTCATGTTCTTGTGTTCTTGTGAGTCTTCAAAGTGTTCTTGAGTTTTCCTTGTGTCTTGATCTTAAAATTTTTAAGTTTGGTGTTCCTTGGTGTTTTTCCTCCAAAATTTTCGAAAATAAGGAGCATTAGATCTAAAAATTTTAAATCATGTGCCATCTTATTGTTTTTCTCTTTCCTAAAAAAAAATCAAAAATATTTTTTCTCTCTATTTTAAAAGTAAATTTTCGAAATCTATTTCTAAAATTCAGATTTTTTTTTAAATTTAAAACCTTTTTCAAAAATCATCATATCCTTTTCAAAACCTTCTAACCACTTTTTCTCTCCTCAATTTTTTTCGAAAATCTTTCACTCATTTTTATTTATTTTATTTTGATTTATTTTGTTTTCGAAATAAATAAATAAATAAAAATAATTTTACATCATCTCCCTTTGAAGGCAAATAGCAGAAGAATGCCAAGCAGTTCAACTAAGAAGTGGGAAAACATTAAATACCCCACCTCAAGACAGCAAAAAGATAAGAAATGAGCAAACCACCCAAAATTCACCTGAGGACAGTAAGAGCCCAGGGAAAAGTAATTCTGGAACTAAAACGCCAG
>NC_029793.2:51347289-51393854 GCF_000816755.2 Arachis ipaensis | reverse complement strand
AGGTTTATAAAGGATTTTTCAAAAATCGCAAAACCTCTAATCAATCTGCTAGCTGTTGACATGCCATTTGTTTGACACAGAGTGCCTGCAGGCGTTTGAAATGCTAAAAGCTAAGCTGGTCACAGCACCAGTCATTTCTGCACCAGACTGGACGTTACCATTTGAGCTAATGTGTGATGCCAGTGATCATGCCATTGGTGCAGTATTAGGACAGAGGCATGACAAGCTTCTGCATGTCATTTATTATGCTAGTCGTGTTCTAAATGATGCCTAGAAAAATTACACAACCACAGAAAAAGAATTACTTGCAATGGTTTACGCCATTGACAAGTTCAGATCATACTTAGTAGGATCAAAAGTGATTGTGTATACTGACCATGCTGCTCTTAAATATCTACTCACAAAGCAGGATTCAAAACCCAGGCTCATCAGATAGGTATTGCTTCTGCAAGAGTTTGATATAGAATTAAGAGACAGAAAAGGGACAAAGAACCAAGTGGCTGATCATCTGTCCCGGATAGAGCCAGTGGAAGGGACGTCCCTCCCCTCTCTTGAGATCTCTGAGACTTTTCCGGATGAGCATTTATTTGCCATTCAGGAAGCACCATAGTTTGCCGATAAGATCAGTGATCCCAGAAGTTAGATTCGATCTGAAAGAAGATGAATACCCGGAGATCCAGGAGCAAATTCGAATCAGGAGCTGGGAAGTCCTAGCTAATCCTGAAACGAACGTGGGAAGGAACATGATCCAGGAGTTCTATGCTAATATGTGGCAAACTGACAAGCAGAAACTATCTGGGACTGCTCTCTATGACTATCGGACCGTGGTCAGAGGAAAGATTGTTCATACCCACCCTGACAGGATCAGGGAGATCTTAAAGCTACCTCAGCTGAAGGATAATCCAGACTCCTTCAACAGGAGGATGATGAGAGCAGACAAGGGCCTGGATAAGATTCTAGAGGACATATGTATCCCTGGAGCCAGGTGGACCACCAACACAAAGGGTGTCCCAAATCAACTTAAGAGAGAGGATCTCAAACCAGTCGCCAGAGGATGGCTAGACTTCATTGGGCATTCTCTATTGCCTACTAGCAACCGTTCTGAAGTCACAGTTAAAAGAGCAGTGATGATCCATTGCATCATGATGGGAAAGGAAATGGAGGTTCATCAGCTGATTTCAGCTGAACTCTACAAAATTGCTAACAAAAATACTAAAGAGGCCAGGTTGGCTTATCCAATCGTGATTTCTCTGCTCTGCAAGGACGCTGGAGTAAGGATGGGAATAACTGAGTATATCTCAGTTGAGAAGCCAATCACCAAAGCATCAATAGAAAAACAACAAGCAAATAAAAAGGATCTCAAGGCTTTGAGCATCAGTGGATAGGAGGGCCTAAAGGAATAAAATCCTGGTCTAAGCGGCTAAACTAAGCTGTCCCTAACCATGTGCTTGTGGCGTGAAGGTGTCAAGTGAAAACTTGAGACTGAGCGGTTAAAGTCAAGGTCCAAGGCAAAAAGAAGAGTGTGCTTAAGAAATCTGGACACCTCTAATTGGGGACTATAGCAAAGCTGAGTCACAATCTAAAAGGTTCACCCAATTATGTGTCTGTGGCATTTATGTATCCGGTGGTAATACTGGAAAACAAAGTGCTTAGGGCCACGGCCAAGACTCATAAAATAGCTGTGTTCAAGAATCATCACACTGAAATAGGAGAATCAATAACACAATCTGAATTCTAAGTTCCTATAGATGCCAATCACTCCGAGCTTCAATGGATAAAGTGAGATGCCAAAACTGTTCAGAAGCAAAAAGTTACTAGTCCCGCTCATCTCATTAGAATCTGAGCTTCACTCAAAAACTCTGAGATATTATTGCTTCTCAACCTATTAGTCTTCTATTTTATTTGTCTAGTTGCTTGAGGACAAGCAACAGTTTAAGTTTGGTGTTGTGATGAGCCATGTGAGCATATTCTTCACTGAGAGGATGGGATGTAGCCATTGACGACGGTGAACCCCTACATACATCTTGCCATAGGAGGACGTGCGTGCGTGAACAAGAAGACAGAGGAAAGCAGAGATTCAGAAGACAAAACATCTCCAAAACTCCAACATATTCTCCATTACTGCATAACAAGTAACCTTTATTTCATGCTCTCTTGTTTATTCGCAATTCAACTGATAAACATAATTGACTTCCTGACTAAGATTTACAAGATAACCATAGATTGCTTCAAACCAACAATCTCCGTGGGATTCGACCCTTACTCACGTGAGGTATTACTTGGACGACCCAGTGCACTTGCTGGTCAGTGGTACGAGTTGTGAAAAGTGTGATTCACAATTTGTGCACCAAGAGGCCTCAACAAGGCTTCAACAACAATAATGGTGGAAGAAATAGGTTTAGCAATGGCAAACCTTTTCCATCATCTTCTCAGCAACAGATAGAGAATTCTAAGCAGAACCACTCTGAATTAGCAACTGTAGTCTCTGATATAATTAAAACCACTCAAAGTTTCATGACTGAAACAAGGTCCTCCATTAGAAATCTGGAGGCACAAGTAGGTCAGCTGAGCAAGAAAGTTACTGAACTCCCTCCTAGTGCTCTTCCAAGCAATACAGAAGAGAATCCAAAAGGAGAGTGCAAGGCCATCACCATAACCCACACGGCCGAACCTGGAGAGGAGGAAGAGGCAGTGATCGCCACTGAGGAAGACCTCAATGGATGTCTACTGGCCTCCATGGAGTTCCCTAATGAGGAACCATGGGAATCTGAGGCTCACACTGAGGCCATAGAGATTCCATTGAATCTACTTCTACCATTTATGAACTCTGATGAGTATTCTTTATCTGAAGAGGATGAAGATGTTACTGAAGAACAAGTTGCTAAGTACCTTGGAGCAATCATGAAGCTAAATGCCAAGTTATTTGGTAATAAGACTTGGGAGGATGAACCCCCATTGCTCATCAAAGAACTGGATGACTTGACTAGGCAGAGATTACCTCTGAAGAGACAAGATCCCAGAAAGTTTTCAATACCTTGCACCATAGGCACCATGACCTTTGAAAAGGCTCTGTGTAACCTAGGGTCAAGCATAAACCTCATGCCTCTTTCTGTAATGGAAAAACTAGGAATTTTTGAGGTGCAAACTGCAAGAATCTCATTAGAGATGGCAGACAATTCAAGGAAACAGGCTTATAGACTTGTAGAGGATGTCTTGGTAAAGGTTGAAGACCATTACATCCCTGTTGATTTCATAATCTTAGAGACTGAGAAGTGTGTGGATGAAGCCATCATCCTTGGTAGACCCTTCCTAGCCACAGCAAAAGCTGTGATTGATGTTGACAGAGGAGAATTAGTCCTTAGAGTGAATGAAGACTCCCTTGTGTTTAAAGCTCAAGGATCTCCCTCTGTAATCATGGAGAAGAAGCATGAAAAGCTTCTCTCAATACAGAGTCAAACAAAATCCCCACACTCAAACTCTAAGTTTGGTATTGGGAGGCCACAACCAAACTCTAAGTTTGGTGTTGAGAGGCCATCATCAAGCTCTGAGTATCTGTGAGGCTCCATGAGAGCCCACTGTCAAGCTACTGACACTAAAGAAGCGCTTGTTGGGAGGCAACCCAATTTTACTTATCTATGTTATATTTCTATCATTTTATGTTTTCTGTAGGTTGATAATCATGGGAAATCACAAAAACAATTGAAAAAGTAAAAACAAACTGAAAAACAGAATAAAAAATAGAACACCCTGGAGGAGAAGGCTACTGGCATTTAAACGCCAGTAAGGGCAGCAGAATTGGCGTTAAACGCCCAGTCTGACACCATTCTGGGCGTTTAACGCTAGAAATGGGCACCAGACTGGCGTTTAAAGCCAGAAAAGGGTAAGAAGCTGGCGTTAAATGCCAGAAATAGGCAGCAACCTGGCGTTTAACGCCAGGATTGGCAGTAGAGGGTATTTTGCACGCCTAATTGGTGCAGGAATGAGAAATCCTTGACACCTCAACTCACTCTCTCTCTTCTTCACACCTTTTCATAATACTCTTCCCCAAATATCCTTCACCAATCAACTCAATACCTCTTCCCCAAAAACCCCTCACCTATCAAATCTTACCCTCTTCTCCATAAACCCTTCACCAATCCACATCCACCCATCATAAACTCCACCTATCTCACCATTCAAATTCAAAACACTTTCCCTCCCACAACCACCCTATATGGCCGAACCCTAACCCTCTCCCCACACCTATATAAACCCATCTTCCCTCCCTCATTTTCCCACAACATAAACATTACTTCTCCCTCTTGGCCGAATCACCAACCCATCTCCATCTCCTCCACTTCTTCTTTTTCTACTCCTTTCTTTCTTCTTTTGCTCGAGGACGTGCAAATCTTTTAAGTTTGGTGTGGAAAAGCTCAGCTTTTTTGTTTTTCCATAAGCATTTATGGCACCTAAGGCCGGAGAAACCTCTAAAAAGAGGAAAAGGAAGCCAAAAGCTTCCACCTCCGAGTCATGGGAGATGGAGAGATTCATCTCAAGGGTGCATCAAGACCAATTCTATGAAGTTGTGGCCAAGACTCCTCATTGAAGAGGACAAGCCCATCACTAAGAAAAGGATGGAGCAAACAAGAGATCCCACTCATGGACAAGAGCATGAGGAAATTCCTCATCATGAAATCCCTGAGATGCCTCAAGGGATGCATTTTCCTCCACAAAACTATTGGGAGCAAATCAACACCTCCCTAGGAGAATTGAGTTCCAATATGGGACAATTAAGGGTGGAGCACCAAGAGCATTCTATCCTCCTCCATGAAATTAGAGAAGACCAAAGAGTTATGAGAGAGGAGCAACAAAGGCAAGGAAGAGACATTGAGGAGCTCAAGCACTCCATAAGATCTTCAAGAGGAAGAACAAGCCGCCATCACTAAGGTGGACCCGTTCTTTAATTTCCTTGTTCTTTATTTTCTATTTTTCGAAAACTATGCCTTATGTTTATTTATGTTTGTGTCTTTATTACATGATCATTAGCGTCTAAGTGTCTATGCCTTAAAGCTATAAAAATGAATCCATCACCTTTCTTAAATGAAAAATGTTTTTAATTGAAAAAAAAAAGAAAAAGAAATACATGAATTTCGAATTTTAAAACAGTTTAGTTATTTTGATGTGGTGGCAATACTTTTGTCTTTCTGAATGAATGCTTGAATAGTGCATATTTTTGATATTGTTGATTCATGAATGTTAAAATTGTTGGCTTTTGAAAGAATGATGAAATAGGAGAAATGTTATTTGATAATCTGAAAAAATCATAAAATTGATTCTTGAAGCAAGAAAAAGCAGTGAAAAGCTTGCAGAAAAAAAAACAAAAAAAAAGAGAGAAAAAAAAAAAGAAAAAGCAAGCAGAAAAAGCCAATAGCCCTTTAAACCAAAAGGCAAGGGTGAAATAAAAAGGATCCAAGGCTTTGAGCATCAGTGGATAGGAGGGCCTACAGGAATAAAATCCTGGCCTAAGCGGCTAAACCAAGCTGTCCCTAACCATGTGCTTGTGGCGTGTAGGTGTCAAGTGAAAACTTGAGACTGAGTGGTTAAAGTCGTGGTCCAAAGTAAAAAGAGTGTGCTTAAGAGCTCTGGACACCTCTAATTGGGGACTCTAGCAAAGCTGAGTCACAATCTGAAAAGGTTCACCCAATTATGTGTCTGTGGCATTTATGTATCCAGTGATAATACTGGAAAACAAAGTGCTTAGGATCACGGCCAAGACTCAAAAAGTAGCTGTGTTCAAGAATCAACATACTTAACTAGGAGAATCAATAACATTATCTGAATTCTGAGTTCCCATAGATGCCAATCATTCTAAACTTCAAGGGATAAAGTGAGATGTCAATACTGTTCAGAAGCAAAAGGCTAAAAGCCCCACTCATCTAATTAAGACTGATCCTCATAGATGTTTTTGGAATTCATTGCACATTTTATTCTTTTTATCCTATTTAATTTTCAGTTGCTTGGGGACAAGCAACAATTTAAGTTTGGTGTTATGATGAGCGGATAATTTATACGCTTTTTGGCATTATTTTTAGTATATTTTAGTTAGTTTTTATTATATTTTATTAATTTTTATTTAAAATTCACATTTCTGGACTTTACTATGAGTTTGTCTATTTTTCTGTGATTTCAGGTATTTTTTGGCTGAAATTGAGGGACCTGAGCAAAAATCTTATTCAGAGGCTGAAAAAGGACTGTTGATGCTGTTGGATTCTGACCTCTCTACACTTGAAGTGGATTTTCTGGAGCTACAGAAGTCCAATTGGCGCTCTCTAAGTTGCGTTGGAAAGTAGACATCCTGGGCTTTCCAGAAATATATAATAGTCCATACGTTGCCCAAGATTTGATGGCCCAAACTGGCGTTCAAAGTCAGCATAGAAATCGCATAAAAGCTGGAGTTAAACGCCCAAACTGGCACAAAAGCTAGCGTTTAACTCCAAGAAAAATCTGTACACATGAAAGCTTCAATGCTCAGCCCAAGCACACACTAAGTGGGCCCGGAAGTGGATTTCTGAATTATTTACTTATTTCTGTAAACCTTAGGCTACTAGTTTTCTATAAATAGGACCTTCTGCTATTGTATTTTAATACTTTCACATACCTTTTAATCTTTGATTGTTTAGTCCCTAGACCTTGGAGGCTGGCCATTCGGCCATGCTTACACCATTATCACTTTTGTATTTTCAACGGTGGAGTTTCTACACACCATAGATTAAGGTGTGGAGCTCTGTTGTTCTTCATGAATTAATACAAGTACTATTGTTTTTCTATTCAACTCAAGTCTATTTCTTCTCCAAGATATTCATTCGCACCCAAGAACATGATGAATGTGATGATTATGTGACACTCATCACCATTCTCACCTATGAACGCGTGAGTGACAACCACTTCCGTTCTACATGCAAACAAGCTTGAATGTGTATCTCTTGGGTTTCTAATCTAAGATTGGAACTTTCGTGGTATAGGCTAGAATTATTGGCGGCCATTCCTGAGATCCGAAATGTCTAAACCTTGTCTGTGGTATTCTGAGTAGGATCTGAGAAGGGATGACTGTGACGAGCTTCAAACTCGCGAGTGTTGGGTGTGTGACAGACGCAAAAGGATCAATGGATCCTATTCCAACATGATCGAGAACCGACAGATGATTAGCCGTGCGGTGACAGCGCATTTGGAACATTTTCACTGAGAGGATAGGAAGTAGCCATTGACAACGATGATACCCAACATAAAGCTTGCCATGGAAAGGAGTATGAATGATTGGAAGAAGGCAATAGGAAAGTAGAGGTTCAAGAGGAACAAAGCATCTTCATACGCTTATCTGAAATTCCTACCAATGAATTACATAAATATCTCTATCTTTACTTTATGTTTTATTTATTTTTAATTATCAATCCTCCATAACCATTTGAATCTGCCTGACTGAGATTTACAAGATGACCATAGCTTGCTTCAAGCCGACAGTCTCCGTGGGATCGACCCTTACTCACGTAAGGTATTACTTGGACGACCCAGTGCACTTGCTGGTTAGTTGTGCGGAATTGTGACAAAGTGTGATTCACGTTTGAGAGCTCCAAGTCCTTTGGCGCCATTGTTGATGATCACAATTTCGTGCACCACCCCACAAGTAACCGCTCTAAAGTCACTATTCCAAGAGCTGTGATGATTCACTGCATCATGATGGGGAATGAGGTAAGAGTACACCAAATAATCCCCTATGAGATCTACAAGTTAGCAAACAGGATGTCTACCAATGCGATGCTGGCTTATCCAAATCTTATCTTTCGCCTATGTCAAGAGGCCAAGGTCCTGATCCACTTGGACAACTTTATTCCAGTGGAAAGCCCAATCACCAAGCAGGTGATGGAGAACTCCAAGATACAAGAGGATCAACCCAAAAGGAAGGCATCTGAGCCTCCCCATGAGATCCCTCCAATTGAGTAATGGGACCAGCTGAAGGCATCTGTGATACACTTGCAAAGCACTTTAGAACAACTCAGAGAGGAGCAGAAAGATCAGACTAGCATGATTGATAAACCACTATTTTATGGTTTATCTTGTGCTCAATTGAGAGGATTTTATCAACTCTTTACCCACTTATTCATATAATTTGCATGTTTTACATTTGCCTTCCTAATTATGTGCTTTGATTGAAAATATGTTTCTTTGGCCTTAAGTTCCCTATGTTTAAATCCTCTCTTATTACCATTAGATGCCTTGATATGTGTGTTAAGTGATTTCAGAGATTACAGGGCAGGAATGGCTCAGAGGATAGAAAGGAAGCATGCAAAAGTGGAAGGAATACAAGAAGTTGGAGAAATTGCTAAGCTGTCCAGCCTGACCTCTTCGCACTCAAACGGCTATAACTTTAGCTACATAGGTCCAAATGACGCGGTTCCAGTTACGTTGGAAAGCTAACGTCCGGGGTTTCAATTTGATATGTAATATGCCATAGTTGCTCTGACGCTAGGCGACGCGGTCGCGTGATCCACGAGGACGCATCGCAGTGACGAAAAACCAGCGTGGGAGATTTCGCAACCGGCGATTTCTGGGCTATTTCTGACCCAGTTTTCGGCCCGGAAAACACATATTAGAGGCTATAAAGTGGGGGAATGCATCCATTCATAAAAAAGCTTTCATAATTCACTTTTCATGATTTAGATTTAGTTTACAGAGAGGTTCTCTCCTCTCTCTTCTCTCTTAGGATTAGGATTTAGGATTTCTCTTAGTTTTAGGAGTGACTCTCGATCCCAGGTTCAATGTTCTTTTACTTTATATTTATCTCTTACTCTTAGATACTTTAATGCTTATATTAGTTATGTTGCCTATTTGGCCTATGCTATATTCATGTTACAGATTACTCTTTTGAATTAATGTAATTTGAGGTATTTCAGTTTAATATTGCTTTCTCTTATTTACATTATTGTTATTCCCAACTGAAGACATTTTTATTCCAGTAGATTTACTTTTCTCCTTTTGGTCTTGGTTAAGAAATCGGTAACTCGGGAGTTATCAAACTCAAACATGAATGATAATTGTTATCTTGTTAATTAAATGAACTTCAATAATCCCAATCTTTTCTTAGGAAATAAATAGGATTCGAAGATCAAATCAATTAATCCCTTGACCTTCCTTTATCTTGGTAAAGGTTAACAAAGTGGAATTAAGATTCAATTCTCATCATCATTGATAAGGATAGCTAGGATAGGACCTCTAATTTCTCATACCTTGCCAAAAGTTTATTTACAGTCATTTATTTATTTTACTTGCAATTTAAATTGCTTGTTCTTCAATTACTTTATTTGCTAATTAAACTATTCACTCCTCATTCTCAAAACCCCGATTTACAATCTCCATAACCAATAATAAGAACATACTTCCCTACAGTTCTTTGAGAAGACGACCCGAGATTTGAATACTTCAGTTATCAATTTATTTAGGGGTTTGTTACTTGTGACAACCAAAACGTTTGTATGAAAGGACTTTTGTTGGTTTAGAAACTATACTTGCAACGAGGATTTATCTGCAAATTTCTAGTCCACGCAAAAGTTTCTCTCATCGAAATTGCGCCGTTGCCGGGGAATTGCAAACGTGTGCCTTATTATTGGTTATTGTAAATATTTGCTTTTTACCTGTTTATTTGTTTTTATTTTTGTTTTTATTTTTTTCTTTTTTCGTAAATTAAGAGGTTATTGGTTTTTATTTAGTTATTAAAAATTTTTTTCAAAAAAAATTTTTCTTGGTGTTCATCTTGATCTTCAAGTTGTTCTTTGTGTTCATCTTGACCTTCAAGTTGTTCTTAGTTGTTTTCTTCGTTCTGATCTAAAAATTTTAAGTTTGGTGTCATTTTATTGTTTTTCTCTTTCCTCATTAAATTCAAAAATTCAAAATTTAAAACTAAAATTTCAAAATTTCAAATTTCAATTTTCAAAATTCAAATTTAAAAATTTAAAATTAAAATCTCAAATTTCCAAATTTAAAATTTCAAAATTTAAATTTCAAAATTTAAACCTTTTTCAAAAAAAATCATATCTTTTTCAAAATCTTATCTTATCTTATTTCAAAAATCAAATTTTATTATTTCAAATTTCAAATTTCAAAATTCAAATTTCAAAAATTTAAAATTCAAAATTTCAAAATTCAGATTTCAAAATTTAATTTTCAAATTTCAAAATCTAATTTTCAAATTTAAAAATTTAAATTTCAATAACCTTTTAATTTCAATTTGTTTTTATTTGTTTTTAAATTTTTATTTGCTACTATGAACTCTCACCCCTTTGGCTATGAGTCTGGTTACAATTCTGTTGCAGGAAGAGGAAATTACAAGGAGAACAGGCATCAAGGTTGGAACAATCAAAGATGGGAGGAGCCACAAGGATTTGATCAACCCTCATGGCAACAACCACCTCCAATGGACTATCAATAGTCACCACCATATGCCTATGAACCCTCTACTCAAAATAACTCTGGACCACCATACTCACAATCCCCTTACCACCAAACACCTCCATATGACCCTAACCCACATCCACCATACCAACCACCTTATGAACCATATGAACCATACATAGAACCACCCCAATTCCAACCCAATTACTCCCAAGAACCACCACCTCAATATTTGCCATCTCCATATCCATCAATCCAAGAGCACTATGTTCCTACTTATGATAGCCGAGCGCAACAAGAATCAAGTGATCGTCTCACGGAAACATGTGCAAAACTTCAAGCAACCCTTCACCAATTGAATCAAGCAATAAATCAATTACCTTCCCGATGTTCGGACACTCAAGAAACCCCCATGGCTTCATGTGGACAATATAATGAAGAACGTAGCATGAAGGAGATACTAGAAACTCCAGTGGACAGTACGGAGCATGACTTTGTACTGGAACAAGTGGAGGAAACTGTGATTATTGAAGAGGAAGAAGTGGTTGCAGACTTAGGAGATGCTGAACCTCCATGGGAAAGTCAGGTTATAGAACCTCCTTCCAAGGCGATTGAAATTGATGCTGAGGAGGGTGTACAACCTCCAAGGCATATCATGGCTAAAGACTTTGAAGAGGTTAATCAAGAGATGGAGATTCAAGAAGAAGAAGCACAACCTCCTATGCCTTTGGTCAGTAGTAAAGAAGAGACTGAATTGGAAGAAATCTACCAAGAGGAAGAGGTTGAAATTGAAGAAGCTTGCAAAGAGGTGGAAGTTGTCAAAGAAGAGCACAAGGGAGTGGAGCTGGAAATCACCTTGCCGTAGTTATTGGAGACCCCTACCCCTAAGTTGCCATCATCCTTCACAACATTCAATTGGGTAAAATTCATATCCCTTAGCTTTCTAATCCCACTTGAATATGGGCTACTGGAGACGGATGGTCAACTTAGAGCTCTTTGTGGCATTAAGAGTAAGAGGAAGATGGCCAGTGGTAAGAATTGTCCTGCAAGGTTCATTATGGTTGGGAGCTTTAAGTTTAAACGCAAAGGTTGGTGTAGAGCTCAACTGAATGGGTCTAGGAAGTTGTTTGGCCGCTTTAGTGAGAATTCAGATTGCTTGCTACCCAGATGGAATCATGATGATCAACACAAAGATGGGTGTAAAAGCAAAGTTTGGGATCCTGGAGTCTGTTCTAACATTCAGCACACTGGAAGCCTGAGAACCTGTTTAAAACTGCTCAAGGGCTTTACGTGTCTAGTTTGGGATCCCGAAGGCCATTGGAATCATAAACATTGGTGGAGATTCCTAGATGAGTTCAAGCACAAGGCACCATAACAAAGGACTCCCCAAATGTCCAACTTAAGGACTTTAACTAAAAGTGCTAGGTGGGAGACAACCCACCATGGTATGATCGTCTCTTTTTCAGTTTTAATTCTAAGTCTGTTCTGTTTGTTTTTAAGTTTTATTTCATTGGACCTGGAATCATGCATAACATTCATATTAAAATTGCATTCTGCATACTGCATTATTAAAAAAAAAAGAGAAAAAAAAGCACGCACGTGACGCGGCAGCGTCGCTGACGCATCCGCGTCGAGTGGGAATACTGGCCTCCCACGCAACCGCGTGACCTGGACTTCGACGTAAAAATGGGTGCACGACCGAAAGTTGTGCCAGAGTGGTGCTGGATTGGTGCTGGACGCATGATCCTTTCCACGCAGCCGTGTGACCAACGCGACCGCGTCACATCCCAATCATTGACCACTCACGCGATCGCATGCCCCACGCGATCGCGTCACCCAATATTTGGCAATTAATGATTTTGAACAGAGAGTTGTGCGAGTGCAAGGCTGCCCTCGCGCCAGTGGCATAAAACGGGTCATGCGACCGCGTGACCGACGCGACCGCGTCAATCAGTATAAGCGCAAGTCGCGCGACCGCGTGCCCCACACGTCCACGTCGCTTGCACCGCACAGCTTATCCTAATTTGCCAAATATCTTATCCTTTCTTCCCCAATCCTAATTTTTCCTCCCTCCTTTCTTACTTACTTCTTCTTCCCTTCTTTCCCTTCTCATTCTTCTTATCTTTTATTTTATTTTACTTAATTTATTTGAATATTTCATTCATTGAATTTTAATTTAGTGCATATTTTTATTTTCTTTTCTAAATTTATTATTTTTTTCTTTGGTGTTGAATTTTCTTATTTCACTGTTGCATCTTCTCTTGAAATATTTTGGGTGCTTAGTAACTTGTTTTATTCTGATTGGGTAACATTATTTAAATCAATGCTAATCTTTTATGATACTCGTACTTCTCTTGCATTGATATAAACTTATACTATCTTGCATTACCCACATTTCCCTCTCCTTTGTTGCAAATTTTGCACCACTGGTATGCCATGTGCTTCTATTGTTTTCTCACGTACATGTTGAAGCTTCCATGTAAATGAGGCCCTTTTCATTTGGCATTAACCCAACCATACTTCATTTATTTTCTTATCTGTATTATTGGGTTACCTTTCTTCCCTTTTTCTTTCAGGATGGCCACCAGGAAGAGAACCGGAAGACGTTTACATGGGGAGACAAACAAATCTATCTGCACAATTCTTGAAGAAAAGCATCAGTTGGAACAACCCGTCCACCTGCACATCTCAGCATGCACCGAGGACGGTGCAATCTTTAAGTGTGGGGAGGTCGATACTGACTTCCAAGGGTTAGTTACCTTCTTTTCAACACCAATACTCTTATTTTCTTTATTTTTTCATTGTTGCATCTGCATTTTTGATTGCATGTTTATTTGATTTTGTGCATTTAGTTACTACTTGGTTAAAGTAACTCTATTTTTGAAAAATTTCACTAATTTAAATTGAAAAAAAAAATTTATGTTAAAACTTGTTTGAAGTTGTATTTGGAACATGGTTCTTGAGCCAAAGAACACACAACCTGTGAGATTTTGAGCTTATTTATATGGTTACATTATTTAACCATAAATATTTTATTTCTGTGTGTTTCCTTCTCTATGATTGTAATCTGTATTTTGTTCCAATCTATATGTCCATTATTTAGTGTATTTACATGCTTGCATATGATTGAGGCCATTACTTGTTTAGCTCAGTTATCCCAAGTAAGCCTACCCTTTACATCATCCTTGTTAGCCACCTTGAGCTTTTTAATCCCCATTTGTTCTATATTTTACCACATTACTAGCCTTAAGCGGAAAACAAATTAATTATCCCAATTGAATCTTTGGTTAGCTTAAGATAGTGTGTTAATTAAGTGTGGGGAAACTGTGGGAACATGGGTTAATAAAGGAATGTGTTATATTTTTAATTTGATAAAATATTTGGAATTTGGGTACCTACTCATGTGAGACTAGAAAAATTAAAAATTCATGTGTATTGATAAGTTATGTTTATTTTCCTATTAAAAAAAGAGAAAAAAAAAAGAGAAAAAGAGAAAAAGAAAAAAAAAATATATATATATATAATATAAATAAATAAATAAATAAATAAGGGGACAAAATTACCCCAATGCTAAGTTAATGAAAATATCAATGCACATGTGACGAAAGTAAAGAAATATAAAAAATTTGGTACATGAGTATGGGAATCATACAAAAGTAGGAATTATGGGTAGCTAGGTATGATTTTAAAGTTTTATAGAGTGTATGTATGTTAGGTGAGAATTTAGGTTAGTCAAAGATTCAAATTATAGCTCACTTAGCCATATATATATCCTTACCTTTACCTTAGTCCTATTACAACCCTAAAAAGACCTCATGATGTTTGCATCTGTATGCTAAATATTTGTTGATTGGTTAGATGAAGAACAAAGTTTAGAAAGCATGATTAGAGAAGAGTAGAGTGATTGACCCTAAATACTTGAGAGTTAGAGTGATATACACTACCAGTAAGGGTTCAATGCTCAATTCTATGTTCCCTGCTTTCATGAGCTATCTTCTTACAAGTTTACTTGTCTTTTATTGTATAATTTGAATTAGTGAAATCTGATTTATGTTTGTCTTGGAGAACTTATTTATTTTTAAACCAAGTAGATAAAAACATTTTGCATGTAGTTGCATTCATATAGATAGGTTGCATTTCATATGTTTTACCATTCCTCTTCATCTTTATAGCTTCTCTTGAGCTTAGCATGAGGACATGCTATTGTTTAAGTGTGGGGAGGTTGATAAACCACTATTTTATGGTTTATCTTGTGCTCAATTGAGTGGATTTTATCAACTCTTTACCCACTTATTCTCATAATTTGCATGTTTTACATTTTCCTTCCTAATTATGTGCTTTGATTGAAAACATGCTTCTTTGGCCTTAAGTTCCCTATGTTTAAATCCTCTCTTATTACCATTAGATTTCTTGATATGTGTGTTAAGTGATTTCAAAGATTACAGGGCAGGAATGGATCAGAGGATAGAAAGGAAGCATGCAAAAGTGAAAGGAATACAAGAAGTTGGAGAAATTGCTAAGTTGTCCAGCCTGACCTCTTTGCACTCAAACGGCTATAACTTTAGCTACAGAGGTCCAAATGACGCGGTTCCAGTTGCGTTGGAAAGCTAACGTCCGGGGTTTCAATTTGATATATAATATGCCATAGTTTCCCTGATGCTAGGTGATGCGGTCACGTGATCCACTCAGACGCATCGCAGTGACATAAAACTAGCGTGGCAGATTTCGCAACCAGCGATTTCTGGGCTATTTCTGACCCAGTTTTCGGCCCAGAAAACACATATTAGAGGCTATAAAGTGAGGGAATGCATCCATTCATTAACAAGCTTTCATAATTCACTTTTCATGATTTAGATTTAGTTTAGAGAGAGGTTCTCTCCTCTCTCTTCTCTCTTAGGATTAGGATTTAGGATTTCTCTTAGTTTTAGGAGTGACTCTTGATCCCAGGTTCAATGTTCTTTTACTTTATATTTATCTCTTACTTTTAGATACTTTAATGCTTATATTAGTTATGTTGCCTATTTGGCCTATGCTACATTCATGTTATAGAATACTCTTTTGAATGAATGTTATTTGAGGTATTTCAGTTTAATATTGCTTTCTCTTATTTACATTATTGTTATTCCCAACTGAAGACATTTTTATTCCAGTAGATTTACTTTTCTCCTTTTGGTCTTGGTTAAGAAATCAGTAACTAAGGAGTTATCAAACTCAAACATGAATGATAATTGTTATCTTGTTAATTAAATGAACTTCAATAATCCCAATCTTAGGAAATAAATAGGATTCGAAGATCAAACCAATTAATCCCTTGACCTTCTTTTATCTTGGTAAAGGTTAACAAAGTGGAATTAAGATTCAATTCTCATCATCATTGATAAGGATAGCTAGGATAGGACCTCTAATTTCTCATACCTTGCCAAAAGTTTATTTACAGTCATTTATTTATTTTACTTGCCATTTAAATTGCTTGTTCTTCAATTACTTTATTTGCTAATTAAACTATTCACTCCTCATTCTCGAAACCCTGATTTACAATCTCCATAACCAATAATAAGAACATACTTCCCTGTAGTTCCTTGAGAAGATGACCCAAGGTTTGAATACTTTGGTTATCAATTTATTTAGTGGTTTGTTACTTGTGACAACCAAAACGTTTGTATGAAAGAACTTTTGTTGGTTTAGAAACTATACTTGCAACGAGGATTTTTCCGCAAATTTCTAGACCACGCAAAAGTTTCTCTCATCAATGATTTACAAACTGATCAAAGAGCAAGAGAAGCAGGGGCATGAGATATAGTAGTTAAAGTGCTAGAAGTTCTCCCCTGAAGAGCCCAGTGCCCTTCAACCTGAAGAGCCCAGCACCCCCTAAGCTGAAGGTTGTTGAGTTTCAACCCTGTGACTATTCCAATTCCTGTTTCACGTATTTCGATCTAATTTAGAGTTACATGATCACTAGTAGTATTTAAGTCTTTATTTTTATTTTTATTTTATGTCTTTTAATTTTTAGAATTACATAAGTATTAGTAGTAATTAATTAATTTTTATTTTACAAATTAGCTATAAAATATTCCTTTTATCATCATTAAACATGAATAAAATAATGGATTTTTCTAGAAGAATTAGAGATGCATAAATTTTCGAGTTCTACAAAAAATATATATATAATCGATTATTTTGATGTGGTGACATTGCTTTAGTTTTCTGAATGTATGGATAAACAGTGCATATTTGAAGTGGAAATTGAGGATGCTGGCTCTTGAAATAATGAAGAAAAAGGAAAAGTATTGTTGATGATCTGAAAAATCCAAAATTTGATTCTTGAAGCAAGAAAAAGTAGCAAAGAAAAAGAAAAAGCATATTTAAAAAATTGGCGAAAAGAACATAGAAAAAGAAAGAAAAAGTCATTAGCTCTTTAAACCAAAAGGCAAGAGCAAAAAGCCAGTAATCCTTTAAACCAAAAGACAAGGGTAAAAGGATCCAAGGCTTTGAGCATCAATGGTTAGGAGGGCCTAAAGGAAACAAAATCCTGGCCTAAGCGGCTCAAGCAAGCTGTCCCTAACCATGTGCTTATGGCGTGAAGGTGTCAAGTGAAAAGCTTGAGACTGAGCGGTTAAAGTCCTAATCCAAAGCCAAACGAGTGTGCTTAAGAACTCTGGACACCTCTATCTGGGGATTCTAGCAAAGTTGAATCACAATCCAAAAGGGTTCACCCAGGTAAAGGTCTGTGGCATTTATGTATCCGGTGGTAATACTGGAAAACAAAGTGCTTAGGGCCACGGCCAAGACTCTAAAAAGATGTGTTCAAGAATAAAAAAGAACTTAACTAGGAGAGTCAATAATATCATCTGGATTCTAAGTTCCTAAAGATGCTAACCATTCTGAGTTTCAATGGATAGTGAGATGCTAAAACTATTCAAAATCAAAAAGCTATTAAGTCCCGCTCATCTAATTGAAACTGAGCTTCATTGGAAACTCTGAGATTTACTGCATCCTACTCTTCTTTTTATCCTATTTTGTTTTTAGTTGCTTGGGGACAAGTAACAATTTAAGTTTGGTGTTCTGATGAACGGATATTTTATACGCTTTTTGCATTATTTTCATATAATTTTTTGTATGTTTTGTTTAATTTTTATTAAGTTTTCATAGGTTTTAGTGTTAAATTCACATTTTTGGATTCTACTATGAGTTTGTGTGTTTTTGTGCAATATCAGGTATTTTCTGGCTGAAATTGAGGAGCTGGAGCACAAGTCTGATTCAAAGACAGAGAAAGCACTGCAGAAGCTATCTGGATCTGACCTCCTTGCACATGGATCTCATCAAAGAGGATCCCCTAGCCAGCGTTCAATGCCCTAGAGACCTTTTAGCACATGGATCTCATCAAAGCTCAGCCCAAACACTTAACAAGTGGTCCCCAGAATTCATACTTTGCTTCAGAATAGAGGACCCAAAACTAGCGTCCAACGCCAGCCTCCTGCCCCCTTTTAGGCATCCAGCGCCCAAGGAGAAGAGACCAGCGTCCAAACGCCCAAAGAGGACCCCTTAGCCAGTGTTCGATGCCCTAGAGGCCTCCTAGCACGTGGATCTCATCAAAGCTCATCCCAGACACTCACTAAGTGGGCCCCAGAAGTGGATTTTAGCCCTAAAAGACTGTTTTACCCTTTTTATGTAATCCTTTGTCATTAGTTTAGTATTTAAGTGATATTTTACATAATCATATAGAGGACTACACCATATTTTCGTTCATCATTGTATTTCCTATCAGTATGAGTTTCTAAACCTCCTAGGTTAAGGGGAGGAGCCCTATTGAGTTCTATAAATTAATAAAAGTATTACTGTTTCTCTTCAATCCATGTTTGATTTAATTCTAACATGTATATTCATTCTTCAACATGATGAATGGGATGACCCGTGACAATCATCTTCGTTCTTCATACTAAGACCGCGTGCCTGACAAAACACCAGTGTTCTTCTTGGGTTCGTGTGAATACTTCAGTGGAAAGCATTAAACCACCAACTTGATTATACATCTCTTAGACGGCTAATCCACGACTTCGTTGGAGACTTCTCGAGAGACCAGTTCAGCCGAGGTATGGGGACATCAGGGTCTCTGTGGTAGAGGCTAGAACCAAGGCGCAGCATCCTCTGATCCGGAAGATTCGACCTTTTTTGTGGCATTTTGAGTAGGATCACCAAAGAGAATGAACTTTAAGAACTTCACCCTCAATCAGAATGAATCCACACTAACCCTGGGGTTCAGATCTGGAGGAGCATTGGCGGCTGCTCAAACCATGCCAATCACATACAGCCTGCCATAGAAGAAATCATTCACAATTGAAGAAGACAGTAATACCAGAGTTAATTCAGAAGGACAAAGCAACTCCAAGCCTTAACCACCTTCTTATCCCTGACTATAATTCAATTCACAAAGTATTTTATACACTTTTTATTCCTTTTATGATATTAACCAAATTCAAACCAACAACTCTTCTATTTGCCTGACTAAGACCTGCAAGATAACCATAGCTTGCTTCAAACCACAATCCTTGTGGGATCGACCCTGACTCGCTCAGGTATTACTTGGACGACCCAGTCTACTTGCTGGTACAGTTGTACGAAGTGTGGGGATTCATGCATAAGAACACTCTGGAGAAGTTTCTATTTGGGTTCCTCGGCGCTAAACGTGTTTGGAGTCACTATACTAGTGGCGCTAAATGCGAGACCTGGTGTTTAGCATCAGGCCGCATGCAACTCGAGGCATGGCCACTATGAGGTGGCGTTAAACTCCCCGAAGGTGTCTATGGTTTAATTTTGTACGTGTCTCATAGCATGCCGAAGGTATCTTGGTAAGTTGAGAGGCTGGTCTGTAAAGATACACCAGAGTAGAACAGCCATATCTGCAGTGAAGGGGGACTCATGAGTGCTCGGAAAGACGTAATGGGACATAATCTGTGCCCATACTCGAGCGTCCAAGGTGAGTGCTGAAGCCAATATGCCCTTAGGTCAGGATCGATGGTACCCATAGATCCATCTGCTGCCAGGTTGTGCTATAACTCTGAGAATAGTGTCCCAGTCAAATTGGTATGTTTGGCGCTTGAAAGAGGCTTCTTGGAATGCGTCCAATCCTTCTGGAGCAGGGGGAAGATCTAAAGCTCGCTGAATAGCCTCTTCAGTTATGGGGACTTGCTTTTGATGGACATAGACAGACTGCATGGTTGGCATGTGAAAATTGGAGTAGAATTCAACTACCCATGAGAGATTAATCTGCTGTGGCTGTCTCCGTAAGAATCCCCATTGTTTGCGCTCAATGCGGGGCTCAACAAACTCAACAATGTGGGTAGGGAGGATGAGTAGGTACTCATTGTTGTAGTTCCTCTTAGCCAGGATGGGGAACATCTGCTCACAGTAGCGGTTAGTGAACTGCGCAGCATCCCTTGCTGGTAAGGCTTTTTCTGTGTCATTGACCTTAATGATCCTCTTGACTCGCTTTGTTAAGGGCTTTACTGATGTTGAGGATGGTTCCGCAGCTATTGCTCTTTTTGTTCCTTTCCTTGCCGGTGGTTTGGGAGTAGCTTTCTCTTTACCCTTCTTGGTGGCCATCCTGAAAAGGGAAAAGGAAAGTAACATGTAAAGCTAAGGGTTTAAGCAAGGAAGAGGATGGTGCAAGTGATAATCAATGCCAAGGTAAAGAAGGATGTCTTAATACATGGTTGCGACTACATGTGATCAGTTCATCCATGGAAATATAGCAAGTGCATATTATGGCAAGTAGATGCAAGATGTTTATTGGCATGCCGGCAAAGGCATGAGTAGCATAGATCAAGCATTAATTGTCCAATTTGATTATCGAATGTTCCAAACTAACAATCTATTTGTATTGACAATTATATTTAATCAATAAAATATTAAAATGAGTTTTGTGAAAAACAGACATTAGAGTAGAAGAATTGAATAATTTAAAAATGCACAATGCCGTACGGGCTTTTTCACAAACACTTAACATGCATAGTAAATATGTTATTGAAAGTATTAGATTTGAACATGCAAGCAACCCTAAGAATTAATATTAATTGTCAAACAATGCCTCAATATATTCACAAGCAAAATATAGAAGAAAATAATCAACCAAATAAATTTCTAACACCAATTAAAAGGATGTAAAAAGTAAAAAAAAAAGAAACAAAGGAAGCATAGATAATGAAATTGAAAAGAAAAAGAAGAAGAAAACATAAATAAAAGTAATAATGGAAAAGTAAAAAGGGAAGAAGAAAAAAAACTTGATGAAGAAGATGAAGAATGAGGGAGAAAATAGTAGAAAGTAAGAGAGAATAAAGAAGAAAGAAGGAAGAAGAAAGAAATAAGAAGGGAGAAGAAAGAATTAGGATTGGGGGAGAAAAGATAAGAATTCTGGCGCAGATCTAGTTAAACTGTGCATCGCATGCGACGCAGACGCGTGTATCACGCGTTTGCGTGGGTTGCGCTATTTTCAAGTGACGCGTTGACGTGGCGGAAATTGGCTAATTAAGAATTGATATAAGTTGTGCGTTGCAAGTATAGTTCTTAACCAACCAGAAATTCGCTTATCAATTTAGAAAGGTTGTCACAAAAATTAAAATTTAAAATACTGGGAGTATGAATCCCAGGTCGTCTCCCAATGAGTTGCAGAAAGGTATGCTATTTTATTAATCAGATATTTTCAGAAAGAGTTTGAGTTGAATAAACAGGAAATTAAATTGGGGAAATTAAGTAATTTAAATAAAAGCCTTGACTGGGAGTAGATTAGTTGGAAGCCCTATTCTTGTTGCAGTACTCTCAAGATTAATTGATAATTGAAGGTAATTCTGTTTAGTTATCCCTTACTAAATAAGGGAAAGTCAAACAAGTTGGAATGATGTTTCTACTCACAAGTCCCAATCCACTTACTTGGAAGGATTGACGTTAGTGACTAGAGAGCCATCCAACAATAAATCCAATTACAATATCTCTTTTGAGTATTCCAACTCAAGGGTTCCTTTCAATCAACTCCCCATCAAGTTAGGGAACTACTCGCTCATTGTGATTATGGAACACATAACATAGAAAAGGGAATTAAAGAAAGACATGATAAATAAAACTCAAAGGAATCAATTAAAAATAAAAGTAACTCTTGTATTGATAAATTCTAAAATAATCTAATAATAAAATTGAGTAAATTAAAGGACATGGAAGAGTAAAGCCAAGTAAAGAAAACGAACTAGAATGACGAAGTCTTGATGAGGTAATAACTCTTCTCAATATCCCAATGCAAAGAGCAATCGAAATAAAAGTCCTAAGAACTATGAATGTGTAGAGAGAAAACCTGGAGGAGGGGTAAAACTATATCTAAAAACTAAAAACTGTGTAGAATGAATGTTGTGTTTGGTTTTTGCATGTTCTCTGGCTCTAGTCTGATTTTCTGGGCCGAAAACTGGGCCAAAACAGGGCCCAAAATCGCCCCTAGCGAATTCTGAAGATTATGCAGATCGCGCATGTCACGCGATCGCGTCATTCATGCGGATGCGTCATGCAGCGTTTTGCTTTGCCACGCGGGCGCGTCGTCCACGCCTCCGCATCACTTGTGCTATTCCAATCCGCGCGGTCACGTGAGCCATGCAGCCGCGTCACTGCGATTTCCTCTCTTCCGCACGGTCGCGTGAGCCATGCGGCCACATCACTTCTCGCTGGTCATCTCCTTAATTTCTTGTGTTCCTTCCATTTTGCAAGCTTCCTTTCCAATCTCCAACTCATTCATGCCCTATAAAGCCTGAAACACTTAACACACAGATCATGGCATCGAATGGAATAAAGGAGAATTAAAATACATAATTAAAAGTCTCTAGGAAGCAAGTTTTCAATCATGTAATAATTTTAGGAAGGAAATATAAATGCATGCTAATCCTATGAATAAGTGGGTAAAGATCATGATAAAACCACACAATTAAACACATTATAAACCATAAAATAGTGGTTTATCAACCTCCCCACACTTAAACATTAGCATGTCCTCATCCTTAGTTGAAGGAGATAAAATAAATGAGTAGGAACATGTAAAACTCATGCAATGCAATGCAACCTGTATATATGAATGCAATTGTATGATTTTTGTGTCCACTTGATCAATAATAAATAAGCTCTTCAAAACAATTACAAATCAAATTCCACTAATTCAATTCTCATGCAGTAAGAACAGATAAAAATGCAAGAAGGCAGCTCATGAAAGCAGGGAATATAGAATTTTAAGCATTGAACCCTCACTGATGATGTATGTTCGCTCTAATCTCTCTAGTGTAAAGGGCAATCACTCAATCCTTCTCTAATCATGCTTTCTAATTTTTGTTCTTCTCCTAATCAATCAACAACATTTGTTCTTCTAATCTCTCTAGTGTAAAGGGCAATCACTCAATCCTTCTCTAATCATGCTTTCTAATTTTTGTTCTTCTCCTAATCAATCAACAACATTTGATATACCAATGCAAACATCATGAGTTCTTTTCAAGGTTGTAATGGGGCCAAGGTAATGGTAAGGATACATATATGGCTAAGTAAGCTTATAAACTGAATCCTTAATTAACCCAAGCTTTAACATAACCTATATATATATATATATATTCTATATAACTTTAGAATTCATACCTAGCTACCCAGAATTTCTCTTTCACATTCCATACTCATGTATCAACTTTTATTTTAATTTTATCATACATGCATTGACCTTTGAATTCTTAACTTAACGTTGGGATAATTTTGTCCCCTTATTTATTTATTGAATATTTTTTATATATATATTTCTTTTTTTTATAAGCATAAAAATAAACATAGCTTATCAATGCACATAGATTTTTAATTCTTATAGTTTCACATGAGTAGGTATCCAAATTCCCATTATATTATCATGACACATTCCCTTATTATCTTTTGTTCCCACAATTTTCCATACTTAATTAGCACACACAATTCTATCTTAAGCTAACCAAAGATTTAGTTTGGGATATATAATTGTTTTTCTGCTTAAGGCTAGTAATGTGGTAAAATATAGAACAAATGGGATTTAAAGGCTCAAAGTGGCTAACAAAGGTAATTGAAAGGGTAGGCTTAATTTGGATAAGTGAGCTAAATAATTAATGGCCTCAATCATATGCAAACATATAAATATAATAAATATTGGACATATAGGATGAAACAAAATATAGATTACAATCATAGATAAGTAAACACACAAGAATAAAATAATTATGGTTAAATAATGTAACCATGCATGAAGGCTCAAATCTCACAGGTTGTGTGTTCTTTAGCTCAAAAATCATGTTCCAAATAGAACTTCAAGCAAATTTAACATAAAAATTTAATTAAAATTAGTGAAATTTTGTTCCAAAAATAGAGTCTTAGAAGAAACTTATTGTCTTTTCAATCAAGTAGAACATGCATGCAACTAATCTATTACTATGTAATTTATCTTATTCTATAAAAGAAAAAACTAACTAAATATCCTAGTTTATTGGTGTTTAGGGAAGAGAAATTACCTCCGGAAGTCAGGTACTGACCGACCTCCCCACACTTAAGGCTTTGCACCGTCCTCGATGCCATCTGTCAGGAACAGGGGTGGGCTGGTAGCAGTATCTCCACAGTCGGAACCATCATGGCTCCCTGTGCTGGTAAAGGAAGTGGAGTCCGGGGTGTCTGAGTCCTTGAATTTTCCCATGATTAGCTCCTTGAGGTATGTGAATTGGCGCTTGTTATGGCGCTCTTTCATCTTAGCTTTGTGTTCCTGCCGATCCAACCTTTCGAGTATCTGATGGAGCAGTTGGTCTGTGGTAGGTGCTTGTGGTACGGAAGGAGGAATGTCCTGAACCGGTTCAGTGGGCTGGCTTGTAGTGGCTGCTGAGGGTCTGATATATTTCCCATTAGGGATATATTGATCATCCTATGGAAGTATGGCTTTGGTGTTCCCAGCTCTGAAGGAGACTCCGGCTGCTGAGATGAGATCTGAGACCAAAGCAGGGAAAGGTAAGTTGCCCGTGATTTGTACGTGTCCCATGGCATTCCGGATGTATCTTGGTAGGTTCAGAGGCTGGTCTGTAAGGATGCACTATAGTAGAACGGCCATGTACGCAGTGAAGGAGGACTCGTGAGTGCTCGGAAAAACGTAATGGGACTTGACCTGTGCCCATACGCGAGCCTCCAAGGTAAGTGCTGAAGCCAAAATTCCCTTAGGGCGGGTACGATGGTATCCGTAGATCCATCGGCTGCCAGGTAGTGCGATAACTCTGAGAACAACGTCCCAGTCAAATTGGTACATCTGGCGCTTGAGTGCGGCTTCTTGAAAGGTGTCCAAATCTTCTGGAATAGGGGGAAGACCTAGAGCTTTTTGAATGGCCTCTTCTGTAACGGGGATTTACTTCTGACGGACAAAGACAGACTGCAGGGTTGGCAGGTGGAAGTTGGAGTAGAACTCGACTACCCAAGAAAGGTTGACCTGCCTCGGCTGTCTCTGTAGGAAACCCCATTGTCTTTGTGCAATTTGTGGCTCAACAAAGGTAGCAATATGGTTTGGGAAGAGAAGAATATATTCGTTGTTGTAGCTCCTTTCTGCCAGGATGGGGAACATCTGCTCACAGTAGCGATTGGGAAATCGTGCAGTGTCCTTTGCTGGGAAGGCTTTTTCTTTATCATCAACCTTTATAATCCTCTTAAGTCTCTTTGTTGAGGGTTTAACCGCAGTTGAAGAGGGTTCTGCCACTAATGCTCTTTTTGTTCCACTTCTTGCTGTTGATTTGGGAGTAGCTTTCTCTTTTCCTTTCTTGGTGGCCATTCTGAAAAAGGGGAGAGAAAGTAAATTAAATTCAAAGAGATAGAGCAAGGAAGAGAACAGAAAAGGGTGGTGATGAATGCACAGTAAAAGGTAAATGATGTTAACACATGGTCATGACTACATGTGAAAAGTCATCAATGGAAAATAGTTAGTGCATATGATGACAAGTGAATGCAAGGTGTTTATTGGCATGCTGGCAAAGGCATGAGTAGCATAGATTAAGCATCACTCGTAACAAACCATCACGTTTGTATTGACAATTATTTATAACGAATAAAATATAAAAGGGGTTTTGTGAAAAACGGGCATTTAATAGAAGAGTAGAATAACGTAGAAAAGTGCGAAATGCCATATGGGATTTTTCACAAACACATAGCATGCATGGTGAAATAATGTATGGAAAGTATTAAATTGAACATGCAAGCAACCCTTTAAAAAGTAATACATAATTGCCAAACAAATTTAGAACAATCTACAAGCATATAATGAGAGATAATGACTCAAATAAATTTCGAACACCAAGGAAGAAAATATGAATAATGAAAGGAGAAAGAAAAGAAAAGAAGATAACATATAAAAATAAGAATAAAAATAGAAAAGTAAGGAGAGAAGAAGAAAAAGAAAACCTTGTTAATGGGAGAGAGAGAGAGAGTGAGGGTGTAAAAAGTGAGAAGGAAGGAAGAAGGAGGAAGGAAGAAGGGAGGAGGAAGAAATAAGGAGGGAAAAGAGAAAATAGGATTTGAGGAGAAAAAGATAAGATAAGTGGCAAATCAGGGAAGCTGTGCGGCGCAATCGACGTGGTCGTGTGGGGCACGCGGTCGCGCGACTTGCGCTGATACTGATTGACGCGGTCGCGTCGGTCACGCGGTCGCGTGACCCGTTTTATGCCACTGGCGCGAGGGCAGTCTCGCGCTCGCACAACTCTCTGTTCAAAATCATTAAGTCCAAATATTGGGTGACGCGATCGCGTGGGGCATGCGATCGCGTGAGTGGCCATTAGAAGGATATGACGCAGTCGCGTCGGTCACGCGGCTGCGTGGGGAGGATTGTGCGTTCAGCACCAATCCAGCACCACTCTAGCACAACTTTGAACCATTTTTTTTTCAATTAAAATTAAAAATAAAAGTATGTAAATGCAGATGCACGAAACCTACTAATCAAGAGAAGAGTTATTAAATAGAAAAACTAAAAATAAAGAAAAGAACGATCATACCATGGTGGGTTGTCTCCCACCTAGCACTTTGCTTTAACGTCTGTAAGTTGGACGCTCCATTAGCTCAATCTTCGGCTATGTGAGGATCTTCCAAGAGGAAGATCTCGAGCTCCTTATTTTTCTGCATCCGCTCTCCATGGTACAGCTTTAAATGATGTCCATTAACTTTGATAAGTTCAAAGCTGGAAGGATGGCTTAGGTGATAAACTCCGTACGGTTTGGCTTTCTCTACTCTGTATGGACCTTCCCATCTTGATCTCAACTTGCCTGGCATGAGCCTCAGTCGAGATTTGTAAAGGAGGACTAAGTCTCCAGGTTGAAACTCTTTTCTCTTAATGTGCTGATCATGTACAGCCTTCATCTTCTCCTTGTATAGTCTGGAGTTCTCATAAGCTTCTAGGCGAAGGCTTTCCAATTCTCGCAGTTGCAATTTCCTTTCAGCTCCGACTTCCTCAATTCCCACGTTGCACTCCTTTACTGCCCAAAAGGCTTTGTGCTCGACTTCAACAGGGAGATGACAAGCCTTTCCATAGACTAAGCGGAAAGGACTCATCCCAATGGGTGTCTTGTATGCGGTTCTGTACGCCCAAAGTGCATCTTGTAGCCTGGTGCTCCAATCTCTTCTATGAGGTTTGACTATCTTCTGCAAGATACGCTTTATCTCTCTGTTTGACACCTCAGCTTGCCCATTAGTCTGAGGATGGTAGGCTGTTGCAACCTTATGAATTATTCCATGCTTCTTCATTAATCCTGTTAGTCTCCTGTTACAAAAATGGGTGCCTTGATCGCTCACGATTGCTCATGGTGATCCAAAGCGACAAATAATGTGGTTTCTCACAAAGGAAACAACAGTGTTAGCATCATCAGTGCGGGTAGGAATTGCTTCCACCCATTTGGAAACGTAATCCACAGCTAATAATATATAAAAATAACCATTAGAATTTGGAAATGGACCCATGAAGTCAATGCCCCAAATGTCAAAAATTTTACAGAAAAGCATAATTTGTTGAGGCATCTCATCCCTCCTGGATATATTACCAAATTTTTTGCATGGGAAACAAGATCTACAAAATTCAGCAGCGTCTCTAAAAAGTATAGGCCACCAGAATCCACAGTCTAAGATTTTTCTAGCTGTTCTTTGAGGGCCAAAATGTCCTCCACTCTCAGATGAGTGACAGGCCTCTAAGATGGACTGGAATTCTGATTGAGGCACACACCGTCTAATTACCTGGTCAGCGCCACATCTCCATAAATATGGGTCATCCCATATATAATATTTAGACTCGCTTTTCAGCTTGTCTCTTTGATACTTAGAAAAGTTTGGAGGAAAGGTGCGGCTAACTAGATAATTAGCTACAGGTGCATACCAAGGGACTACCTCAGATACTGCTTGCAGGTTATCAAATGGGAAATTATTAGCTATAGGAGTGGGATCATCTGAAATGTGCTCAAGGCGACTCAAGTGGTCTGCCACTAAATTCTGGTTACCACTCCTATTCTTAATTTCTAAATCAAATTCTTGTAATAGCAGTATCCAACGTATAAGCCTTGGTTTGAACTCCTTTTTAGCTAATAGATACTTTAGAGCTGCGTGGTCCGAGTACACTACTACCCTCGTACCAAGTAAATAGGCTCGGAATTTATCCAGAGCAAAAACAATAGCAAGAAGCTCTTTCTCAGTAGAAGTGTAATTGGATTGTGCTGCATCTAGAGTTTTAGACGCATAAGCAATAACAAAAGGGTCCTTACTTTCACGCTGAGCCAATGCTACTCCTACTGCATGGTTGGAAGCGTCGCACATTATTTCGAATGGCTGGCTCCAGTCCGGTCCTCTCACAATTGGAGCTTGAGTCAGGGAGGTCTTCAGCTTATCAAACGCTTGTTTGCAATCTTCACTGAACTCGAACTCAATATCCTTCTGCAGTAGTCTGGATAAGGGAAGTGCTACCTTACTGAAGTCCTTAATGAATCTCCTGTAAAAACCTGCATGGCCAAGGAACGAGTGGACTTCCCTCACAGAAGAGGGGTAAGGTAAATTAGAAATAACATCCACCTTTGCTGGATCTACAGAAATGCCAGTATTAGACACAACATGTCCTAGTACAATCCCTTGTTTAACCATAAAGTGACATTTTTCAAAATTTAATACAAGGTTTGTACTAACACATCTATCTAATACTCTAGATAATCCATCTAAGCAAAGGGTAAAGGAATTGCCATAAACACTAAAATCATCCATAAAAACTTCCATACAGTCCTCAATAAGATCAGAGAAAAGACTCATCATGCACCTTTGGAAGGTAGCTGGTGCATTGCACAAGCCAAAGGGCATCCTCTTGTAAGCATAAGTCCCAAAAGGACATGTAAAAGTAGTCTTTTCCTGATCCTCAGGAGCTATATGAATATGGAAATAACCTGTGTAACCATCTAGAAAACAATAATGTGATTTACCTGACAAGCGATCCAGCATTTGATCAATGAATAGAAGAGGATAGTGATCCTTACAGGTTGCTTGGTTGAGGCGTCTGTAGTCAATGCAGACCCTCCAAGCGTTCTGTACTCTGGTTGCTATGAGCTCTCCATGCTCATTCTTCACTGTAGTGACTCCAGACTTCTTTGGTACTACTTGTACTGGGCTTACCCATTCACTGTCTGAGATGGGATAGATGATATCTGCCTTCAGTAGTCTGGTCACTTCCTTTTTGACAACCTCTAAGATAGTGGGGTTCAGTCTTCTCTGGGGTTGACGAACGGGCCTTGCTCCCTCTTCTAAAAATATTCTGTGCTCACATACTTGAGGGTTGATGCCTACTATATCTGCCAAACTCCACCCAATTGCCTTCTTGTGCTTCTTCAGCACACTAAGTAACTGCTCTTCTTGTTGAGAAGTGAGTTCCCTTGCCATGATAACTGGACACTGTTGCTTGTCCTCAAGGTAAGCATATTTGAGGTGTGGAGGAAGGGGTTTTAATTCTAACTTCTGATCATGGTCAGGTTGAAACTTACTAATCGGCCATCTATTTCAAAAGAGTATGTTCCTGAAAAAGCATCCAATTTGAACTTTGATGTCTTCAGGAAAGGTCTTCCAAGTAAGATTGATGATGGCTTCTCTGAGTCATTTTGGGGCATCTCCAGAATATAAAAATCAGTGGGGAATGTGAGTCCCTTAATGCCCACTAATACATCTTCAGCAACTCCAACCACTGTAATAATGCTCTTATCTGCTAACATAAAACGAGCTGCCGACCTTTTTAAGGGAGAGAGCCTCAAAATATCATATATAGACAAAGGCATTATACTCACACATGCTCCTAAATCACACATGCAGTCAGAAATTATCACACCACCAATAGTACAATTAACTATACAAGGACCTGGGTCACTACACTTTTCTGGTAAACCTCCCATTAAAGCAGATATGGAACTACCTAAAGGAATAGTTTCTAATTCATTAATTTTGTCTTTATGTATACATAAATCTTTTAGAAACTTTGCATATTTAGGTACCTGTTGAATAACATCAAAAAGAGGAACAGTTACCTCAACCTTTTTGAATATCTCTACCATTTTGGGATCAGGTTCCAGCTGCTTCCTAGGCTTCCTTGCAAGTTGTGGAAATGGAATAGGAGTGGTGTCTTCTGCCGTATCTGCGCCCTGTGGTGCTTCCTCCTGTGGTTGAACTTCTTCTTTTTCAGCTATGCCCTGTGTGTCCTCTTCCTCTTCAACATCTTCTATTTCCACTACCTCTTCAGCTGAGGCGTGTTCTGGTAGGCTTGGCTCCTCCTGATTCCTCTCCTGCAGTATGGTTCCGGACCTTAGGGTGATGGCATTAATGTCACCCTTGGGATTGGGAAATGGTTGAGAGGGAATTCCGCTGGAGCTCAAAGGCTGGTTATTGGAGTTATTCATTGATCCAATCTGTGAGACTGATGAGTATTTTTGTGGAAAAACGAATTTCTCCAAAACACCCAAAACTAACCGGCAAGTGCACCGGGTCGCATCAAGTAATAATAACTCACGGGAGTGAGGTCGATCCCACAGGCAGTAAAAGTTTGAGGCAAACTTTTACTCCAACTTTTCACATCAGCCACCCTCTTTTGCTGATACCAACGTTGGGGAAAAAGTTTGGGGTCAAACTTTTGCTCCAACCGTTGGCCTACCCTTGCACACTCATGGCGCCAACGTTTGCCAAAAAGTTAGAGGCAAACGTTGGCGCAAACTTTTGCTCTCCAGGGTGTGTTGTTCATGCGCCAACGTTTGCCATTAAATCAAAGGAAGCATGAAAATCTACCCAATTGGCTTGCTTATGGCTCAAGAAAGTGCATAATTCAATTGAAAACAAAAGAAAAAGGCTAGTGAAACTAGGCTAAGATGACTTGTCATCAAAGACAAGAGCTTGCAAAGTAGCCTTCAGACCATTTAGAGTGGCATTAATGTTATTTTCCATGGTCTGTTGTCTCCGATCGATAGATTGTAGTAAATCATCATTAGAAGATGAGGAAGGATAAGTAATTTGAGAGGTCTGCTGTTGGGTATTCTGTGGTCCTTGGGATTGTCTTAGGTGAGGTGCTCTGTAAGGCTGGTTCTGGTTCTGCTTTCTGTTGTTGTTATTATTCCACCTCTGATTTCCCTGATTGTCTCTACCTCTTCTGTTGTTGTTGTCCCTCCAATTCTGGTTAGAATTGTCCTGCCATCCATGGTTGTAATTGCCACCTTGATTGTACCCTTGGTTGGGGCGGTCATAGAAGTTATGAGTGGCTGCTACGGTGTTGTCTTCCTGTTGGAGTTGTGAACACTCATTAGTATAGTGGCTATAATCAACACAGATTCCACAAACTCTCTGTGGGACTAACTGTTGGTTTTGTTGTGGTGGAGAAGGTTGAGCTTGCTGAACTTGTTGTTGATTCAATTGCATCTGCTTCAGCAAGTTGGTCATTTCATAGATACTCTGAGTTAGAGCAGCAGTCTCTCTGCTAGAGGATACTTCTGCAACGGCTTTTAAACGGCCTTGTTTTTGCCTATGATTCCCAGTAGATTCAGCTAAGTCACTGATCAATTGCCATGCCTCATCAGTGGTCTTGTACTTTTTGATAGACCCATTGCTAGCACTTTTCAATGTAGTCTTATCTTGGGGCCTCATACCTTGTGTGACGTAACTGAGTAATACTATCTTGTCAATCATATGGTGGGGGCATGCTTTTAGAAGATAATTGAAGCGCTCCCAGTATTCATAGAGAGTCTCAGATTCATCCTAAACAATCATGGAAATGTCTTTCCTCAGTTTATCAGTAACTTCAGCTGGAAAGAATTTTTCCAAGAGTTCTCTTCTCAGTGTATCCCAGTTGGATACAGTTGCTGCTGGTTGAGTGTAGTACCACTCTCTTGCCTTCCCCTCAAGAGAAAACGGAAAAGCTTTCAGCAAAATTGAAGTTTCATCTGCACCATCACGCCTAACGGTAGAACAGGCTGCTTGAAAATCTCTCAGGTGCTTGATAGGCTCTTGAGCAGGCAAGCCATGAAACTTGGGCATCAAATTGAGCAGTACGGTCTTTATTTCAAAGTCTGTAGCCACCGCTGGGTGATGTGCTTGAAATGGTTGCATTGCAAAATCAGGGGCTTCAGCCTCCTGGATAGTAACTCTCCTAGCTGCTGCCATGTTACCTGTACGTAAATCAACCAAATCAGTAGAACGGGGGCTGGTTTTCTCAAGTGACGTTTCAGATCTGCCCTCAGAGAGGACTAACCGACGCCGAGCTTGCCTTATTCGTGAAATAGTTCTTTCAATCTCAGGATCGAATACTGGCAAGTTTGGATTAGGAAGTGAACGCGTCATCTAACGAAAGAAACAAGCAGCTCATAGTAGCAAGATAAAATAAAATGCAAATAAATAAAATCCAATCAATAACTTTAGCACTCTATTGCAACTTCTCGGCAACGGCGCCAAAAATTGACGTGGCGGAAATTGGCTAATTAAGAATTGATATAAGTTGTGCGTTGCAAGTATAGTTCTTAACCAACCAGAAATCCGCTTATCAATTTAGAAAGGTTGTCACAAAAATTAAAATTTAAAATACTGGGAGTATGAATCCCAGGTCGTCTCCCAATAAGTTGCAGAAAGGTATGCTATTTTATTAATCAGATATTTTTAGAAAGAGTTTGAGTTGAATAAACAGGAAATTAAATTGGGGAAATTAAGTAATTTAAATAAAAGCCTTGACTGGGAGTAGATTAGTTGGAAGCCCTATTCTTGTTGCAGTACTCTCAAGATTAATTGATAATTGAAGGTCGTTCTGTTTAGTTATCCCTTACTAAATAAGAGAAAGTCAAATAAGTTAGAATGATGTTTCTACTCACAAGTCCCAATCCGCTTACTTGGAAGGATTGGCGTTAGTGACTAGAGAGCCATCCAACAATAAATCCAATTACAATCTCTCTTTTGAGTATTCTCCCCATCAAGTTAGGGAACTACTCGCTCATTGTGATTATGGAACACATAACATAGAAAAGGGAATTAAAGAAAGACATGATAAATAAAACTCAAAGGAATCAATTAAAAATAAAAGTAACTCTTGTATTGATAAATTCTAAAATAATCCAATAGTAAAATTGAGTAAATTAAAGGACATGGAAGAGTAAAGCCAAGTAAAGAAAATGAACTAGAATGACGAAGTCTTGATGAGGTAATAACTCTTCTCAATATCCCAATGCAAAGAGCAATCGAAATAAAAGTCCTAAGAACTATGAATGTGTAGAGAGAAAACCTGGAGGAAGGGTAAAACTAGATCTAAAAACTAAAAACTATGTAGAATGAATGTTGTTTTTGGTTTCTACATGTTCTCTGGCTCTAGTCTACTTTTCTGGGCCAAAAACTGGGTCAAAACAGGGCCCAAAATCGCCCCCAGCGAATTCTGCAGATCGCGCATGTCACGCGATTGCGTCATTCATGTGGACGCGTCATGCGGCATTTTGCTTTGCCACGCGGGCGCGTCGTCCACACCTCCGCGTCACTTGTGCTATTCCAATCCGCGCGGTCGCGTGAGCCATGCGGCCGCATCACTGCAATTTCCTCTCTTCCGCACGGTTGTGTGAGCCATGCGGCCGCGTCACTTCTTGCTGGTCATCTCCTTAATTTCTTGTGTTCCTTCCATTTATGCAAGCTTCCTTTCCAATCTCCAACTCATTCATGCCCTATAAAGCCTGAAACACTTAACACACAGATCACGGCATCGAATGGAATAAAGGAGAATTAAAATACATAATTAAAAGTCTCTAGGTAGCAAGTTTTCAATCATGTAATAATTTTAGGAAGGAAATAAAAATGCATGCTAATCCTATGAATAAGTGGGTAAAGATCATGATAAAACCACACAATTAAACATATTATAAACCATAAAATAGTGGTTTATCACGCGTATACGTGGGGGACGCGTACGCATGAAATAAATTGTGCTATTGGCGCGAGAGCAGCCTCGTGCACGCACAACTCTCTGTTCAATTTTCACATTTGCCAAAAATTCAACCGACGCGTGCGCGTAAGGGACGCGCACGCGTGGATGGCTTGGAGGGGAAAATGACGTGTTCGCGTCAGGGACGCGCACGCGTGATGTTGCTCGTGCTCCTAGCACCATTCCAGCATCAAGGCATCACAACTCTCTGCCTAAACCTTCTTTACGCCGATTTCGCAGGGTCACGCGTACGCGTGGGTGATGTGTATGCGTGGAAGGCTGATTTTGCAAGTGACGCAGGCGCGTCAGGGACGCATTCGCGTAGGCGTGTTTGTGCCTAAGGCACGCCTCCAGCCATGCTCCCACGTAACTCTCTGTTTCATTCTTCTTTTTCACGCATGCACTTATGACACGTACGCATCAGCGACGCTCGCGCGTCGCGTGCCTTCTTTTTTTTTTATGTAGAATGCAAACTGAAGATGCTGATGCAGATGTTATGAATGACACTAATAAACATAAAGGAGAATAAAATAAAATAAAACTAAGACTGAAAAGGAACGATCATACCATGGTGGGGTGTCTCCCACCTAGCACTTTGCTTTTACGTCCTTAAGTTGGACGGTCTTCAGGCTCATTCTGCTTCTGTTGGTCGGTCTTCCAAGAGGAAGACCTCTAACTCTTTGTGTTCCTTCATCCTTTCACCATGACAAAGCTTTAAGCAATGTCCATTGACCTTGATGCAATTGGAACTTGAAGGATGACGCAGGTGGAAGACGCCATATGGCTCTGCTTTCTCCACTCTGTAGGGACCTTCCCATCTGGATCTCAGCTTTCCTGGCATGAGTCTCAACCTGGAGTTGTAAAAGAGAACCAGATCTCCTGGTCTGAACTCTCTTATCTTGATATGCTTGTCATGCACAGCCTTCATCTTCTCTTTGTATAATCCGGAGTTGTCATATGCTTCGAGTCGAAGGGTCTTCAGTTCTGCCAGTTACAACTTCCATTCAGTACCAGCTTGCTCGAATCCCATGTTGCACTCCCTCACCGCCCAGAAAGCCTTGTGTTCCACCTCTACTGGAAGGTGTCAAGCCTTTCCGTACATTAAGCAGAAGGGGCTCATCCCAATGGGTGTCTTGTACGCTGTCCGATATGTCCAGAGCGCATCAACAAGTCTGGTGCTCCAGTCCTTCCGATGAGGCTTTACTATCTTCTCCAGAATACGCTTTATTTCTCTATTAGATACCTCTGCTTGACCATTGGTCTGGGGATGGTATGTTGTTGCTACTTTGTGAATAATCCCATGCTTCTTCAGTAATCCTGCTAATCTCCTGTTACAGAAGTGAATGCCTTGATCACTCACGATTGATCGTGGTGATCCAAAGCGACAGATAATATGGTTTCTAACAAAGGAAACAACAGTTTTAGCATCATCAGTACAGGTAGAAATTGCTTCTACCCATTTAGAAACATAATCTACAGCTAACAATATATAAAGGTAACCACCAGAGTTTGGAAAAAGGACCCATGAAGTCAATGCCCCAAACATAAAAAATTTCACAGAATAGCATAATATGTTGGGGCATCCCATCCCCCTTGGATATATTATCAAACCTTTGGCATGGGAAACAAGATTTACAAAAGGCAGCAACATCTTTAAAAAGAATAGGCCACCAGAATCCACAGTCTAAAATTTTCCTAGCTGTTCGTTGAGGGCCAAAATGTCCACCACTCTCAGAAGAGTGGCAGACCTCTAAAATAGATTGAAATTCTGATTGAGGCACACACCTTCTAATTACCTGATTAGCACCACACCTCCATAAATATGGATCATCCCATATATAATATTTGAACTCGCTTTTCATCTTGTCTCTTTGATGCTTAGTAAAATTAGGAGGGAAAGTACGGCTAACTAGATAATTAGCTATAGGTGTATACCAAGGAACTACTTCAGATACTGCATGCAAGCTATCAAATGGAAAAGCATCATTGATAGGAGTGGAGTCATCCTTAATGTGCTCAAGGCGACTCAAGTGGTCTGCCACTAAATTTTGGTTACCACTCCTATCCTTAATTTCTAAATCAAATTCTTGCAGCAGCAGTATCCAACGTATCAACCTTGGTTTGGATTCTTTTTTAGTTAATAAATACTTTAGAGCTGCATGGTCTGAGTACACTATCACCTTAGTACCAAGTAAATAGGCTCAGAATTTATCCAGAGCAAAAACAATAGCCATAAGCTCTTTTTCAGTGGTGGTGTAATTAGAATGAGCAGTGTCTAAGGTCTTAGACGCATAAGCAATTACAAAAGGATCCTTACCTTCGCGCTGAGCCAGCGCCGCTCCTACTGCATGGTTGGAGGCATCACACATAATCTCACAAGGCTGGCTCCAGTCTAGTCCTCTCACAATCGGAGCTTGAGTCAGGGCGATCTTCAGCTTATCAAATGCTTGCAAGCAATCCTCACTGAACTCGAACTCAATATCTTTCTGCAGCAGTTTAGATAAAGGCAATGCTACCTTACTGAAGTCCTTAATAAATCTCCTGTAGAAACCTGCATGACCAAGGAACGAACGGACTTCCCTCACGGAGGAGGGGTAAGGTAAACTAGAAATGACATCTACCTTTGCTGGATCTATAGAAATACCAGTATTAGACACAACATGTCCTAGTATGATACCTTATTTTACCATAAAGTGACATTTTTCAAAATTTAATACAAGGTTTGAGCTAACACACTTGTCTAATACTCTAGCCAAACTATCCAAGCAAAGGTTAAATGAATCACCATATACGCTAAAATCATCCATGAAAACTTCCATACAGTTCTCAATAAGATCTGAAAAGATACTCATCATGCATCTTTGGAAAGTAGCCGGTGCATTACATAAGCCAAAAGGCATCCTTTTATATGCAAATGTTCCAAAGGGACATGTAAAAGTGGTCTTTTTCTGATCTTCAGGAGCTATATGAATTTGAAAATAGCCTGTATAACCATCTAAAAAGTAGTAATGGGATTTACCTGACAGGCGATCAAGCATCTGATCAATAAATGGCAAGGGGTAATGATCCTTGTGAGTAGCTTGGTTGAGACGCCTGTAATCAATGCAAACTCTCCATGAATTCTGCACTCTAGTTGTCAGGAGTTCTCCATACTCATTTTTTACTGTTGTGACTCCAGACTTCTTGGGCACCACTTGTACTAGACTAACCCATTCACTATCCTAGATGGGGTAAATGATATCTGCTTCAAGTAGCCTGGTCACTTCTTTCTTGACAACTTCTAAGATGGTGGAATTCAATCTTATTTGGGGTTGACGGACAGGCTTTGATCCCTCTTCTAAGAATATTCTATGCTCACAAACTTGAGGGCTGATGCCTACTATATCTGCCAAGCTCCACCCAATTACTTTCTTGTGTTTTCTCAACACACTGAGCAACTGCTCCTCCTGTTGAGAAGTGAGTTCCCTTGCAATGATAACTGGGAGCTTCTGATTATCCTCAAGGTAAGCATACTTGAGGTGGGGTGGAAGGGGCTTTAATTCCAATATCTGCTCATGGCTGGGCTCTGGATCATCTGGAGCTAGTGATAATGGCAAAGTGTCCTCATTGTGTTCAGAGGGTGTCCCCACACTTGGACCTTGCTCCATGTGCTTCTCTTCTACTTTTTTTTGGTGAACTTCAGCTACGGTTTCATCAATGATGTCGCACTGGAAGATAGAATGATCTTCCAGAGGGTGCTTCATAGCTTCATTTAAACTGAAACTCACTGCTCTGCCATCTATCTCAAAAGAGTAAGTTCTTGAGAATGCATCCAGCTTGAACTTCGAAGTCTTCAGGAATGGTCTTCCAAGCAGGATTGATGATGGTCTTCCTGAGTTATTAGGGGGTATTTCCAAGATATAGAAGTCAATGGGAAATGTGAGCCCCTTAATGCTCACTAATACATCTTCAGCAATTTCAACCACTGTAATAATGCTTTTATCTACTAACACAAAACGAGCTGCCGACCTTTTTAAGGGAGGGAGCCTCAAAGCATCATATATAGACAATGGCATTATACTAACACACGCTCCTAAATCACACATGCAATTGGAAAATATTACACCCCAATGGTACAGTTAACCATGCATAGACCTGGATCACTACATTTTTCAGGTATACCCCCCATTAAAGCAGATATAGAACTACCTAAAGGAATAGTTTCTAATTCATTAATTTTGTCTTTATGTATGCATAAATCTTTCAGAACCTTTGCATATTTAGGTACTTGCTTAATAACATCAAAAAGGGGAATAGTTACCTCAACCTTTTTGAAAATTTCTACCATTTTGGGATCAAGTTCCATCTACTTTCTGGACTTCCGTGCAAGGTGTGGAAATGGGATAGGAATGGCGCCACTTGCAGCTTTTGCGTCCTTTGGTGCTCCATTCCTTGGCTGAGCTACTTCTTCTTCACGCTTGTCTTGTACTTCCTCTTCTTCTTCAGCATCTTCCACCTCAACTAAGTCTTCAATTGGGGCGTGTTCTTGTGGACTTGGCTCCTCCTGGATCCTCTCTTACAGTGTGGTTCTGGACCTCAAAGTGATGGCATTGATGCCACCTTTGGGATTAAGTAAGGGTTGAGAAGGAATTCCACTGGAGCTTGAAGGCTGGTTGGTGGAAGCAGGTAATGAATCTATCTGGGATACGAGAGCTTGTAAAGTGGCATTCAGACCATTTAAAGTAGAGTTCAGTATAGTCTGCATGTCTTGTTGTCCTTGTACAAGAGAACGAAGTATCTCGTCATTTGATGAGGAAGGAGGATAAGTGATCTGTGGGATCTGTTGTTGGTTGTGCTGGGGTCCTTGTGACTGCCTTAGGTGAGGTGCTCTGTAAGGCTGGTTCTGATTCTGCTGTCTGTTGTTGTTATTCCACCTCTGATTTCCATTGTTGTCTCTGCCTCCTTTGTTATAGTTGTCCCTCCAGCCATGGTTGGAATTAACTCTCCAGCCCTGGTTGGAGTTGTCCTGCCACCCTTGGTTATAGTTTCCACCGTGGTTGTAGTTGCCGCCTTGTTGATTGTATCCTTGATTCGGGCAGTCATAGAAGTTATAAGTAGCTGCCATGGTGTTGTCTTCTTCTTGGAGTTGTGGGCACTCATCAGTGTAGTGACTATAATCAGCACAAATTCCGCATACTCTTTGGGGGACCAACTGTTGGCTTTGTTGTGCAGGGGGAGGCTGAGGTTATTGTTGATTCAACTGTATCTGTTTCAGTAGGTTGGTCATCTCACATATACTCTGTGTAAGAGCAGAAGTCTCAATGCTAGAAAAAACCTTTGCAACAGCCTTTGAGTGGTTGTTCTTGTGCCTATGATTCCGAGTGGACTCAGCTAGATCGCTAATCAGTTGCCATGCTTCATCTGCGGTCTTGTGCTTTTTCAGAGAACCATTACTAGCACCATCCAATGTGGTCTTATCCCGAGGCTTCATGCCTTGAGTGAAGTAGCTGATCAATACCAACTTGTCAATCATGTGGTAGGGGTATGCGTCCAAAAGGTTCTTACACCGCTCCCAGTACTCATAGAGAGTCTCCGATTCACCTTGAACAATGCAGGAGATCTGTTTCCTCAATCTATCTGTAACTTCAACTGGAAAGTGTTTTTCCAAGAATTCTCTCCTGAGCGTATCCCAATTGGTAACAGTTGCTTCAGGTTGGGAGTAGTACCACTCCCTTGCCTTTCCCTCAAGAGAAAATGGGAAGGCGGTTAACAGAATCGAAGTTTCATTTGCACCATGACGCCTAACAGTAGAACAGACTATCTAGAAATCCCTGAGGTGCTTGATAGGCTCCTGAGCAGGTAAGCCACGAAACTTGGGCATCAAGTTGATTAGTGCAGTCTTCAGTTCAAAATTTGCAGCCAGATTTGGATGACTTACTTGATACGGTTGCAGAGTAAAGTCTGGGGCTCTAGCTTCCTGGAGAGTAATCCTCCTAGGGGTTGCCATATTATCTGCACGTGAATTAACTGAATCAGTAGTAAAAGAGCTTGTTTCTCCCTCAGATGGCGGTTCAGATTCGCCCTCAGATGAGACTGGTGAATCTATAACAATCACTTCACCACCCTCAGAGGCTAACCGACGCCGAGCTCGCCTAATACATGAAAGAGTTCTTTCAATTTCAGGATCAAATGCGACTAAGCTCGGATCAGGCAGTGAACGCGTCATTCAATGAAAGAAACATACAACTCATGGTAATAAAATAAAATAAAATACGCAAAAATTAAAATTATGTACACTAATTAATAATCTAGCACACAATTGTAACTCCCCGGCAACAGCGCCAAAATTTGATGCGTGGAAAAAGTCAGCCAATTAAGAAATCAATATAGGAAATACGTTGCGAGTATAGCTCTTAGCCAGCAAAAATCTGCCTCATAAATTTAGAAAGGTTGTCACAAAAATTTAGAATAAAATACTGGGAGTATGAGTCCCAAGTCGTCTCCCAACAAGTTCACAAAGGGGTGCTAATTTATTAATCAGGAGTTTTCTGGGAAATTTTGAGTTTGGGCAATGGGCATAAGCATATGATTGTAAATTAAAGCAATGAAAATTAAAAGAGATTTATATTATTCTAAATAAAAAAGCCTTGACTGGGGGAATGATTAATTGAAAGTTCTATCCTTGTTGGAATTCTCTCAAGTGTAGTATAAAAAGGTTGTTGTTTTCACTTAGTTAACCCTTACTAAATAAAGGAAAGTCAAGTGATTGAGCTAACTCTTATTCACAAATCCTAGTCCTCTCCCTTGGAAAGGTCTACCGTTAGTAAATAGAGAATTAGCCAACAACTTCCAATTTAACTAATCACTTGAGCATTCCAACTCAAGTGTCTCTTCCAATTTAACTAATCCCCATGTCAAGTTAGAAGTCTACTCTATCAACATGGATACCATCTTCGTTGTTGGGAGTAGGGAATAGAAAAGAGACATAATAATTTAAATAAAATAGGAATTCAAAATTAATTAAAAGTAAAAGTAATCCTTTGCATTTAATAAATTCTAAAACAATCCAATTGTAACTCTAAACAAGAATTAAGAATATAGAATAATAAAGGAATAAGGAAACAAACTAGAATAATATCTTCAACGGAGGTGATGACTCTTCAATATCCAAAAGCAAAAGCATAAAACTAATAAACTATGAATGTAAAGAAAACCTAGAGGAAGAGTAATTTCTCTCTCTAAATTCAGATCTAAAACTAAAAACTATGTTAATGAGAATGTCTGTTGAGTCTCTGCATGTTCCCTGGCTCTAGTCTGTGTTTCTGGGCCGAAAACTGGGTCAAAACTCGGCCCGAAATCGCCCCCAACGTTTTCTGTTATTTCTGCAGATCGCGCATGTCACGCGTACGCGTCAGTCATGCGCACGCGTCTTTGTGCAAACTCCAATCCACGCGTACGCGTCAGGCACGCACACGCGTCGCTGCAAATTTCTCCATATCGCGCGCTCGCATGAGCCATGCGTGCGCGTCGATGCTCGCTGGTTATCTCCTTAGTTTCTTGTTTTCCTTCCATTTTTGCAAGCTTCCTCTCCATTCTCTAAGCCATTCCTGTAGTTTTTATTCAAAAATACATTTCTGGACTTTACTACAAGTTTGTGTGTTTTTCTGTAATTTCAGGTATTTTCTGGCTGAAATTGAGGGACCTGAGCAAAAATCTAATTCAGAGGCTAAAAAAGGACTACAGATGCTGTTGGATTCTGACCTTCCTGCACTCGAAGTGGATTTTCTGGAGGTACAGAAGTCCAATTGATGGCCAGAAATATATAATAGTCCATACTTTACCCGAGATTTGATGGCCCAAACTGGCGTTCAAAGTCAGCTTAAAACTTTCTGGCGTAAAACGCCAGAACTGACACCTTTTTCGGCGTTAAACGCCCATTCTGGCACCCACGGTGGCGTTTAACGCCAGCTTTGGGCATATGAACGTGAAAGCTAGAAAGCTCAGCCCAGACACACTCCAAGTGGGTCCCGGAAGTGGATTTTTGCACTATCTGCACTTAGTTTCTCATTTTCTATAAACCTAAGTTACGAGTCTAGTATAAAAACTACTTTTAGAGATTCATTTTGAACCTCATGACATTTTTTACACTTATTGTAACTTTGACGGCATGAGTCTCTAAACCCCATAGGTGATGGTGAGGAGCTCTGCTGTGTTTCAATGGATTAATTCAATTACTACTATTTTCTATTCAATCACGCTTGATTCTATTCTAAGATACTCACTCGTACTTCAATCTGGAGAAGATGATGATCCGTGACACTCATCATTATTCTTAATTCTATGAACGTGTACCTAACAACCACTCCCGTTCTATCTGAGCTCAACGTAGTCATTAGGCGATAGCTTGAGTGCATATCTCTTGGGTTTCTAATCTATGGACCGAGTCCGGAGGTTAGAACCTTCGTGGTATAAGCTAAAACCAATTGGCATCATTCCTGGGATTCGGAAAGTATAAACCTTGTCTGTGGTATTCTGAGTAGGATCTGGGAAGGGATGACTATGACGTGCTTCAAACCCGCGAATGTTGGGCGCAGTGACAGTGTGCAAAAGGACAAGGGTCCTATTCTGACACTAGTGGGAACCGACAGATGATTAGCCGTGCGGTAGCTGTACATGGTATTTTTCATCCGAGATGAGCAATCCGATAGTTGATTAGCCGTGCAGAGATCGTACCTGGTATTCTTCATCCGAGAGGATCATACAGCTTGCCATTGAAGGAAGCCATGCGTGTTTGAAGAAGAAGACAGTACGAAAGTAGAGATTCAGATGACAAAGCATCTCCGGAACCTCAGCCTGTTTCTCATTACTGAATCACAAGTACTATTTATTTTATGTTATTTATTTTTTATAAATATAATCACTCTTATCATCAATCTCCTGACTAAGATATACAAAACAACCATAGCTTGCTTCAAGCCGACAATCTCCGTGGGATCGACCCTTACTCACGTAAGGTATTACTTGGACGACCCAGTGCACTTGCTGGTTAGTTGTGCGGAGGTGTGAAAAGTGTAATCACAATTTTGTGCACCAAGTTTTTGGCGCCGTTGCTGGGGATTGTTTGAGTTTGGACAACTCACGGTTTATTTTGTTGCTTAGATTAGGAAAAATTTATCTTTTGGGTTTAGAGTCACGAAAATTAAGTCTTCTATTATTGTTTTTGGTTAAAATTTTAAATTCTTTTTTTATTTTTCTAAATTATTTTTGAAATTTTTTTAAAACCAATAACTTCATAATTTAGTCTTCTGTTTGAGTTTAGTTTCACATTTTAAGTTTGGTGTCAATTGCATGATTTTATTTTTCTTTCAATTTTTCGAGTTATATGTTCTTAGTTCTTTATTGATCTTCAAATTGTTCTTGATAATTTTCCTTATTTGGTCCTTAAAATTTCTTGTTTGGTGTCCTTTGTGTTTCTATTTTCTTAAAAAAAAAATTTAAAATTTGTTCTTGGTGTTCATCTTAATCTTCAAAGTGTTGTTGGTGTTCATCTTGACATTCAAAATTTTCTTGTATGTTTTCTCTGTTTTGATCTAAAAAATTCGAAGTTTTGTGTCATTTTATTGTTTTTCTCTTTCCTCATTAAATTCAAAAATATATTTTCTCTTCATTTAATTGAATTTTCGAAAATTTCATTTAAAAATTCAGATTTTTATTTTAAAATTTTTATTTTATCTTATCTTAGTTTTGAAAATTTCAAAATTCAAAATATTTTTCAAAAATCATATCCAAAATTTTTTAAATCTTTTTAATAAATTAGTCATTTTAGTATTTGAATTTCTATTTTATTTTTAATTTTTTTAGTTTTTGAAACTTATTTTTTATTTTTCAATTATCTTATTTTATCTTATTCCCTTTTTAATTCGGTTATCCTTGATTAAATAAAATAAAAACAAAAATATTCTATTCTCTCCATCATGGACCTAAGTAGAAATGAACAGTCCAGAAGGACTCTGGGGTCATATGCTATCCCCATTACTGCTGCATACGGGAGTAGTATCTGTATACCTCCCATCAGAGCAAGCAGTTTTGAACTAAATCCTCAGCTCATTATCATGGTGCAGCAAAATTACCAATATTCCGTTCTTCCTCAGGAAGAACCTACTGAGTTTCTGGCACAGTTCTTACAAAGTGCTGACACAGTACGTGATAAGGAAGTAGATCAGGATGTCTACAGATTATTATTGTTTCCATTTTCTGTAAAAGATCAAGCTAAGAGGTGGTTAAATAACCAACCCACAGCAAGCATAAAAACATGGAAACAATTATCAGACAAATTCCTGAATCAATATTTCCCTCCAAAAAGGATGACATAGCTAAGGCTAGACATCCAAGGCTTTAAACAAGAGGATAATGAATCCCTTTATAATGCCTGGGAGAGGTACAGAGGGATGCTAAGGAAATGCCCCTCTGAAATATTTTCAGAATGGGTGCAGTTGGATATCTTTTACTATGGTCTTACAGAAAAGGACCAAATATATCTAGACCACTCAGCTGGTGGATCTATACACATGAGAAAGACAATTGAAGAGGCTTAAGAGCTCATTGATACAGTTGCTAGAAATCAATATCTATACTTAAGTAGTGGGGCCTCCATGAAAGAAGAAACAAAAGCAGCATCCACTGAACTTAGTCCTCAAGAACAAGTTGCTGAACTCAATTAGCAATTGCTTATTATAACAAAACAGTTTGGAAAACTTAAAGAGATGCTCCAAGATACTAAAAATGCTAACCAGAATATGGAAGCACAATTGGATCAGACAAAACAGCAGCTATCTAAACAGATAACAGAAGAATACCAAGCTATTCAATTAAGGAGTGGGAAGACATTGAATGTCTCAATTCAAGGCAACAGAAAGCCAAGAAAGGAACAAATAACAGAGAATGACCAACCCACTCCCTAAAATCCCTCTGAGGACAGTAAGAGCCCAGAGAGGAGTGATTATAGCGTTCAAACGCCAGAAAAGGGTAAGAAACTGGCGTTAAATGCCCAAGGGATGGCCAGTTCTGGCATCCAAATGCCAGAAAAGGGTGGCAATTTCGCGTTAAACGCCCATGCAGCACCCAATTCAGGGGTACAAATGCCAATAAGGGATCAGACACCTGCAAGTGCTGATAACAATCCCCTTAAGCAGGCTTTCCCAACCACTTCTATAGGAAATAAACCTGCAGCAACTAAGGTTGAAGAATACAAAGCTAAGATGCCTTATCCTCAGAAACTCTGCCAAGCAGAACAGGATAAATAATTTGCCCGCTTTGCAGGCTATCTCAGGACTCTTGAAATAAAGATTCCGTTTGCAGAGGCACTTGAGCAAACACCCTCTTATGCTAAGTTCATGAAAGAGATCTTAAGTCATAAGAAGGATTGGAGAGAAACTGAAAAAGTTTACCTCACTGAAGAATGCAGTGCAGTCATTCTGAAAAGCTTGCCAGAAAAGCTTAAAGACCCCGGAAACTTTATGATACCATGCACATTAGAGGGTGCTTATACCAAGACAGCTTTATGTGATCTTGGGGCAAGTATCAATCTAATACCTGCATCCACTATCAAAAAGCTTGGTTTGACTGATGATGTTAAACCAACCCGGATATGCCTCCAACTTGCTGATGGCTCCATTAAGATCCCATCAGGCGTAATTGAGGACATGATTGTCAAGGTTGGGCCGTTTGCCTTTCCCACTAACTTTGTAGTGCTAGAAATGGAGGAGCACAAGAGTACAACTCTCATTCTAGGAAGACCCTTCCTAGCAACTGGACGAACCCTCATTGATGTCCAAAAAAGGGAGATAACCTTGAGAGTCAATGATGATGAGTTCAAGTTGAATGCTGTCAAAGCTATGTAGCATCCAGACACACCAAAAGACTGCCTGAGCGCTGACATCATTGACTCTCTGGTAGAAGAGGTCAATATGACTGAGAGTCTCGAATCAGAGCTAGAGGACATTTTTAAAGATGTTCAGCCTGATCTGGAGGAACCAGAGAAAACAGAAGAACCTCTGAAAACTCCTAAGGAAGAGGAGAAGCCTCCTAAACCCGAGCTCAAACCACTACCAATATCCCTGAAATATGCATTTCTGGGGGAAGATGACGCTTTTCCTATGATCATAAGTTCTACTTTAGAACCACAGGAAGAGAAAGCACTAATTCAGGTGCTCAGGACACACAAGACAGCTCTTGAATGGTCTATAAGTGATCTTAAGGGCATTAGCCCAGCCAGATGCATGCACAAGATCCTATTGGAGGATGATGCCAAGCCAGTGGTTCAACCACAGAGGCGGCTGAATCCAGCCATGAAGGAGGTGGTGCAGAAAGAGGTCACTAAGTTACTAGAGGCTGAGATTATTTATCCTATTTCTGATAGCCCTTGGGTGAGCCCTGTCCAAGTTGTCCCCAAAAAGGGAGGCATGACAGTGGTTCATAATGAAAAAAATGAACTAGTTCCTACAAGAACAGTTACAGGGTGGCATATGTGTATTGACTACAGAAGACTCAATACAGCCACCAGAAAGGATCATTTTCCTTTACCATTCATAGACCATATGCTAGAGAGACTAGCAGGTCATGAATACTACTACTTTTTGGATGGCTATTCAGGTTACAACCAAATTGCAGTAGATCCTCA
>NC_029793.2:51346988-51347254 GCF_000816755.2 Arachis ipaensis | reverse complement strand
GCACTTGAGCAAATACCCTCTTATGCTAAGTTCATGAAAGATATCTTAAGTCATAAGAAGGATTGGAGAGAAACTGAAAAAGTTTACCTCACTGAAGAATGCAGTGCAGTCATTCTGAAAAGCTTGCCAGAAAAGCTTAAAGACCCCGGAAACTTTATGATACCATGCACATTAGAGGGTGCTTATACCAAGACAGCTTTATGTGATCTTGGGGCAAGTATCAATCTAATACCTGCATCCACTATCAAAAAGCTTGGTTTGACTGA
>NC_029793.2:51297929-51346843 GCF_000816755.2 Arachis ipaensis | reverse complement strand
ATTTGCCTACAGAAGAATGCCATTTGGTCTGTGCAATGCACCTGCAATCTTTTAGAGGTGCATGCTCTCTATCTTCTCTGATATGGTAGAGAAATTTCTGGAAGTCTTCATGGATGACTTCTCAGTATTTGGAGACTCATTCAGCTCCTGTCTTGACCATCTAGCACTTGTTCTAAAAAGGTGCCAAGAGACTAACCTGGTCTTAAACTGGGAAAAATGTCACTTTATGGTGACTGAAGGAATTGTCCTTGGGCACAAAATTTTAAACAAGGGAATAGAGGTGGATCAAGCTAAGGTAGAGGTAATTGAAAAATTACCACTACCTGCCAATGTTAAGGCAATCAGAAGCTTTCTAGGGCATGCAAGATTCTATAGGAGGTTCATAAAGGATTTTTCAAAAATTGCAAAACCTCTAAAAAATATGCTAGCTGCTGACACGCCATTTGTGTTTGACACAGAGTGTATGCAAGCGTTTGAAACTCTGAAAGCTAAGCTGGTCACAGCACCAGTCATTTCTGCACCAGACTGGACATTACCATTTGAACTAATGTGTGATGCCAGTGACCACGCCAATGGTGCAGTATTGGGACAGAGGCATAACAAGCTTCTGCACGTTATTTACTATGCTAGCTGTGTTCTGAATGACGCACAAAAAAATTACACAACCACAGAAAAGGAGTTGCTTGTAGTGGTTTATGCCATTGACAAGTTTAGATCTTATTTAGTGGGATCAAAAGTGATTGTGTACACTAATCATGCTGCTCTAAAATATCTCCTCACAAAGCAGGATTCAAAACCCAGACTCATCAGATGGGTGTTGCTTCTGCAAGAGTTTGATATAGAAATAAGAGACAGAAAAGGGACAAAGAACCAGGTAGCAGATCACCTGTCCCGGATAGAACCAGTAGCAGGGGCATCCCTCCCTCCTACTGAGATCTATGAAACCTTTCAAGATGAGCAACTCTTTGCCATTCAGGAATTACCATGGTTTGTAGACATTGCAAACTATAAAGCTGTGAGGTTCATACCCAAAGAGTACAGTAAACAACAAATGAAAAAGTTGATTTCTGATGCAAAATACTACTTGTGGGATGATCCATATCTCTTTAAGAGGTGTGCAGACAGAGTAATCCGTAGATGTGTGCCTAGAGAAGAGGCACAGAAGATCCTATGGCACTGCCATAGATCATAGTATGGAAGACACTTTGGAGGTGAACAACAGCCACAAAAGTTCTCCAATGTGGTTTCTACTGGCCTACTCTCTATAGAGACCCCCGAGAGTTTGTACGTAACTGTGACAGTTGCCAGAGAGCCGGTAATCTGCCTCATGGTTATGCCATGCCTCAACAAGGGATCTTAGAGATTGAGTTGTTTGATGTATGGGGTATTGACTTCATGGGGCCTTTCCCACCATCATACTCAAACACTTATATTCTGGTGGCAGTAGACTACGTATCTAAATGGGTAGAGGCAATTATAACACCCACTAATGATACTAAAACAGTGATGAAGTTCCTCCAGAAGCATATCTTCAGCAGGTTCGGTGTCCCTAGGATACTGATCAGTGATGGAGGCACTCATTTATGCAACAAACAGCTTGACTCTACTCTGGTCCAATATGGAATTAACCATAAAGTAGCAACTCCATATCATCCACAGACAAATGGGCAGGCTGAAGTCTCGAATAGAGAACTAAAACAAATCCTGGAACGGACTGTAAGTACCCGTAGAAGGGATTGGGCAAGTAGTTTGGATGATGCTCTGTGGGCATACAGAACAGCATTCAAGACTCCTATAGGGACCTCTCCATACCAACTTGTGTATGGAAAAGCCTGTCATCTGCCAGTAGAACTGGAACACAAGGCCTACTGGGCAACTTGATTTCTAAACCTTGATGCTAAGATAGCTGGAGAGAAAAGATTACTCCAGTTCAGACTCAATGCTTTCGAAAATGCTAAAATTTATAAAGAGAAAGCAAAAAGATGGCATGGCAAAAGGTTGTCTTCTAGATTCTTTGAGGAAGGACAGAAGGTCCTACTATTTAACTCTAGGCTCAGATTGTTCCCTAGGAAGTTAAAATCCCGGTGGAGGGGACCATATGTGATCACAAGTGTGTCACCATATGGTTATGTAGAGCTTCAAGATATTGATTCTGACAAAAAGTTCATTGTTAATGGACAGAGAATCAAACATTATCTTGAAGGCAATGTTGAGCAAGAATGCTCAAAGCTGAGACTAAATTAAAAAGCTCAGTAAAGTCCAGCTAAAGATAGTAAAGAAGCGCTTACTAGGAGGCAACCCAGCCATTATCAAATCAATTGAGATGTTTATAACAGTTATATAAGTTTATTTAATTTTGTTAATTATATTTGTTAATGCTTATCAGTGAAAAAGTTAAGAAATGAAGGTTCAGAACATAAAATAGAAGAATCACAGAGAAAAAGAGCTCACTGGCATCAAAACGCCAGTAAGGAGGCAAATTGGGCGTTAAACGCCAGAATGGCTACCATTCTGGGCGTTTAACGCCAGAAATAGCAGCTTCCTGGGCGTTCAGAAAAACACCTAGTGGGAAAGGATTTCTGGCGTTTAACGCCAGCCAGGGTATCTGGCTGGGTGTTAAACGCCCAAAATGGCCACCAGATGGGCGTTAAACGCCAGAATGGCGATCATTCTGAGCGTTTAATGCCAGAACAGCTAGGGGAGAGGTAATTTCATTTCAATTCAAATTTTTTCGAATTTTCATCTTTTAAATCAAAATTTTCTGCATCCAAACATTACAAACATTCATTTTTTAATGTCCATTCACAAAAATCTATAAACTTATAAATTTTTCTTGATTCTCTGTCAATTCTTTTCAATTCCTTTTCAAAACCTCATTCATATTTCCAATTTCTTTTCAAATCTTTTTAACTCATTCATATCATCTTTTATTTCTTAAATGCATAAACAAAAATTCAGATTTAACTTTTTCATATCTTTTCCAATCTTTTAAATTTTTGAAAAAAATCTCATCTTTTTCATATCATGCTTATCTTTTATCAATCATATCTTTCAATCATATCTTTTTCTAAAATTTCGAAACCACTCCCTCCCTCCCCTCTATTTATAAATTCGACATCCCCCTTCCTCCATCATTCGAATCCTTCTCTCCATCTATTCCTCTTCTTTCTCTACTTTTGCTTGAGGACAAGCAAACCTCTAAGTTTGGTGTGATTTTCCATGATCACTGACCAAGATCATTGCCCCTAAAGGAAAACAAATCACTCCAAGAGGCAAGAAAGAAAACAATCCAAAGCCACAATGGATGCATGAGAGGTTCTGCACCAAAGAACATGCAGATCATTACTTTAAAATTGTGTGTAGAAGATCAGTGATCCCGGAAGTCAAGTTCGATATGAAAGAAGACGAATATCCGGAGATCCAAGAGCAGATTCGAAATAGAGGCTGGGAAATCCTGGCTAATCCTGAGATAAATGTGGGAAGAAACATGAACCAGGAATTCTATGCAAATCTGTGGCTAACAGATAAGCAAAGAATGGAGGGAACTGCCTTCCATACTTTTTGAACCATGGTCAGAGGGAAGATTATCTACTTCCATCTTGACAAAGTGAGAGAAGTCCTCTAACTTCCTCAACTACAGGATGATCCAGAATCCTTTAATAGGAGACTGGCTAAAGATAAAAAGTTGGATTAAGTTCTAGAGGATATATGCCTCCCTGGAACCAAGTGGATAACCAATTCAAAAGGTATCCCAAACCAATTGAAGAGAGGAGACCTCAAGCCAGTTGCTAGGGACTGGCTGGATTTCATTGGGCGGTCTAAACTTCCCACCAGTAACCGCTCTGAAGTCACTATCAAAAGAGCAATGATGATCCACTGCATTATGCTGGGAAAAGAAGTGGAGGTTCACCAATTAATTCCTTGTGAAATTTACTTATTTGCAAACAAGGAATCCAATGAGGCCAAATTGGCTTACCTAAGCTTAATCAGTCTGTTATGTAAAGATGCGGGAGTACAGATAGGTGTGGATGAGTATATCCCAGTTGAACACCCAATCACCAAAAGAGTAATGGATGGACCTCAAGTTCAAGACAACCTCATCAAGAGGAGGGCGCATGAGCTCCTCCCAGAAATTCCTTAATTTGACTATTGGGCCCGCTTAGAAGCATCTATCAACAAGCTGCAAGAATCTATGGATCAACTCAAAGAAGAGCAGCAGAATCAGAACAGCATGCTCTGCAAACTGCTCAGAGAACAAGAGAAGCAAGTGCGTGAGCTACAGGAACTAAAGCGCCAGAAGCTATCCCTTGAAGAGTTGGATGTCCCACAAATTGAAGGAGCACCTACCCCTCAAAATCAAGGTTGTTGAGTCCTAACTCTGTGATAACTTTTATTATTAGAAACCTATTTTAAGAGTCACATAAGCATTAGTATTAGAGTCATTTATTTTTATGTCTTTAATTTCCTTTTTTTATTATTATTTGTCTGCTTTTATGTTTATTTTATGTCTTATTTTTATTTTATGATCAATAAAATTTAGAATCTATGTCTTAAAGCTATGAATGTCCTATGAATCCTTCACCTTCCTTAAATAAAAAATGTTTTCTGAAAAAGAAAAAAAAAAGAAGTACATGAATTTCAAATTACATCTTGAAAATAATCTAATTATTTTGATGTGGTGGCAATACTTTTTGTTTTCTAAATGAATGCTTGAACATTGCATATTTTTGATATTATTGTTTATGAATGTTAAAATTGTTGGCTCTTGAAAGAATGATGAAAAAGGAGAAATATTTTTGATAATTTGAAAAATCATAAAATTGATTCTTGAAGCAAGAAAAAGCAATGAAAAGCTTGCAGGAAAAACAATTGGCGAAAAAAAAAAAGAAGAAAAGGCAAGAAGAAAAAGCCAATAGCCCTTTAAACCAAAAGGCAAGGGTGAGATAAAAAGGATCCAAGCCTTTGAGCATTAATGGATAGGAGGGCCCAAAGGAATAAAATCCTGGACTAAGCGGCTAAACCAAGCTGTCCCTAACCATGTGCTTGTGGCATGAAGGTGTCAAGTGAAAAGCTTGAGACTGAGCGGTTAAAGTCGTGGTCCAAAGCAAAAAGAGTGTGCTTAAGAGCTCTAGGCACCTCTAACTGGGGACTTTAGCAAAGCTGAGTCACAATCTGAAAAGGTTCACCCAGTTATGTGTTTGTGGCATTTATGTATCTGGTGGTAATACTGGAAAACAAAGTGCTTAGGGTCACGGCCAAGACTCATAAAGTAGCTGTGTTCAAGAATCAACATACTGAAATAGGAGAATCAATAATACTATATGAATTCTGAGTTCCTATAGATGCCAATCATTCTAAACTTCAAAGGATAAAGTGAGATGCCAAAACTGTTCAGAAGCAGAAAGCCACTAGTCCCACTCATCTAATTGGAATTGAGCTTCATTGATATTTGGAACTCACTGTATTTTCTCTTTTTTCTATCCTATTTAGTTTTTGGTTGCTTGGGGACAAGCAACAATTTAAGTTTGGTGTTGTGATGAGCAGATAATTTATACCCTTTTTGGCATTATTTTTACATAGTTTTTAGTATGTTTTAGTCACTTTTTATTATATTTTTATTAGTTTTTATTCAAAATCACATTTCTGGACTTTACTATGAGTTTGTGTATTTTTTTTATAATTTTAGGTATTTTCTGGCTGAAATTGAGGGACCTGAGCAAAAATTTGATTCAGAGGTTGAAAAAGGACTGCAGATGCTGTTGGATTCTGACCCTCCTGCTCTCGAAGTGGATTTTCTGGAGCTATAGAAGCCCAATTGGCACGCTCATAACTGCGTTGGAAAGTAGAAATATTGGACTTTCCAACAATATATAATAGTCCATATTTTGCCCGAGATTTGATGGCCTAAACTGGCGTTCAAAGTCAGCCTAAAACTTTCTGGCGTAAAACGCCAGAACTGGCACCTTTTTCAGCGTTAAACGCCCATTCTGGCACCCAGGGTGGCGTTTAACGCCAGCTTTGGGCATATGAACGTGAAATTTTGAAAGCTCAGCCCAGGCACGCACCAAGTGGGTCCCGGAAGTGGATTTCTGCACTATCTGCACTTAGTTACTCATTTTCTGTAAACCTAAGTTACGAGTCTAGTATAAAAACTACTTTTAGAGATTCATTTTGAACCTCATGGCATTTTTTACACTTTATATTGTAATTTTGACGGCATGAGTCTCTAAACCCCATAGGTGGGGGTGAGGAGCTCTGCTGTGTTTCAATGGATTAATGCAATTACTACTGTTTTATATTCAATCACGCTTGATTCTATTCTAAGATACTCACTCGTACTTCAATCTAGAGAAGATGATGATCTGTGACACTCATCATTATTCTCAATTCTATGAACGTGTGTCAGACAACCACTCCCGTTCTATCTGAGCTCAACGTAGTCATTGGGTGACAGCTTGAGTGTGTATCTCTTGGGTTTCTAATCTACAGACCGAGTCCGGAGGTTAGAACCTTCGTGGTATAAGCTAGAACTAATTGGCAGCATTCCTGGGATCCGGAAAGTCTAAACCTTGTCTGTGGTATTCCGAGTAGGATCTGGGAAGGGATGACTGTGACGAGCTTCAAACCCGCGAATGTTGGGCGCAGTGACAGTGTGCAAAAGGACAAGGGTCCTATTCCGACGCTAGTGGGAACTGACAGATGATTAGCTGTGCGGTAGCTGTACATGGTATTTTTCATCCGAGACGAGCAATCTGACAGTTGATTAGCCGTGCAGAGATCGTACCTGGTATTCTTCATCCGAGAGGATCATACAGCTTGCCATTGAAGGAAGCCATGCGTGTTTGAAGAAGAAGACATTAGGAAAGCAGAGATTCAGATGACAAAGCATCTCCGGAACCTCAGCCTGTTTCTCATTACTGAATCACAAGTACTATTTATTTTATGTTATTTATTTTTTATAAATATAATCACTCTTATCATCAATCTCCTGACTAAGATTTACAAAACAACCATAGCTTGCTTCAAGCCGACAATCTCCGTGGGATCGACCCTTACTCACGTAAGGTATTACTTGGACGACCCAGTGTACTTGCTTGTTAGTTTTGCGTATTGTGAAAAGTGTAATCACAATTTCGTGCACCACCTGCCCTATAAAGCCTAAAACACTTAACACACGGATCACGGCATCGAATGGTATAAAGGAGAATTAAAATACAAAAATTAAAGATCTCTAGAAAGCAAGTTTTCAACCATAGAACAAAATTAGGAAGGGATTGAAAAATCATGCAAATCATATGAATAAGTGGGTAAGGACTTGATAAAAACTACTTAATTGAGCACAAGATAAACCATAAAATAGTGGTTTATCACCCCTGCATGAACCAATAAAATTTAATAGTCATGCATTAAATTGACTCCTCAAATATTATTAATAAATTCAAATTGACCCTGAATATTAATTAATGAAATCAAACAATACCTTAATCTAGCTCAGGTTAGTTACAATAAGATGCATTTTATTATCTTTTGCATGTTAGACATTATGCACCACCTGTATTGATGATGTTCACCAAGATCATCTACTAGAAGCTCTAGAAACACCTCCAATTCTCTTTATTCTCCGCTTCTACTATCGCCCAAGCAATAATGTATACATGGTTGTTGGCATCCTGACCAATAGCAGACAGCATCTGCTCCCAAATTGTGTCTTCAAGAATGCTCCATCTAGGCCAATTAGAAGTCGACCCAGCCTTGAACCCTCTTTTTGCATCCATCAAGGCAAACATAAATTTTTTCAAAAATTGGATCTGAATTGAGTTATGGAGTAACACCAATCTTAACAGTAGGCCTAGGATTGCTCTTAAGCAAAGTCTCTGCATAATCTTTCAATCTTAGATATTGCACAACTACATCACCATACAGTACATTTCGTAGATCTGTAAGGGCTCTGGTTAGTGATAACTTGTTGAGGTCCAAGTTACATTTTCTCCTAAAATATGATGCTGTCTCACCATGCTTCAGACTTGTATATTCCCTTAGTTTTTTTTTAACTAATTTCCAAGCAAGCCACTTCTTGTTTGTAGCTCTACTTTTGCTTTTTCTAGGACATGTGTGTGATGCCAAGGCATCTTAGGCTAGTTTTACTAGCCTTTTTATTTTGATTTCATTAGGTTTTATGCACTTTCTTGAGCTATAAGTAATCATTTGGGTTAGAAATTCATGTATGCCTAGATTCATTCAACCATGGTTATTTTGATGCAATTTCATGAGACTTTGGCCATAATTACTTGTGTGCTAAGAATGATGCAATCTCTCATGATGTTAGCAAGGCTTTGATGCATATATTGGTTGATGACAGGTGAAGAAATGTATGGAAGAAGGTTGAAGGATGGCCATAGAAAGGATGAAGAGGAAGCAACGTTGGTGGCCAAGTTGGACCACCAATGTTGCCTCAAACATTGAGAGGAATGAAACAGGGTAGCTTCTGCATAATTATCTGATACTCACGTTGGAGGGAACGTTGGTAAGCCAACGTTACCTCCAACGCTGGACACAAAGTGCTTTCTAGAAAATTAGAAAAACTGTGGCAACGCGTACGCGTGCTATACGCGCACGCGTGGATAGGCCAACGTTGGAAGGAACGTTGCCAATCCAACGTTGAGGCCAACGTGCACGATCTGAGCTCCAAAACCATGATTTTGAAAAAGTGCATCGACGCGCACGCGTGTATGACGCACACGCACGGATGAATCAACGTTGAAGGGAGCGTTGTTGGTCCAACGCTGATGCCAATGTCTTCGAAACATTTTAAAAGTTGAGGTTTGGGAATTTGAATCCATGTGCACGCATATGTCACGCGCACGCGTGGATGAGCATTTTTTCCCCAAACGCGCACACGCATAAGCAGCGCATACGCGGGAACTGGTAATTTGCACCATTCACGCACACGCATGGACAAGAAAACGTTGGCACTCCAACGTTGAGTCAAACATTGCTCAAAACATCCAAAACTCAATTTCTCAGAAGGATGTTTGACTCAACATTGGCCCTTAAACGTGGACTCCAACGTGAGCATCAGAACATTGCAATTCAAGCAGATTTCTTCTCAACAAGCATGGGAGCCGATTGGATCAACTTCAACAAGGCCAAAAGCCCAATTGAAATGAATTGAGGATCAACTGAAGAAGTGTATAAATAGCTAGAATTTAAGTTAGTTGGGGGGGCTTGGAGAATGTATTGAAACTCTGCCCAATTTTCCTCTTTCTGTAACTTTTCAATTCTACAATGTATTTTCCAGATTCAATTTCCATTTTGAGAGCTATGAACAACTAAACCTGTTTCATTGGGTTAGGGAGCTCTATTGTAATTCAATGGATCAATAATAGTTTTCATCTTCTTCTTCTTTCTTTTCTCTTAATTTTTGTTAGAAAGCTTTCGATCTTAATTCAATTGGATAGTTGTCTTGACAGAGAAGCTATCCATAATTGGAATTCTTCTGATCCTTGAGAAAGGGATGAAGAATTCATGCTAGAATTTTTTTTTCACATTGGATTAGATTGGGGGTTGGATGGATATTGTGACATTTACTCCTACCAATACTTTGATCTATGAATTTGTGTGGTATAGTCAGTGACCGAACTTCAACTCTTTCCATGAGCAATTAAATCAAGACATTGGGCAATTGTTCATGCTTAGAGAGATTGGTGAGCCAAGACATTGGGATCCATTCATCTAAGATTGCCAAGCAATGTCAATGAATGCATTGATTGAGGAAGAGGTGAAAATGATTTGATCCGGATAGTTCAATATCTCCTAAAACCCAATTAATCCCCTACTCTGATCTTACCCATTCTCATTACATTCTGCTTTTTAATTTCATACTTAATCCCCATTCCCATTTAATTTCTTAAAATTTAAGTTTCTTCCCTTTAATTACCTACAATTTAATTTATGTTCCTTTAATTTCTTGCTCTTTAAGTTTCCCGCCAATTTACATTTTGCAACACCAATTCAATTCTGATTTCGGTCAACTAGAACAATTCTCCAATTAACATTGATCAACCAACCAATACCTGTGGGATTCGACCTCACTCTACAGTGAGTTTTACTTGACGACAATCTGGTGCACTTGCCAGTAAAAAATTTTTGAGAGACAGTTTTCAGGATATCAAATTTATGGCACCGTTGCCGGGGATTGGTTTTGTGTTGACAATTACTAAATTGGAGGATAACTAGATTGAGCATTTTTCTTTTCTTTTGTTAATTGAATTTCAATTTTTGCTGTTACATTTACCTTCTGCAATTTTAGTTGTTTCTATTTATTTTTTGTTATTCCCTTACCTTCCAGCAAAACTAATCCACTAACTCATTAACTGTTTGATTAATTGCCTCAATTGCTCTAACCACACTTTTTCATTAACTGTGAAATCTTCACTTGCTGGTTGCTGCTTGTTTTGGTACTTGTATGACAGGTAGAAAAGAGGTCTCAACCTCTTTTGACATTGAACCGGAGAGAACCTTCCTGAGATTAAGGAGGGAAGCAAGAGGAAAGAAGGCTATTGGTGCAGAAAAATAGGAGGAAGAATTGGATATAAACATGGAGGATGATATGGAAAACCATCATGAAGGAGAGGTGAATAATCATGCCAGAGGAGGTGCAGCCAACCCTGCTGGACAAGAGAGGAGAGTTCTAGGCTCCTACATCAATCCAAACCTAGGAAACTGTGGTAGCAGCATTCAAAAGTCAACCATCCAAGCTAATAATTTCGAATTAAAGCCTCAACTCATCACTCTCGTACAAAACAATTGTTCTTTCGGAGGAAGTGCCCAGAAGACCCTAATCAGCATCTCACTACATTCTTAAGGATCTGTGATACGGTTAAATCTAATGGTGTTCATTCTGACACCTATAGATTGCTACTGTTTCCATTTTCTTTGAGGGACAAAGCATCTAAATGGTTAGAATCATTTTCCAAAGAAAGCTTAACAACCTGGGAGGATGTGGTGAATAGATTCTTAGCAAAGTTCTACCCTCCATAAAAAGTAAATAGACTAAAAACTGAAGTGCAGACATTCAGACAGCAGGATGGTGAAACCTTATATAAAGCCTGGGAGAGATTCAAAGATTTGACAAGGAAATGCCCCCCTGATATGTTTAATGAGTGGGTGAAATTGCATATCTTTTATGAGGGGCTTTCCTATGAATCAAAGAAAGATGTAGACCATTCATCTAGAGGCTCCCTTAACAAGAAAAAGACCATTAAAGAAGCCATTGATGTCATAGAAACAGTGGCTGACAATGAGTATTTTTACGCCTCAGACAGAAGCAACAACAGGGGAGTCATGGAACTAAACCATATGGATGTAATCCTGGCCCAAAATAAGATGATGACTAAGCAACTAGCTGATTTGACCAAGCAAATGGAGAAGAATCAGGCTACAGCCATCTACACTCAACCATCACCTTAAGGAGATTTAGACACAGAGGAAGGAGTTAACTGGGAGGAAGCCAATTACCTTGGAAATTCATCTAGGCAAGTTCATGATCCATATTCCAAAACTTATAACCCTGGTTGGAAGAACCACCCAAACTTCGGGTGGGGAAACCAACAAAACCAAGGCCAAGACCACAAACCTCATAATCCCAACCAGTACACCTACCAACAATCCAATCCAAGATCATATCAGCATCCATATAACAATTCTTCTCAGCCACCTTATTAAGTCCAAGCCAATCAGCCTCAACATCCAATTCCAACTCCACCATCAGAGGACAAACTATCCAGGATCGAAGCTATGCTCACCAACCTTTGCAAGGAAGTCCAAGACAACAGGAATTTCAAGGAAGAAGTGAGAGATAGTATGAAAAGTTGAGGAGAGATTATTAAGAACCTTGAATCTCAAGTAGGACACCTCTCACAGCAGATTTTGAAGTCTACTGATAGTTTCCCAAGTGACACTGAGAAAAATCCAAGAGGGAAAATGAAGAGCTGAAGCCACAAGAATCAGGAAGAGCAACTAACTAGGAACTCCCTAACACAAGAGTCACTGGAGCACTATTGGAAGAAGAGAAAAGAGTTGGAAAAAAATTGCTAAGGGGATGGAGATATAAGAAGATTCCTACAGAAGGTTTTTCCCCTGGAGACATGGTGATATCAATTCACCATCTATCAATCCCACCCCATCTTCCAACCCTTTCATCTCAATTACCTCATGTGTTCACAATCAGAAAGGTCCTTTCCTTGGAACATGTAGAAATCATCAAGGAATCAAGTGGAGAAAGCTTCACTATGCGTGGAGAGGACATGAGGCACTACAGTCTACCATGACAGAGAACGTCAAGCTAGTGACGTTAAAAGAGCACTTGTTGGGAGGCAACCCAACCAAAGGTAATTTTTCTTTCATAGCTAGTCAATAAAAGAGTCAAGAAGACTTCTCTGCATTGTAAGGAGTTACGTTTGGTGTTGCACACCAAAGAAATTCAGAGATGAATGTGCAATTCTAAGTTTGGTGTTTCACCATGGACTTCCTTAAAAAGCACATTGCATTTTTCATCATAACTGGTTAGAAGCTCCAAGCAATCAGAGAAACTACTTGACAAATTTTTGGATTTTCAGCTATAGTTTAACTTTTTAATAAAAGCACTTGCAGTTTTACATGTATGTTCACCTTGCTACATTTAGAAGTAAGAAAGGAATTAAGTTTGGTATTCACACACCAACTTAAGTTCTGAAAATCACAAGCATACATATAGACTTACCATTTCTCAAGTGCTTGGGAAACAAACAACTTCCAATAGTTTTGCAGGAAGACAATCAAACCTTTGGGAAAGCTATGCACCATCATCCAGGGAGAAAGGGAAAACCAAGGCTAGGAAGGGTGATGAACAACAAAGAAGATGCCAAAAGGTTGTATTGTCGCTTAATTGCTTGTACTTTGAATTGCTGATATTGGAACTTTGAATATATCCCTGCTGAATAGTATACTTATGTCTAAATTCTGTTTGGTTAATTTCCTTTAAATTCCAAAAAAGTGTTTAGTCTAAGTGTCTGGGTGAATTTCACTTGCTTGAATGTATGCTTGTTCCCTTATTTTAATTAAATAAAAGAAAGGTTTGAACAGAAGTGAAAATTGTTCCATTTGGTAAGGAATAAAATAAAGATTGAGTGGTGGTATGTATGTCTGATGGTGTAGCTAGCTCACTAATAATGAATAAAAGGTATAATATCCCTCTTTAGTGTAAACTAGATGCTGTCTATGAATCTTAGCAATTAGAAATCCTTGGAAGAAAGAAAACAAATAAAAAGAAAGAAAAGAAAAGCCAAAAGTGGCAACAAAAATAGAAGAAACAAAGAACAAGGCTAGACACCAATAGCTTGGACCTTAAGACATATGCCTGTGGTGTCCTTGTACTAGGATCTGCTTGGATGATTAGGTTCTATGGAGTGTCTTAACACTTGATAACTTGTGTTAACTAATCCGAGATTATCAACCAAAAGTCCATTATCAAGAGCAACCTAGTTACAAGGCATTTAGTAACACAAAGAGGTGCTGGGCACCAATGTCTTAAGAAGAATTGTGAGCCAAGTGTCTGTAGTGAATATATGTTGAGTGAAAATAAGCTAAAAAGCTGCTACAACATATGACACTAAGCTACAAGTGAGAAATAAGTTCACAGAAAAAGAAAAACAAAAAAGGGCAATAACCAAGGATGAGTGAATAATAAGAGGTCATAGCAGTATGTTAGTTAATGCTTAAAAGAGACATTTCTCACCCAAGAATCAAATAAAAGTGAGCTGTAACATTCTCTGCATAAAAATTCAATCACTTGCTGATATGGATATGTATTACTTTCTGTTTCATTCATTCTTCTCATAATTCAGTGCTTGCTTGGGGACAAGCAAGATTTAAGTTTGGTGTTGTGATGCCAAGGCATCTTAGGCTAGTTCCACTAGCCTTTTTCTTTTGATTTCATTAGGTTTTATGCACTTTCTTGAGCTATAAGTAATCATTTGGGTTAGAAATTCATGTATGCCTAGATTCATTCAGCCATGGTTATTTTAATGCAATTTTATGAGATTTTGGCCATAATTACTTGTGTGCTAAGCATGATGCAATCTCTCATGATGTTAGCAAGGCTTTGATGCATATATTGGTTGATGACAGGTGAAGAAATGCATGGAAGAAGGTTGAAGAATGGCCATAGAAAGGATGAAGAGGAAGCAACGTTGGTGGCCAAGTTGGACCACCAATGTTGCCTCAAACGTTGAGAGGAATGAAACAGGGTAGCTTCTGTATAATTATCTGAAACTCACGTTGAAGGTAACGTTGGTGAGCCAAAGTTACCTACAACGCTGGACACAAAGTGCTTTCTGGAAAAAGAGAAAAACTGTGGTGACGCGTACGCATGCTATACGCGCACGCATGGATTGTGAATTTTTGACAATCCACGCGCACGCATAGGTAACGTGCATGCGTGGAGAGGCCAACGTTGGAGGGAACGTTGTCAGTCCAACGTTGAGGCCAATGTGCACGATCTGAGCTCCAAAACCATGATTTTGAAAAAGCGCATCGACGCGCACGCGTGTATGACGCGCACGTGCGGATCAATCAACGTTGGAGGGGGCATTGTTGGTCCAACACTGATGCCAACGTCTTCAAAATGTTTTAAAAATTGAAGTTTAGGAATTTGCATCCACGCGCACGCATATGTCACGCGCACGCGTGGATGAGCATTTTTGCCCCAAACGCGCACACGCATAGGCAGCGCATACGCGTGAACTGGTAATTTACATCTACACGCACGCGTATATCACGCGCACGCGTGGACAAGAAAATGTTGGCACTCCAACGTTGAGTCAAACATTGCTCAAAACGTCCAAAACTCAATTTCTCTGAAGGACGTTTGACTCAACGTTGGCCCTCAAACGTGGACTCCAACGTGAGCATCAGAACATTGCAATTCAAGCAGATTTCTTCTCAACAAGCATGGGAGCCAATTGGATCAACTTCAACAAGGCCAAAAGCCCAATTGAGATGATTTGAAGATCAACTGAAGAAGTGTATAAATAGCTAGAATTTAAGTTAGTTTGGGGGGCTTGGAGAAAGTATTGAAACTCTGCCCAATTTTCCTCTTTCTGCAACTTTTTAATTCTGCAATGTATTTTCCAGATTCAATTTCTATTTTTGAGAGCTATGAACAACTAAACCTGTTTCATTGGGTTAGGAAGCTCTATTGTAATTCAATGGATTAATAATAGTTTTCATCTTCTTCTTTCTTTTCTCTTATTTTTGTTAGAAAGCTTTCGATCTTAATTCAATTGGATAGTTGTCTTGATAGAGAAGCTATCCATAATTGAAATTCTTCTGATCCTTGAGAAAGGGATGAAGAATTCATGCTAGAATTGCTTTCTCACATTGGATTAGATTGGGGGTTGGATGGATATTGTGACATTTAATCCTACCAATACTTTGATATATGAATTTGTGTGGTATAATCAGTGACCGAACTTTAACTCTTCCCATGAGCAATTAAATCAAGATATTGGGCAATTGTTCATGCTTAGAGAGATTGGCGAGCCAAGACATTGGGATCCAATCATCTAAGATTGCCAAGCAATGTCAATGAATGCATTGATTGAGGAAGAGATGAAAATGATTTGATCCGGAGAGTTCAATATCTCCTGAAACCCAATGAATTCCCTACTCTGATCTTACCCATTCTCATTACATTTTGCTTTTTAATTTCATGCTTAATCCCCATTCCCATTTAATATCTTACAATTTAAGTTTCTGCCCTTTAATTACCTGCAATTTAATTTCTGTTCCTTTAATTTCTTGCTCTTTAAGTTTCTCGCCAATTTACATTCTACAACACCAATTCAATTCTAATTTCGCTTAACTAGAACAATTCTCCAATTAATATTGATCAACCAACCAATCCCTGTTGGATTCGACCTCACTCTAGAGTGAGTTTTTACTTGACGACAATCCGGTGCACTTGTTGGTAGAAAATTGTTGAGAGACAGTTTTCAGGACATCAAGTTTGTGTGGTCAATGTAAAATATCTTCATTTGCCAGCATGTCTTCTCACGATCCCTACTTGCATAAGTCACCCACTTACATCCCTCTTTCTTCCACCTTCAGACTGTTCTAGCCTTGTAGCTCTCATTTCTTCTCCATTTGAACTCCCTCCCCTCTTGTATAGTTAATTCCCTTATCGCTTCAATGAAGTCTTGTTTAATGTTAAACTTCATTCCAACTTGAAGGTTACACTCCCCAAACTTAGCACCATCATTGAATTGTGGGAACACATCATCAAAATTTTGGGAAGGTTTCATTTTCTCGGAGTGCCATGAGTTATTTCCATTAGAATCTTCAAAATAAGGGTCATATGCACCATATTCTCTAACCTATCTTGTAGTGCTCTTGCCTAACACTTGTGCCAAGTCAATCTCCTTATCAGAGTTAACCACTAGCATTTCTTCTTTCAATAGCATTTTTTGTTTTTCCTTGTTCCAAGCAGACCCAGGGGCATGTTTCAACTTATGATTCCTTTTCCTTCTTTCAAATTTTTCACTGTCAGTCTTAGTATCACTTGATATATCAATGACCCCAGGATATTTCGAAGAGTGGGCATCTGTCTAGTATGAAAAGAGGTTTAAGAAGGAGATATTCAACTTTGTTAACCCATAAAAGATAATAAATTTTTCTAAGCTAGTTAACAAAAGCCAAGTTGCCATGAAGTGGGTTTCGACACTAGATGATCATGATGAGACTCCACAAAGAAACTTTAGTCAGGACTTGGCTCCTTAGATTAGAAACTTTAAAGCCATCATTCAGCTTCAAAGCCGAAATTAGCAAGAGACTCAGGACGTTGCTAAGTGCTCAAAGTGTAGGAGAAATCATGGTAGTCAACCCTGTCGTTTCGGTACGGCTGCATGCTATTATTGCAATAAAGTTGGACTTAAGGCAAGAGACTATCGAAGGCTGATAACAAATAAGTTTGCTAACAACACTGCTAGGCCCGATTCTCGCACCCAAGGTAAGCACTATGCTAAGAATTTGATGAGTTGGATATCATTGTAAATTCTTACTTGTGCATCAAATTTTGAAGACAAATTTTTCTTTAAGGAGGGTAGAGTGTAACAATCCAAATTTTTAGTAACGGACTTCTTGTGCTTCATACATTAGGGTAGAGTGTAACAAAATTTGGTTGTTAGCTCCTCTTGATGGTTTGGTCATGTTAAAATCATGGAAGAACTTGATATCTTTGATATTCTTGCTTAGACATCTTTAGGAGCAAGAATCCATCAAATTTTTCTTGAGAAAGGAAGGAAACAAGCTAGAAATTACCGAGAGAAAATCAGTTTTTGTAAGCTAAAACAAAGAGGTAAGATTGATAAACACCAATTTTATGGTTTATATTGTGTTGAATTTAGGGGATTTTATCAACTTATCTCACGTTTATTCAATGAAATAGCATGCTTTTGTAATTCTCCCTAATTTATGCTTAAGAGTAAAAACATGCTTTTTAGGCCTTTAAATTACTAATTTTAATTCACTTTAATCCCATTTGATGCCTTGATATGTTTGTTGAGTGATTTCAGGCTTATAAGACAAGCATTGGATGGAAGAAGTGAAGAGAAAAGCATGCAAAGTGGAGAATTCATGAAGAAATGAGCATTTGGAGGTTTCAAGGCCATGCGCACGCATCACCCACGCGTACGCACGAGGAGGAAATTTGCTAGCAACGCGCACGCGTGACGCTGATCACGTGACCTCATTAAAGTGAATACGCTGGGGCAATTTCTGAGCTTTCCAGGCCCAAATCCAACTCATTTCTGAAGTTATTTGATGCAAAATTCAAGATTGGATAAAGGGGGAGCAATTAGATTAGCTTAGGATCATGCTTTAAGTAGTTTTCTAGAGAGAAAAGCTATCTCTTCTCTCTAGAATTAGGGTAGATTAGGTTAATTTCTCTTATATCTAGGGTTTAATTCCTGTTTTCATCTAGTTTTCTTTGCAATTTCTTGTTCCTACTTCTTTATTCTCTTAGTTTTACTTGTTAATTCTCATTTTGGTTACTTTTATATTCATGCACTCATGTTAATTTTCATTCTCTTTAATGCAATTTTGAGGTATTTCATGTTTAATGTGCTTTTCTTAGTTGTTATTGTTATTTTCTTGCTTTAGGTAGTGGTAGATTTTATTATTCTTGCACTTTTATGATGCTTTTCTTTTATGCCTTCCATGTGTTTGACAAAATGCTTGGTTGGATGTTAGAGTAGCTTTTTGAGCATTCTTGGCTTGGAAAGAGAAATTAGGCAATCTTGAGTCATTAATACCCAACTCATGTTGGTGATCTAGAGTTGTTAGTTAATATTATTTCCATTGACTCTAATCTCTTGCTAATTCAATTAGTGAGTTGATTAGGACTTTTGGATTGAGATTAACTAGTCTTATTTGACTTTCTCTCAATGTGAATATAACATTATACCTTCTTCCTATGTTGGAGATGACAAAATAGGATTAGCTCTTGTTAACTATTGTGTGATTATTAATGACTAGGATAGAAAGTCTAGATTCTCAATCCTTGCCATGAATGCCTCTTTTTAGTAATTGCTTTCCTTAGTTCTTTTATTTATTTTCTTGCCATTTTAATTTATTGCACTTTTATCAACCCAACCGTGAAACTCATAACCAATAATTGAGCACTCGATTGTGATTCTTAGGGAGAATGACCAGTGACTAATATTCTCGGTTATCTTTATTGGGTTGGACTTGTGACAACCAAAAATTAAACGTTGATTGAGGATTGTGTGTTGGTTGGGAACTATACTTCGATGAGATTATTTATGGAAATTCCTAACCGACAATAATCCTCTTTCAAAGATTCGATAAATTAATCATGAATTGATTGTGTTTCTAAATGCTTGATTGTTTGATACTTGAAACTAAGTGCTTACTTAACGTTTTGATGTATCTTGATGGGCTAAATATTGGGTGTTAGGTGCCCTCCCTGTGAAACTTTTATGGGCGTTGGGCACCTACTTCTTGAAAACTTTGGATGTGGGGTGCCCTTCCTATGAAACTATATGGGCACCGAGTGCCTAACCATGTAACTTCACGGGCGCTAGGCACTTTGTGATTTAAGTCCGTAGGCACTGGGCGCCAATTGTTGGGCGCTAGGCGCCTACGTTTTGCTACAAATTTCATGCTTCGAAGGCATTGAGCGCTGGTTGTGGGTGCTAAGCACCATGCTGTGATGATGTATGAGCACAAAAAAATTGTGTTTCTAAAATAATTAGGGGAAAAGTGTATCTTAGTAGAAATACAGAGGCAAAATATAATTAGTTAAAAGCTCAGGGGTTAAAACATAATTAATTAAAGCTTAGGGACTAAGCTATAAATATCCAAAATCTTGAAGTCTAGTGTAATATTTTAAGGTTTAAAGATATAAAAAGAGTTTAACTGAAAGATGAGGTAAGTAACATAAAAGTTTAGGAATATAACTGTAATTATAATAGAAAAACGTAGAAAGATAATTCAAAAGCCTAGAATCTAGGGATTTCTTCATAAAACACCTAGCAAGAGGTTTGAGAAGAGGTTTAGCATTAAAGAAGAACTGAGAATATTGAGAAAAATATTAATAAGAAAGAAAAGAGACATGAGATTGATAAAAGTGGTCTAGCCCTAAAAACCTGAGAAAAGTGGAATCTGTAAGCTAAAAACTGTTACAGAGACTGATGAATATTGATTGGGCCTTGGGCCAAATAGTGATTGATGATTTGGACCATTGACCCGGATATAAAAGACGAGACACCCGTGGGTTGATTCGCTTTCCAGACATACTCAACCAGAGTGTTGTTCTTGTAAGGCAAGGTTGCTTATAAAGGTACTGCTATAACATGCTTAATTCGGTTTTGCTCTGGAAATGCCATATCCGGCAAGGTGCGCTGGGTTACGTCGGGAACGGGTAGAAACCGACACATGAGCTCATGACTTACACAAGGACTAGACATGCATCATACTTGTATGTGCATCCTTTTTGGTTATGTATTTTGTATAAATGTATGTGTGTTTTCTGTATTGCCTTCTATGTGATGCTTCTGTAGTTTTAATTTGTCTATTATTTTCTGTACTTTATTGTTTTTTATTTTCTTTGTATATACATTACTTGTCTGGTAAACAACAAAGCATTAATAAAATTAACTAACAACTCCGACCTTACTAAGAACCCCGAGTTCTTACCCACAATTCTCCCTTTCAGATGGAGAACCGACAGTTTAATGATGACATATGATCGTGCAGAGGAGTAGTGGATGATATTTTGCCTTTTGATTATCTTCAGCTTGGCCCAAGTCTTGAAGACTTAGAGTGTTCTTCTCCCACTTTTGTGGCCTAGATGAAGTAGGGAAGTATAGAGTTTAGGCTAGCCCGGGTGCCAACTTACGAACTTCTTAGATAGGTTAAGGCCTAGAAGGTGATATGTATATGTATGTAAATAGTTAATAACTAGCTACTTCTAAGGGTGTCATAACTAGGTGTTGTTAACCAACATACGATGTATACATGTGTTATAGTTTTAAACTGCTTTATCTGTTATTATCTATAATTTTATCTATAAATATTTTGGCTTATCAAACCAAACATTTTTCAAAAAATTACGCTGCAAAATAACAACGTTCTAACAACAAATCAGGCTCATATAATAAATAATAATTAAACTTAAGGAAAGCAAGTTAGTAACACTTAGCTTCTAGTATGATCATGACATGCTAAAAGTTAGGTCATTACAGGTGAGGCCTTCTTGTCATTCTTATTTGGGTTTGGGGGTGGGAATGGGGCTAAGAGAAATCTGACACAACTCTGGACAGTCATCATCAAATTCTGGTTCAGACACTCCATGTTCAAAGTATACGTGTGCAATCCTTTAGGAGAGCATTGGGAGAGCAATGGGGTTTCACAACAGTGCATTTGAGAAAAAAGAAGAGGAAGGGTCAAGGTTTTGTTGGTATTTTGAACTTATGATCATCTTAGTATGAAGATGGAGACTTTTAACCCCAAACAAACTGAAACAACATCACTTTCATAGGTATTGAGCGCAAAAGTGACATGGTCTCATTTTGGTTGCGTCCAATGTGTCATGTAAATGTGCCAGATCAGCATTTTGGTGACAGAGGTGATCGTAAGAGACCCGGAGCCAAGATTGCCAATTTGGGGGTTCTAATTGGGGCCAACAAAATTGTAGGGGGTTATTTTGAGCATTGTAAAACCCGGTTATTTAATAAATAATTAATTCAAAAATTAAAATTTATCCTAGAATATAAAAAATGTGACTTTTATGGTTTAATATAATAGAGAAAACTAACACAAAAATTTTGACACCAATTTTAAAGAATTTGGCCTAAGATTGGGCTAAAGGGGCCGAACCGGTTGAACCGGGTCCAAAATGGGCCCAAGGCCCAACCCAACTCAGCCTACAACACTTAAAGAACACCCTCTCTCCTCTCTTGATCATCAAACACGCTCAGCAAGAAAGGAAGAACACTCTTCCAAAGCCATAACCCTAGCTTAATCTTCAAATCCACATAACTTTTGATCCAGAGCTCCGATTGACGCACCGTTTGCGGCCACGTGACTGCGGCGTCGAGTTCTATAAAACCTATACAATTATTCTTAAGGTAAGCCACAGTTTCTTCTTCAAATCCCAGCTCTTAGTTTCAAAAATTTTGAACAAAAATATTGAGATTATGAGCTCATTTGTGTTATAGGCTCAAACTAACATGAGGGAGAAGCTTCTTCTTGTCTCTTTTGATCCTTGGTCTGGTAAGTACCTCAAACCCTAGTGAAAAATTCTGAATTTATGGTGTTGGATTTTGAGTTATTATGTTTGGGTGTGATGTTGTGGCTTAGGCATGGTATATATGTGCATTGGAGTTTGATTGGTGATTTTGGAAAGCTTTGGAGTGGAGCACCAAGCATGGAAATCTGTTGGTGAAGTTTGGAAACCTTGGAAGTTGAATTTGAGAGTGTTCCAGGTGGAACGAGAATCAGCCAAGGTATGATTTCGGTTTCCTGTATCTAAAATGTAATGTGGTGTGAAAACTTAGGCTAAAGGCCCTAAGATAGAAGTTGAACTATTCATGTGGTTGATTGTTGGAATAAATTTTGTTGTGGTGAATATGATTAGTGGATTTTTGGAATATTGATATGTATAAAGTTGAATATATGTCAACGATGATTGTTTGGTTGGAAATGTTGATATTTGTTAATGAGCATATAAGGTTCTGAGTAATGTGGGTTGATGTGCCTAAGAGTTGGTAAGATTGAGGCTCTTGTTGATGAGCATGAATTGGTGTGATAAAGATGTGTATCTTCCTGGTGATTGATTAAATTGAATGTGCTTGAAAAATTGAGCTATGAAATGTTGATTATAAATTGAATTTATTGAATTGAAATTTGGTTAAAAGTGGATAATTGGTGGGTTGGGGATTGAATAAGGTTTGGAAATGATTGATGTTGGAATGGTTGGGTCTTGGTTGATTTTTGAATGAAATTGTGAAGTGTATGTTTTGGAAAATTGGAGGTTTATGAAGTTGGTAAAACTGAAATTTTAGTGAACTTCAACGGATCATATCTCAAGCTATGGTTTTTAGAATTTGATGCTTTTTATATCAAAAGAAATATAATTTCACAAGCTTTAAAATGGTTTAAATTTGGATGAAATCTAAATTTTGTGGAAGGAGATATGATCGTTAGAAGTTTGGGCCAAAAATATGAATTATGCAAATTCTGCAGAATTTGTGATTTCTGGTTTGTGTGCGCACGCACACCCTGCGGAATTCTGAGCCTGTGCACACGCACAACCTTGTACGTACACACAAGTGGGAATGGAGCTGCTGCTAAAAGCGCTAGCACGCTCTGTGCGCGCACATGGCTAGGGAAGTCTTGACTGCTGTGCGTATGCACAGATCTGTGTGCACGCACACGTTGGGAATGGCAGGCTGTTGGTGGCACTAGAACACCTTGTGCGTGCACTCAACCCTAGAGATTTTGCTTCCTGTGCATACGCACAGACCTGTGCGTACGCACACTTTTAAAAATGCTTCTGGGCGTCGCACACCCCTGTACGTACGCACGCGACCCAGTCCTTTTCTAAAGCTTTTGTTTTCAAGTCTTTCACATTCTCAACAAGCTTGTAACCTCTCGAGATGCTATTTCACACTTATAAAGCTCCAATTTCATCTTTTAAATCTTAAACTAATGTAGAATGCCTAGTGATTGAGAGGAAGCTAGGGAAGGGGGTAACCTATGGATGAAGAAAGGGGATATAATGAGGAGTTATGATTAATGATGATGTTATGAGTTGTTAAGGAGGATGGTGGAGTGCTGTGTATATGAAATGAGCCAAATGGCTGTGTATAAGATATGAGCCGAATGGCGGTGTATATGACATGAGCCGGATGACTGTGTGTGATATGAGTCGAATGGCTGTGTGGATGATGGTTTACGGCTGATTATGAATCGTGATCTTAAACCGGATGGCTATGATAAATTGTGATTTATGGCTGGAAATAAAAATGTGAATGATTGTTTTACCTTGAGTCCTCTTTCTCGAAAGTGCGACCCCAGAGAGATGGTGGAAGGTGAGGATCCCCTTCCTTGGTTCCTCCTGGTATTGTAAAATTGCCCCCAGTGATATGGTGGGAGGTTAGGATCCCCTCCTTGGTTCCTCCTGGGCATATGAGAACGTACCTACTGGGTAGATGCAAGGGTTGTGGTTTTGCCCCATTTGCTCCAGGTTAGTTAATATAGAGGCTCCCCGAATAGACGCAAGGATTGTGGTTTCGTCCCACTTGCCCTGGGTCATTATGAGTGATGATATGGTTATAAGGAATGATTATGGAATGTGAATGGATAGATGTGAAATGATTATCTGAGATACGAGTTTCCCTGAATGAAAGCAGTGACTAGCCACCACGTGCTCCAGGTTGAGACTCGATACTCTGCTGACCCTATGCCGTAAGTGTGGCCGGACACTGTGAAAGGTCCGGATGAGCTCGCCCCCGTGATGAACACCAAGAGTGGGTGTTGTATGATTATGATTTATGATTATGATTATGAATATGTTATGATTGAGAATTACTTGAGTTGGGGATGCACGACAAAGGGACCGTCCAATGGTTAGCTACCAGGAGTTGTCAAGTTGGCTCTATAACCGACAGACGAGACTCATCAGCCACTAGGACAGGCATACATCATATGCATTATATGTGATTTGTTTGGATTACCTAAGTGATTGCATAATTAAGTGCTACTTAATTATCTGCTATATTTGAATCCTATTTGTAATTTCTCTGTTTGTAATAACTGTGTTTGTTACATTCGGTTCCGCTAGTGGTTGGGAGGTTCGGAGGAGTTGGAACGGGAAGTTTTAGATAGCTCTGAAGACCCTTAACTAGTTGCCTATTTTTAATTTCATGGTTTAGTTATGTTTTAAGCTTTAATTATCTGTTGGAAGTTCTAGGATTGCCTTCGGCTTTCCCAAGACATTACATGTTAGATATTTGGGCATTGTTACCATGCTGAGAACCTCCAGTTCTCACCCATGCGGGTTTTGTGATTTTCAGATGCAGGACAAGTGGCTCCTCGCTGAGGCATGCTGGAAGCTTCTAATGATACAACGATCTTTATCTTTTGGGTTTATTTTGGTTAATTGTATTTGCTTAGATACTTATTTTATATATATATGATGTATTTATCCCTCTTAGAGGTGATTTTGGAGACTCAGGTTTCGTAACTCTGTACTTTGGGTTTTCTTTGGGGTTTTCCTATATATGTATATACACTTATTCGCTCGGGCCGGTTTATCTTTGCGAGCCGAGTCTTGAGTTTTGTTATATATATTTTGGAACTCTTGTTATATTAACTCCTTAGCTTGTTCTATCTTGTGCTGTCTGGTTTATTGCTTCGTGAGCGTTACGCTTTTCAATTTAACGATTTTTGCTTTATCCTTTTCTTCAAAGGCTCCCAGTTATAAACCTTTTTCACTATATTATGTATATAATTTTTATTTTTAGAGGTCATAGCGCCTCGCCACCTCTGTTTTACATCCTAGGTGTAAAGCTCTGTGTGGTAGGGTGTTACATTATAGTATCAGAGCAGTTCGTTCTTGTAGAGCTTGAGGGACAGACTGACTATGCTTCTGAGCCTACTCTGAGTCGTGTTTCTTGCTATTTAGGATATCTGCCTGATATACATAGCATAAAGTTCATGAGCATGCATTTGAAACTTTGAAGCACTAGACTTGCGATATTGAGACTGGTCACTTTGATATCACTTGTTTGGTGTGAACAAGAACCAAATGGCGCCTCGTGGACGCGGTCGGGGGCGTAATCGGGGTCAAGGACAGAGAGGTAATGACATGACCATACCGGTAGGTACCTTGACTGATCTCATGACCGCGATGGCAAGTGCTATTGCGGCCATTGGCGTTGTGGCTGCTGCAACTAGCCAAGCAAGGGGTAGGACGGGACAACGAGTTAGAGTTGGCAACGACCGTGGTGATGGAAGTGAAGGTGGAAATGATGTCCCGAGTACAGTGGCACCAGTGCAAATAGTGAGTTACCCAGAGTTAACTAACACGGGTCAAACAGCGGGCGAAAGCTCAAGAAGGACTGAGATGGCTAGGAGTGACCGCTGGAAATCTTTCACCAAGAAAGAGGGAAAGAAGACAAATATTACACCAAGGGGCCAAAGTTTCAAGAGGGGCTGTTATGCCACTTCACGTTCTCAGCGCCAGAATAATGACCGAAGGAACGACAACCGTCAGGGTCCGAATTCAGAAGGGCAGATCAGTACTCAACCGGAAGACTTAAAGTGTCAGAGATGCAAAAAGTATCATCCAAATAGACCATGCAGGGCCAGACTAGATGTGTGTTACAAGTGCGGTCGCCCTAAGCATATGTCTTGGAATTGTCCATACAGGGAATGCCGGAAGGTAGCCGAATCGGATTCTCAGACCCAAGGTAATTGCAAATTAGCAGTTGAATCTTTAACTACCTTGCATAACATTGATATGTAACATTCATTCGTGATGCATGACAAGTTTTAAAAATCGTGAAGTCCAAGTTGGTGATTAGTCGAAGACTATTACTTGTTGAGACGGAGTGATATTTAGGTAGCTTAGAGGAGTGGCCAGGACCTTAAAGGATAAGAAATCAGAGTGACGCAACGGAAGCGGGTTGGATTATATAAAAAGGATCGGGAGAATTGAGGACTGTACGGAGTTATTGTTTGGAACCCAGTGGCAGCGCACTACTAAGATGAGGAATGGAACGGATTCAACCCTTAGTTGCTAAACATTTGAGAGGCGAGTGGAGATGAGACCCAGTCGCTATTGCAAGAGAGTTTCTGAGACAATCCTGAAGGTGCACCAGAATCCCCATCTTGGAGAGAAAGTGAGTTTGCGATAGACTTAGTGCCAGAAGCCAGATCAGTTTTGATTGTACCACAACTGAGGACACCATTATAATCGGTAGAATCTAAGATCGAGTTGAAGGGAGTATTAGAAGAGAAAACTGTTCGACTAAGTGTTTTCCTGTGGGGAGAACCGGTTATGCCAGTGAAGAAGGAAGAGAACAGCAGAAGGCTTCATACGTGAAGGGTTGTGTCAACGTTTCTTCACGACCCAACTTAGTAGTCCAAATGCTCCCATGATCATTGCTCAAGCTCATTTTAATACCATAGTTGAGTATTCGGTATCACTCTCATTCCTAATTCTTAGTTCACATTTTCATCCACTTATGAAAGCTCTTTTAGCTTTTAGAATTAATTATTCTTTCAATTTACTCGACACCTCTATGCCTTAACTGCACATTTTAGCCACACATTTTAAATACAATCGTAGCCGTTATTTGTAAAATACCCCATGTGCGTTTCATCTGAGGTAACTAAAATCTCCAGCAAAATGCTCACGTAGAGATACAATCGTGTACTTGTTCTCAACTCACATGCAGTCGAATTTCATCGTAATCAATCAAAAATTCTACCCTTTTAATGCCATCAAACCAACTAGAATCAATCTTGTCATAATCAAACATACTCGCTATCACCGCAATTCCCAACTTCATCACTTCTTAATCAATTGGTCATACAAAACATCTATGGATTATTGCAAATATTTCACAAGCTTCTTGGCATTCTTAATGAATTGATCCTCCTTCCAATGCTACCTTTTACTTGTATGAGTCTCGTTTTTCCAGAATGAGCCTGGACTTATCTTGGTATAATCATCTAAATCCTTGAATCTTGGAGACGTGCTACGAATGGAGTTTCTCCTTTTTGGAAAACTTGCGTTCTCTTTGACAGTAGCTGAGATTTGCTTAATTTGATATGCCTTGTTCTCCCTGTCACAGTTTTAATTTGAACCCTTTCCTCGAGATCCACCTTGAATTCTTCTGCTTGTGCATTTCGTTATTCACCTGCCACTTTTGTTTAATTACTATACGAAACATCTTTCTGACTTCTCACAAATACCGTTCATATTGATCGTTCATCTTTCGAGCTTAACATCTATTTGAGAATCGATTCGATGTCTAAACTAGTATCATGTATAACCTCTAGTTGTAGCCGTCAGGATATTGGTCCCTTAGAGCAAGACTCCTGAACGTGGAAGATGAAGCGTGTATGTGTGTGATATCAAGGGGAATTTTGGAGCCTTAATTCTTCCCTACCGTATTGCCTGAAGTTACATTAACACGCTAGGGTGCACCATGTGTGTGAAGGCCTGAAGGCAAAGGAACCTTTTGAATCTTGAGAGGAAGATTAATCTCGGTACCAATACTCACGACACTTGAACCTAATAAATCATTTAAAACTGTTGCGGTACAATATCAAAGGGGTTTTCGATGCACGTGGAGGCAACATCGTAGATTGGTAACAAGCGTCCTTAGTAAGAAGACTCTGAGTGTTGTTAGAGAATGATTAAGAAGAAGAAAACGTTAAGTAAGGTTGTAGTCTAAAGCTGGATGTCGAGGCAGCAGCTAGAGGTATTAGACTGAATCGGTTACGAATTTTAAGGAGTCATAAGGACGAGAGTTTGAGAAGTGCAGTAAGAGGATAAAGAGTTACTAAGAATGTTGAAGCATATTGAACGAGGAGATCAGGTGTCTTGGGTTTTGAACTAATAACTAAAAACGATGAGGAAAGGTTAAACAAAAATCGAGTTGAGGTTCTGACTGCGCAAGCCAACCTAAAAGTTATGCAGACTAACGGAGTGAGCCTAGAAAGTTTAAAAGAGAAAGTTGTGTATTCTTGGAGACTACTTCGGCGACTGGTAAGAGAAAGGTAATCGACCTAAGGGAGTTTATTTCGAGGATGAAGGGCCATCTGAAGTGCTAGAACAATTTTAACAAGTTCAATTCAAAAAGGATATGAAAGGATATCAAGTTTCTAGTGACCCCAATCAGGATTGATGACGTAAACGTAAGGAACTCTGAGGAAAAGAAATCTTATTAGAAAGGTGACTTGCAAAATTAAGTTAGAATAGAGAAGCGCACCGAAGAACTCGAATTAGAAATGGGGACAGACTACCTGCACCTATTTTCAGGCAACTGAATTTGAATTTTGAGGGCAAAATTCCTATTGAGGTGGGTAGAATGTAAAACCCGGTTATATAATAAATAATTAACTCAAAAATTAAAATTTATTCTAGAAAATTAAAAATGTTATTTTTATGGTTTAATATGATAGAGAAAATTAAAACGAAAATTTTGACACCAATTTTAAAGAATTTGGCCCAAGATTGGGCCAAACGGGCCGAATCGGTTGAATCGGGCCCAAAATGGGCCCAAGGCCCAACCCAACTTAGCCTAAAACACTTAAAGAACACCCTCTCTCCTCTCTTGATCATCAAACACGCTGCAAGTGCAGCAAGAAAGGTAGAACACTCTTCCAAAGCCATAAACCTAACTTGATCTTCAAATCCACATAACTTTTGATCTGGAGCTCCGATTGACACACCATTTGCAGCCACGTGACTGCGGAGTCGAGCTCTACAAAACTCACACAATTATTCTTGACGTAAGCCACAGTTTTTTCTTCAAATCCCAGCTCTTAGTTTCAAAAATTTTAGGCAAAAATGTTGAGATTGTGAGCTCCTTTGTGTTATAGGCTCAAACTAACTTGAGAGAGAAGCTTCTTCTTACCTCTTTTGATCCTTGGGCTGGTAAGTACCTCAAACCCTAGTGAAAAATTCTGAATTTATGGTTTTGGTTTTTGAGTTATTGTGTTTGGGTGTGAAGTTGTGGCTTAGGCATGGTATATATGTGTATTGGAGCTTGATTGGTGATTTTAGAAAGTTTTGGAGTGGAGCACCAAGCTTGGAAATCTGTTGGTGGAGTTTGGAAACCTAGGAAGTTAAATTTGAGAGTGTTCCGGGTGGAACAGGAATCGGCCAAGGTATAGTTTTGGTTTCCTGTATCTAAAATGTAATGTGGTGTGAAAACTTAGGCTAGAGGCCCTAAGATAGGAGTTGAACTATTCATGTGGTTGATTGGTTGGAATAAATTGTGTTGTGGTAAATGTCATTAGTGGATTTTTGGAATATTGATATGTATAAAGTTGAATATGTGTGAACGATGATTGTTTGGTTGGAAATGTTTATATTTGTTAATGAGCATGTAAGGTTATAAGTAATGTGGGTTGATGTGCCTAAGAGTTGGTAAGATTGAGGCTCTTGTTGATGAGCATGAATTGGTGTGATAAAGATGTGTATCTTCCTGGTGATTGATTAAATTGAATGTGCTTGGAAAATTGAGCTATGAAATGTTGATTATAAATTGAATTTATTGAATTGAGATTTGGTTAAAAGTGGATAATTAGTGGGTTGAGGATTGAATGAGGTTTGGACATGATTGATGCTGGAATGGTTAGGTCTTGGTTGATTTTTGAATGAAATTTGAAAGTGTATGTTTTGGAAATTTGGAGGTTTATGAAGTTGGTAAAATAAAATTTTATAGAACTTCAACGGATCATACCTCAAGCTATTGTTTTTAGAATTTGATGCTTTTTTTGAAAGGTAATTTCACAAGCTTTAAAATGGTTTAAATTTGTTTGAAATCTGAATTTTGTGGAAGGAGATATGATCATTGGAAGTTTGGGCCAAAAATTTGAATTCTGTAAATTCTACAGAATTTGTGATTTCTGGTTTGTGTGCGCACGCACACCCCGCAGAATTTTGAGCCTGTACGCATGCGTACGAACACGTGGAAATGGGACTGCTGCTGGGAGCGCTAACATGCTCTGTGCGTTCACATGGCAAGGGAAGTCTTGCAAGCTATGCGTACGCACAGATCTGTGTGCACGCACACATTGGGAATGGCAGGCTATTGGTGGCACTAGCACACCTTGTGTGCGCACTCAACCCTGAAGATTTTGCTACACACACTTCAAAAATGCTTCTGGGCGTGCACACACACACCCCTGTGCGTACGCACGCGACCCAGTCCTTTTCTAAAGCTTTTGGTTTCAAGTCTTTCACATTCCCAACAAGCTTGTAACTTTCCGAGATGTTATTTCACACTTATAAACCCCCAATTTCATCTTTTAAATCTTAAATTAATGTAGAATGCCCAGTGATTGAGAGGAAGCTAGGGAAGAGGGTAACCTGTGGATGAAGAAAGGGGATATAATGAGGAGTTATGATTAATGATGAGGTTATGAGTTGTTGAGGAGGATGGTGGAGTGTTGTGTATATGAAATGAGCCGAATGGCTGTGTATAAGATATGAGCCGAATGACGGTGTATATGACATGAGCCGGATGGCTGTGTGTGATATGAGCCGAATGGCTATGTGGATGATGGTTTACGGCTGATTATGAATTGTGATTTTAAGCCGGATGGCTATGATAAATTGTAATTTATGGCTGGAAATAAAAATGTGAATGATTGTTTTATCTTGAGTCCTCTTTTTCGAAAGTGCGACCCTAGAAAGATGGTGGAAGGTGGGGATCCCCTTCCTTGGTTCCACCTGCTATTGTAAAATCGCCTCCAGCGAGATGGTGGGAGGTTAGGATCCCCTCCTTGGTTCCTCCTGGGCATATGAGAACGTACCTCCTGGGTAGATGCAAGGATTGTGGTTTCGCCCTCACTTGCTCTAGGTTGGTTAGTATAGAGGCTCCCCAGGTGGACGCAATGATTGTGGTTTTGTCCCACTTGTCCCGGGTCATGAAGAGTGATGATATGGTTATAAGGAATGATTATGGAATGTGCATGGATGGATGTGAAATGATTATCTGAGATACGAGTTTCCCTGGATGAAAGCAGTGACTAACCACCACGTGCTCCAGGTTGAGACTCGATACTCTGCTGACCCTATGTCGTAACTGTTGCCGGATACTGTGAATGGTCCGGATGAGCTCACCCCCGTGATGAACACCAAGAGTTGGTGTTGTATGATTATGAATTATGATTATGATTATGAATATGTTATGATTGAGAATTACTCGAGTTGGGGATGCACGACAAAGGGACCGTCCAATGGTTACCTACCAGGACTTGTCGAGTTGGCTCTATAACCGACATATGAGACTCATCAGCCACTAGGACAGGCATGCATCATATGCATTATATGTGATTTGTTTGGATTGCCTAAGTGATTGCATAATTAAGTGCTACTTGATTATCTGCTATATTTGAATCCTATTTGTAATTTCTCTATCTGTAATAACTGTGTTTGTTGCATTTGGTTCCGCTGGTGGTTGGGTGGTTCAGAGGAGTTAGAACGGGGAGTTTTAGATAGCTCTGAAGACCCTTAACTGGTTGCCTATTTTTAATTTCATGGTTTAGTTATGTTTTAAGCTTTAATTATCTGTTGGAAGTTCTAGGAATGCCTTCGGCTTTCCCAGGATATTATATGTTAGATATTTGGGCACTGTTACCATGCTGAGAACCTCCGGTTCTCACCCATGCGGGTTTTGTGGTTTTCAGATGCAGGACAGGCGGCTCCTCGCTGAGGCATGCTGGAAGCTTCTGATGTTATGAAGATCTTTATCTTTTGGGTTTATTTTGGTTAATTGTATTTGCTTAGATACTTATTATCTCCACTTATTTTATATATATATATGTTGTATTAATCCCTCTTAGAGGTGATTTTGCAGACTTAGGTTTCGTAACTCTGTACTTTGGGTTTTCTTTGGGGTTTTCCTATATATATATCTATATATGTATATACACTTATTCGCTCGGGCCGGTTTATCTTCACGAGCCGAGTCTTGAGTTTTGTTATATATATTTTAGAACTCTTGGTATATTAACTCCTTAGCTTGTTCTATCTTGCGATGTCTGCTTTATCGCTTTGTGAGCGTTACGCTTTTCAATTTAACGATTTTTGCTATATCCCTTTCTTCAAAGGCTCCCAGTTATAAACCTTTTTCACTATATTATGTATATAATTTTTATTTTTAGAGGTCGTAGCGCCTCGCCACCTTTGTTTTACATCCTAGGTATAAAGCTCTCTGTGGTAGGGTGTTACAAGTATCGAACCAAAATTCAGGGACCAAATTAAGATTTAATTCCAAATTTTAAATTTTAATAAAAAAGAATCCATCTAATCATTTGCATCTATTAAAATTTTGGAATACTATTTAAATAAATATATAAAAAATTTGGATGAGTTATTTTAAAAAAAATGCTTCTATTCAATAGTAGAAAAATACAACAATTAAGATTTAAAATATGTAAAAAAAAAGAATTATAGTTAGCAAAATAAATATTAAAATTTATAATAATTATTCAATGTTTGAATATTTTTTTCTAACAAAAAAAATAAATTAAGAAACCGACAAAATATAAAATGATACTAAATCCTATTATTTTTCTATTGAAAAGGAAAAATTCATTTTAGCATAATTCCAAAATGAGTAAACTACCATTTCTACCCTGAAAGTTGAAAACGCTGAAGAAAGAAATTACCAAGTGTACCCATCAATAATGAGATCCGTGGGACAAAACTAACCAATCATTATTCCAGCATTGACTCTGTTAATGACGCTCCCAATGTGGCACATTACGTCGTTATGTGGCCTGGGGGTCTTCATACGTGGATATTAGAAATTATTTTGTTTTAAAATATAAATGGTAGTTAGAAATTTATTTAAAAAATAGAAATTAGAAATCAAGAGTTAGCAATACTATACCTATTCGCGCATTTCACAAAACAGAGGTCAAAGCCCTAGAGAGGCAAACTGTTCTTCTTCTTCACTCAAACATTACATCCCATTCCATTTCTATGTGGGTTAGCTGCAGACGATAATCATTGTTACTGAAGAGAGAGTGCTTGTTGGTGTAGAGCGTCTTACCTCTTGGAAGTGCGTGGTGTCATCTATAGGTAAGTAGTAACCTATCATCCCTCTGTTATCTATTTCTCGGTTTTGGATGCATGGTTATGGTACACTGGCTAGAACCTGGAAAGGAGTTGGATGGTGGGTTAAAGCTACTGAAACTTGACATGGATGTTGTGACCATGTACGAAGTAGCCATTGCTAATGGGAGGAGAGTTGAGCTGTTCACTGAGCATCCAGTTAACTTTCCTGATTTTGTAGAAGAAAACAATGCTCTGGAACCAGATGTTAAGATTTTAACTGTTACTAGGACCCCAATTAACCATAGACCCAAATCCTGTGTTAGGAGAACTCCAACCCCAATGAAGAAGGCAAAGAGATTGTTGAAGTTAAGTGAGACAGAAGAAGGTAATGTGGAAGACCAGGATACTGGCATGCCTGAACTGAGGCCCAAACAAGAGATATCTGATGCCAGGACATCTTGGCCAGTTTCACTGACCTTTTCTTTACTATTTTAGGGTAGTTTCATGCATTTTCTTAGTAAATAAGCAAGTTTTGGGTGAATATACACTTACATCTTGATTCAAGCAAACATTGTGAACTTTACATGATTTCATGAGAATTATGCATGAATTGAATGATAAAATGAATGATGCATGATCTCATGACTTGAAACAAAGCTTTGATGCACCTTGTTTGTTTGATTTCAGGACAAAGAAAGCAAAGAAGAGCCACGTTAGCAGCCACGTTAGTCTCACTAACGTGACCACTAACATGGAATGGGAGCAAGCTTGCAACGTTAGTGGTAAAGTTACCACCAATAACGCCTTTGAAAGCCATCTAACCCACGTTAGTTGCTACGTTAGTTACATTAATGTGGGAACTAACGTGGAAGGAAAGAGGAGCTCCAACGCTAGTGGTAAAAGTAAACACCACTAACGTTCCAAAAGGCCACACATAGCCACGTTAAGAGTCACGTTAATCCAATTAACGTGAACTCTAACGTGGAATAAGAAGAGATCGCCAACGTTAGTGACACTTACCTTTGTCACTAACGCTGGATCAGGCCAAGATTGCCTATGTTAGTGGTCACGTTAAGACCACTAACGTGAATGGTAACGTGGAGCAAGGGATGATATGCCAACGTTAGTGACACTAACCTTTGTCACTAACGTTGGAGATGGCAAGCACACCCACGCTAGTGGTCATGTTAATGCAATTAACGTGAAGCACTAATGTGGAAGGAAGGGGCGTTTTGAAGCGTTAGTGACAAAGGTAAGTGTCACTAATGCCCTCGAGCTTTGGCATGCCCACATTAAGGGCCAAGTTAGTTACACTAACGTGGATCATTAACATGGGAAAGAGGGACAAGGAGCAGCGTTATTGGTAAAAGTAAGTGTCAATAACGCTTGTGAAGGGCTAAGAGGCTACGTTAGTACCACTAACATTGAAGTTAACATGGATCAACTGGTTTGGAACGTTAGTGACAAAGTTATCGTCACTAATGCTTTCGAACCCAAGTTTACACTTAACATTAACACCACTAACATCCTAACTAAACGTCCTACCATGCCTGACTCACATTCTTTCTGCAAGCAAAGCTGAGCCCACTGAAGACTGTAACTGCTTCAACTAAAGATCAAGGGCCCATATCCAAGACTTGAAGAGCTAACTAGAAGATCAGAAGAGTAGTATATATAGGGATAGTTTTGAATTGAAAAGAGATCGGTAATTTTGGAGAACTACACTTTGTATATTTTTACTTTCTCTGCAACTTCTAGTTTAATTTCAGAATGCACTCTTCTCTATCATCTTTCATTTCTAGAGCTATGAACAAATAAACCCCTTTTCATTAGGTTAGGGAGCTCTGTTGTAATTTGATGGATGAATTATAGTTTTTATTCTTCTTCTTCTTTCTTTTCTCTTGATTTACTAGAAAGCTTTCGATCTTAAACCAATTGGTTAGTTGTCTTAGAAAAGAAACTCTTTATAATTGGATCTCCTCTGAGCCTTGGAAAAGGGATGAGGAGATCATGCTAGAATTGCTTTCTCATGTTGGACCAAATTGGGGTTTGGATGGATATAGTGACATGTAATCCTACCAACACTTTGATTTGGAAATACATGTGGTATAATCAATGACCATACTTCATCTCTTCCCATGAGCAATTAAATCAAGGAATTGGACAATTGTTCAAGTTTAGAGAGATTGGGTTGCCAAGGAATTGGGATCCAATCACTTAAGATTGCCAAGGAGATTAATGAATGCATTGATTGAGGAAGAGATGAGAATAAACTTGATCCGGAGAATGCAACATCTCCCAAGCCTAATGAATCCCCCATTTCTGATCTTACCCATTCTCTTTACCTTATTGTTCCGAGGGTTACCTGAAACTGGAAGTCGATCTCGGTTGAGATCCTCTGTACGGATCGGTACCGACGTGTCCGGCTGGTAGGAGACGACCGGAGCTGTCGTGTCCGACTTGTTGGACTGGTTGTACTGCTGATCCTTCGTCACCGGAGGGTGGGGGGGACCTGCAAGAGACTCCGATGCTTAAGTTAGCATGGGTATTAAACAGGTGTTATGTAGAATCAGAGTATGAGTTATACCTGGGTGCTCAGTGTATTTATAATGGTGAGATGTGACCTTTGGATAAGATAAGTTAGTTATCTTATCTTATCTTTATCTTTTGGGTTGAGGTCAGCGTATCTTCAACGGAACCGCCCTTCTCTCTGTAGGCCTGAACGACCTTTGGATTAGGGTCGTATTCCTTGAATTGGGCCCTTTTTGGGCTTTCCTGTCGATTTGGCCGAGTTCTTCGTAAAGAAGTCGGTCCGTTTGACCTAAAGAGGTCGGTCGCTTTATCGTCGATCACCCCGGGTCGGATATCTCGACCCAGGGTATGAACAGTGCCCCTGCTTTAGCTCGGTCTTCTTTGTTGAGGTCGAGTCCTTGACTTCGGTCCTTCTTGTAGCGAAGCCGAACTCAAGCATCTTGTCGATTCCTTTTTGTAGCAGCTTTTGAATGTAGAACGTTTTCCTCTATAAGCGCGCGCTTTTGTATTAGCGCTTTTTTGGAAATGCAAGCGGTTTTAATATCCGCATTTAATTGGCATTTAATTGCCTCGTTTCCCCTAACTTCTCTATTTTTGAATTTTGCATTCAAGAAACGGTTTCTCTCCTTCGCCCTTTTCGTAACTTCTTCGCACTTATTCATTTTCTGCCTTTCACCCACATTTCAACTTTTCTTGCGACGTCGCTTGGTGATTTTCTGAAGCTTCTGTTTTCGCCTGGAGTTTTGTAGTTTTACGTTTCTCTCTGTGATACTGCTTTTGTTCGTGCTTTTTTGCTCGTGAGAGGGTAATTCCAGATTTCATTTTCCATCCTCAATTTCCTTGAAGCTTGCTACTTTTTCCAGGTTGGTACTAGCTTTGTTACTTCTTTCATAGCTTCGTCTTCAGTTTTTTAGTGAAGCTTTGATTTTGCATGTTTGAAAGTTTGAATCTTTTTCGTGGTCCTGTATTTGCTTGTCACTGTAATGTGTTTTTCCTGACTTTCTTTTACGCATTCTCTTGGCATTTCCGTCGAGGCTTTCTAGGGTTTTGTTGTTGTTTCTGGTTGTTTCCTGTCTGATATCGATAGAGAATCTGCATCTGTTCCTCGCTTTGTTTGGAGATTTCTTTTTGATTCTGACAAAGTTTGCACCTTTGATGATTTCTACTTGGCGTGTTCGATGTTAGTGCTTGCTCTTTGCTGATGATTTTTTGCTTGATTTCGAAAAATTTGTGCCTTTGCTGTTTTTTCGCTTGACCCTTTTTGGAATTTCTGATAAACTGTGGAAATAGTGCTTTCCGCTGGAAAACTGTAGGAGGGTGGACCTTTTGCATTTTTTGCTTCCTTTGTTTTCTTCCTGGATTTTATTTTGATGAGTGCCGGGATGTGGGTTGCAGAAATAACTTAAAAACCTTGCTTTGTTTACTGCCTCCAAGGGATGCCCCAAGACCTTTGTCTTGAGTCTTGGGGTTTTCCCTTTTTGTTTATCCGCTTGTCGAGATGTGTTGCCCTCTGTCCGAGATGTTTTTAAGTAATCCATTCTTCTTTTCTTTTTGTAGGATTTAGTTGACCTCATGTCTTTGATAAACCACTATTTTATGGTTTATCTTGTACTCAATTGAGTGGTTTTTATTAACTCTTTACCCACTTATTCATACTATTTGCATGGTTTTACATTTGCCTTCCTAATTATGTGCTTTGATTGAAAACATGCTTCTTTGATCTTATATTTGCTTATTATTAATCCTTTCTTATTACCATTAGATGCCTTGATATGTGTGTTAAGTGTTTCAGATATTATAAGGCAGGAATGGCTTGGAGGATGGGAAGAAAGCATGCAAAAGTGGAAGAAATGCAAGAAGTTGGAGAAATTGCTAAGCTGTCCAGCCTGACCTCTCTGCACTCAAACGGCTATAACTTTAGCTACAGAGGTCCAAACGATGCGGTTTCAGTTGCGTTGGAAAGCTAACGTCCGGGGTTTCGATTTGATATATAATATGTTATAGTTCCTCTGACGCTAGGCGACACGACTGCATGATCCATACGGCCACGTCGCAGTGACGGAAATCCAGCGTGGCAAAATTCGAAACCAGCGAATTCTGGACTGTTTCTGACTCAATTTGCGGCCCAGAAAACACAGATTAGAGGCTATAAAGTGGGGGAATGCATCCATTCATAAGAGGCTCTAATAATTCACAATTTTAGGAGTAGATGTAGTTTTTTAGAGAGAGAGGTTCTCTCCTCTCTCTTAGGATTAGGATTTAGGATTTCTCTTAGTTTTAGAGTGACTCTCAATCCCAGGTTCTTTATTTTTATTTATTTTCTCAATTTAATTTATGAACATTTATGCCAGATTTAATTTTTTTTGTTAATGCAATTCAAAGTATTTTCAGATTTAAGATTGCTTTGCTTATATTGATGCTTTTAATTTAATTTAGATATTTTTCTCCCTTTTGGCTTTGGTCAAGTGGTTGGTAGTACTTGAGTTATCAATTAAAACAGTGGTTAAAATTGGGAGTTGCTCCAATAACTCTAGTCTTTCCATAAGGAATTGACTAGGACCTGAGGATTAAGCTAATTAATCCACTTGATTTACCTTCATAGTTAGAGGTTGACAAAGTGAGATTAAAATCCAATTTTTATCACAATTGATAAGGATAGGACTTCCAGTTCTAATACCTTGCCAAGAGTTTATTTTATCTATTTATTTTATTTTTCTTATCATTTAACATACTACCTCCTCACTTTCAAAACCCCAGTTTACAAGACTCATAACCAATAATAAGAACACCTCCCTGCAATTCCTTGAGAAGACGACCCGAGGTTTAAATACTCGGTTATCAATTATAAAGGGCTTTGTTACTTGTGACAACCAAAACGTTTGTACGAAGGGATTTTTGTCGGTTTAGAGACTATATCTACAACGCGACTGTTTTTATGACATTCTTTACTGGCAAAAATCCCAACGTCAAAATGGCGCCGTTACCGGGGAATTGCAAATGTGTGCCTTATTATTGGTTATTGTAAATATTTTTTTATTTTTGCTTGTTTATTTGTTTTTATTTTTGTTTTTATTTTTGCTTTTTCATAATTTAAGAGGTTATTGGTTTTTATTTAGTTATTAAAAAAAAATTTCAAAAATTTGTTCTTAGTGTTCATCTTGATCTTCAATTTGTTCTTCACGTTCATCTTGACCGTCAAGCTATTCTTAGTTGTTTTCTTCGTTTTGATCTAAAAATTTGAAATTTGGTGTCATTTTATTGTTTTAAAATATTTTTTATTAATTTTTTCGAAAAAAAAATTTCATATTTTTATTTTTAAAATTTTTATTTTATCTTATCTTATTTCAAAAATCAAATTTCAAAAATTTAAATTTAAAAATTTTTTCAATTCAAATTCAAAAATTTTCAAAATTCAAAATTCAAATTTCAAAATTTCAAAAATTCAAATTTCAAAATTTAATTTTCAAATTCAAAATTTAAATAACCTTTTAATTTAAATTTATTTTTATTTTTGTTTTTAATTTTTATTTGCTACTATGAACTCTCACCCCTTTGACTATGAGTCTGGTTACAATAATGTTGCAGGAAGAAGAAATTACAATGAGAACAGGCATCAAGGTTGGAACAATCAAAGATGGGAGGAGCCACAAGGATTTGATCAACCCTCATGGCAACAACCACCTCCAATGGACTATCAACAACCACCACCATATGCCTATGACCCTTTCCTCAACATAACTTTGGACCACCAAACTCACAAGCCCCTTTCCGCCATTCACCTCCATATGACCCTAACCCTCAACCACCATACCAACCACCTTATGAGCCATATGAACCATATATAGAACCACCCCAATTCCAATCCAGTCACTCCCAACCACCACCACTTTCTTTTGTATCATGTCCAAGTCCGGCAACCCGAGAAGCAGAGGATCGCCTAAGGGAAACAGTAATTAAATTTCAGGCAACCGTTCAACAACTGGGGCAAGTATTAATTCAATGGGCTTCTAGACGCTTAAATACACAAGGATCAGCCACAGCCCCATGTGGACAGTCTAGTGAAGAGCATAGCATGAAGGAGATACCAAAAACCCCAGTGGACAAGACAGAGAATGAATTCGTACTTGAACAAGTAGAAGAAACTGTCATTGTTCAAGAAGACGAAGACGTGGTTGAAGACTTAGGAGATGCAGAACCTCCATGGGAAAGTCAAGACATAGAGCCTCCTTCCAAGACGGTTGTAATTGATGCTGAGGAGGGTGTACAACCTCCAAAGCATATCATAGTTGAAGACTTGGAAGAGGTTGATCAAGAGATGGAGATTCAAGAAGAAGAAGCACAACCTCCCATGCCCTTGGAAAGCAATGAAGAGAAGATTGAATTGGAAAAAAGCTACCAAGAGGAAGAGGTTGAAATTGAAGAAGCTTGCAAAGAGGTGGTAATTATCAGAGAAGAGCACAAGGGAGTGGAGCTTGCAATTTCATTAAAAATACCTCCCCCTAAGTTGCCATCATCCTTCACAACATTCAAGTGGGTAAAATTCATATCCCATAGCTTTCTAATCCCACTTGAATATGGGCTACTCGAGACGGATGGTCAACTTAGAGCTCTTTGTGGCATTAAGAGTAAGAGGAAGATAGCCAGTGATAAAAAATGTCAAGCAAGGTTCAACATGGTTGTGTGCTCAAAGTTTAAATGCAAAGGTTGGTGTAAAGCTCAACTGAATGGGTCTAGGAAGTTGTTTGGCCGCTTTAGTGAGAATTCAGACTGCTTGCCACCCGGATGGAACAATATTGCTCAACCAAAAGATGGGTGCAAGGGCAAGGTCTGGGACCCCGGAATCCATTCTATCAATCACCACTCTTGGGGCCTGATCACTTGCTTTAACTTACTTGAAGGCTTTCTGTGCCTAGTTTGGGACCTCGGAGGTTACTGGAGATACAAACATTGGTGGAGATTCCTGGATGAGTTCAAGCATAAGCCACCATAACAGGAAATTCACCAAATGTCCAACTTAAGGACTTTAACTAAAAGTGCTAGGTGGGAGACAACCCACCATGGTATGATCGTCCTTTTTTATTTTTATTTAGTTTTATTTGTTTTTGAAATTTTATTTTATTTTGTTATATTGAACCTGGAGTTTTACATCACATTCATATTAACACTACATTCTGCATTTTTCAGATTACAAAAAAAAAGCGAGCACGCGACGCGACCGCATCAGCGACGCGTCCGCGTCGTAAGGAGAGGGGAGAAAAATAAAAATGAACAGAAAGTTACGCAGGAGCAGCACTGGAGGCGTGCCAATGGCACAAATCACCCCACGCGACTGCGTCGCTGATGCGACCGCGTCATATGGGAATAATGGCCTCCCACGCGACCGCGTTACCCACGCGGCCGCGCGCCCTGAAATTCGACGTAAAAAGGGTGCTTGGCCGAAAGTTGAGCTGGAGTTGGGCTGGACTCGTGCTGGTAGCCCAAGCCTCACCACGCGAACGCGTGCCTCACGCGTCCGCGTCATATCCCCATGATGGCCACTCACGCAATCGCATGCCCCACGCGATCGCGTCACCCAGAATTTTGGCAAAAGAGTTTCGAACAGAGAGTTGCGCGACCACGAGGCTGCACTCGCGCCAATCGCACAAAACAGGCCACACGATCGCGTGACCCACGCGTCCGCGTCACCTGACCTTCTTGCGCACCACGCGACCGCGTCACTCACGCGTCCGCGTCACAAGCGGCGCACAGATTATCCAGATCAGCCAAATTTCTTATCTTTTCTTCTCTAATCCTTATTTTTCTTATCTTTTCTTATTTCTTTCTTCTTCCTTTCTTATCTTCTTTCCCTTCTCATCTCTCTTATTTTTCTTTTTATTTTATTTTAGTTTATTTACATACTTTCATTCATTGCATTATTTTCATTGGTGTTAGAAATTTATTTGGGTCATTATTTCTATATTTTACTTGTGGATTATTAGAGGAATTATTTGACAATTATATATATTTATTTTTAAAGGGTTGCTTGCATGTTCAATTTTTTATTTTCATTAGATTATTTAACATGCATGCTATGTGTTTGTGAAAACGCCCGTATGGCATTATGCACTGCTTTTCAGTATCTTTTATCCTACTACTATGAATGCTTGCTTTTCATAAACTCCCTTTACTATTGTATTAATTGAAATTAATTGTCAATACAAACGTGATGGTTTGTTACAAAGTATTGCTTGGTCTATGCTACTCATGCCCTTTGCCGACATGCCAATAAACACCTTGCATTCACTTGTCTTTACATGCACTAGCTATTTCCCATTGTTGGCTTTTCACATGTACTCGCGAGCATGTGATAATGTCAGTTATATCTAAATGTGCATCCATCACCACCTTTTCCGTTATCTTCCTTGCTATATATATCTCTTTGAATTTAATTTACTTTCTCTTCCCTTTTTCAGGATGGCCACCAAGAAAGGAAAAGAGAAAGCCATTCCCAAATCAACAGCAAGGAAAGGAACAAAAAGAGCCCCAGCTGAGGAACTACAACCCCCATCCACTTGCACATCTTAGCATGCACCGAGGACGGTGCAATCTTTAAGTGTGGGGAGGTCGATACCGATCTCCATGGGTTAGTTATTTCTTGACTCAACACCAAATTTTTTTTTTTATTTGTTTGTTCATTGTTGCATTTGCATGTTTGATTGCATATTTGTTTGATTTTTTTGCATATTTTACCACTTGGTTGAATTAATATTTTCTTTTTCAAGAAACTTTTTTAGAGCATTTCACTAATTTGAAAAAAATTTAATGTTACACTTGTTTGAAGAGATATTATACTGGAACATGGTTTAGAACTCGAACACACAAAACCTGTGAGATTTTTTAGCCTATTTGAATTGGTTGTATTTTATCAACCAAAAATTTTGTTTTAGTGTGTATTTTTCTCTCTAAAATTGTGATCTTTGTCTTGCTTAATTCTATATTTCCATGGTTTGATGTATGCATGCACTTACATGATTGAGGCCTTTATTTCACTGAGCTTATATACCCATATGGCCTTACCTTTCATTATCCTCTGCAAACCAATTTGAGCCTATTATACCCCTTTGTTCCTTATTTTAGCACATCATTAACTCTAAGCGGAAAACAATAATGTCCTTAATTTGAATCCTTAGTTAGCTTAGACTAGTGAGAGTGCTCATAAATTAAGTGTGAGGAAGCGAATTTGGAAACAATTGGTTTGAGAATTGAGTATGTTAGAATTTTCTGAAAATGTGAAAAAAAAAATGTTTAGGACATGATTCATGCATCCAATAATTTAATCATATGCATTGAGAAAAATAAAAGAAAAAAAAAGAGAAAAAAAAAGAAAAAGAGAAAGAGCAAATAAGTAAAAGGGGACAAAATGCCCCAAAGTAAGTGGTGAAAGTAATGCATATGAGTTGTACTTGAAATTAGAATGCATGAATATGTGGAAAACATGGTTAATGGATGGTTAGATGTTGTATTATGATTACATGGATTGTTTAAGTTAGGTGGGAAAAGTTTAAGTTAATTAAGGATTCAGATTTTAGTCCACTTGACCAAATACAATCCTACCTTGACCCTAACCCCATTACAACCCTTAAAAGACCTCTTGATTTGTGTATTTATGCATTAAATTTATGTTGATTGTTAGATGAAGAGCAAGCCTTAGAAAGCAAGGTTAGTAGAGAATTGAGAGAATCGAACCTTAAACACTTGAGTGATTAGAGTGTATACACTACCAGTGAGGGTTCGATGCTCAATTCCTTGTTCCCTGCTTTCATGAGCTATTTTCTTCTTGCAAGTGTATTTGTACTTCATTTTCATAATTTAAATTAGTGAAATCCAGTTTATATTTCTTCTTGAAGGATTTGTTTACTTTTAACTAAGTAGGTAGAAACATTTTGCATGTAGTTGCATTCATAGGTTGCATTTCATACATTCTACTATTCCTCTTCATTTCTTTATAGCTTCTCTTGAGCTTAGCATGAGGACATGCTAATGTTTAAGTGTGGGGAGGTTGATAAACCACTATTTTATGGTTTATCTTATACTCAATTGAGTGGTTTTTATTAACTCTTTACCCACTTATTCATACTATTTGCATGGTTTTACATTTGCCTTCCTAATTATGTGCTTTGATTGAAAACATGCTTCTTTGATCTTATATTTGCTTATTATTAATCCTTTCTTATTACCATTAGATGCCTTGATATGTGTGTTAAGTGTTTCAGATATTATAAGGCAGGAATGGCTTGGAGGATGGGAAGAAAGCATGCAAAAGTGGAAGGAATGCAAGAAGTTGGAGAAATTACTAAGCTGTCCAGCCTGACCTCTCTGCACTCAAACGGCTATAACTTTAGCTATAGAGGTCCAAACGACGCGGTTCCAATTGCGTTGGAAAGCTAACGTTCGGGGCTTCAATTTGATATATAATGTTATAGTTCCCCTGACGCTAGATGACGCGACCACGTGATCCATGCGGCCGCGTCGCAGTGACAGAAATCCAGCGTGGCAAAATTCGAAACCAGCGAATTCTGGACTGTTTCTGACCCAGTTTGCGGCCCAGAAATTACAGATTAGAGGCTATAAAGTGGGGGAATGCATCCATTCATAAGGGAGCTCTGATAATTCACAATTTTAGGAATAGATGTAGTTTTTTAGAGAGAGAGGTTCTCTCCTCTCTCTTAGGATTAGGATTTAGGATTTCTCTTAGTTTTAGAGTGACTCTCAATCCCAGGTTCTTTATTTTTATTTATTTTCTCAATTTAATTTATGAACATCTATGCCAGATTTAATTTCTTTTATTAATGCAATTCGAGGTATTTTCATATTTAAGATTGCTTTGCTTATATTGATGCTTTTAATTTAATTTAGATATTTTTCTCCCTTTTGGCTTTGGTCAAGTGGTTGGTAGTACTTGAGTTATCAATTAATATAGTGGTTGAAATTGGGAGTTGCTCAAATAACTCTAGTCTTTTCATAAGGAATTGACTAGGACCTGAGGATTAAGCTAATTAATCCACTTGATTTACCTTCATAGTTAGAAGTTGACAAAGTGAGATTAAAATCTAATTTTCATCACAATTGATAAGGATAGGACTTCCAGTTCTAATACCTTGCCAAGAGTTTATTTTATCTATTTATTTTATTTTTCTTATCATTTAACATACTACATCCTCACTTTCAAAACCCCAGTTTACAAGAGTCATAACCAATAATAAGAACACCTCCCTGCAATTCCTTGAGAAGACGACCCGAGGTTTAAATACTCGGTTATCAATTATAAAGGGGTTTGTTACTTGTGACAATCAAAACATTTGTACGAAGGGATTTTTGTCGGTTTAGAGACTATATCTACAACGCGACTATTTTTATGACATTTTTTACTGGCAAAAATCCCAACGTCAGTCTTCCCGAAATAACGTTGTAGAGATGCTTTCCCAGGTTCCCGCGGGTATGGCCGATTGGGTGGACTCCATAGTTCTCATGTGTGTCTCGCTAGTTGATTCTGAAAATTTTGTGCTCAGCTTAGGCAGTTTCATAGTGTCTGTAGTAATTCTGGTGATGAGAAGAACTATGAACTTGTCCCTCCCTCTTCTGACGAGAGAGTCTGCTTTTCAACTCGGGTTGTTGATGGTCGACCTTTCTTTTATGCTTATGATTTTTTCTTTGGTCAGCTGGGTATCACCCTTCCTTTTACCAAATTTGAAACCGACCTGTTATGGTCTTGTAATGTTGCCCATTCTCAACTTCACCCCAATTCCTGGGGTTTTATTAAGATTTTCCAATTGCTGTGCAATGGTTTTGGTATTCCTGCTTCTCAATCTCTCTTTTTCTATCTGTTTGTCTTGACTAAGCCCGGTGTGGTAAAAAAGAAGTCGGCTTGGGTCTCTGGTAGAACAAATCACGAATCACACTTTTCACAACGCGTGCCACTGACCAGCAAGTGCACTGGGTCGTCCAAGTAATACCTTACGTGAGTAAGGGTCGAATCCCACAGAGATTGTTGGTTTGAAGCAATCTATGGTTATCTTGTAAATCTTAGTCAGGAAATCAATTATGTTTATCAGTTGAATTATGAATAACCAGTAGAGCATAAATTAAAGGTTACTTGTTGTGTGACTAAAAACTAACTAAAACATACTCAAAACTATATGAAATTATCCCCAAAAAGCGTATAAAATATCCGCTCATCAGTCTCCTTTCGTTCTACCCAGGGAAAGAAGGTTTTTTCCATGTTTGACGAGTCGTTCCGTGATTTTAAAAACTACTTTTTCAATGTCCGAGCTGTTGAAGGAGCTCGGCCCTTTTTTCTAGACGAAAATGACGAACTTTCTTTTCCCTTGGAATGGCAAAAAGACGTGAGGGTCTCCAGGTATTCGTGGGAGATGTTGGATGATGCTGAGCGAGCCTTTGTGACTATCTTGGAAGAACGCTGGGGTCAACCTCCTCATCTCGACACAAAGAAATTTCTAACCAATCCTTCTCTTCTTCAAACTGAACTGGGTATCTTTGTGTTTTTCTTTATTATCCGTGTATGTTGCTTGTAGCTGTCTTTCTGACTTGTCCGACTTGTAACTGATTCTCTGTTTTATTTGCAGAGGCAATGAAGAATAGTGAATCCATGAAAGCTTTTAAGAGGGCGCGAGGGCGATTGCTGCCAGAAATGTTGCTGCCAAGGCGGCTGGGGAGGGATCCTCCCAAGTGCGTGAGAAGCCATCAGTGCAGAGTTTCGCCGGGGTGAAGAAGGTGATCCCTACACCCCGAGTTCATTTGGTAGATCCTCACGTCACCTCTGCTGCTCCTTCTGTTGCCCCTCCCAATAAAAAACAAAAGATTGCTGAGCCCTTTGACCTCGATGCTCCTGATTTTAATGCTATTGAATTCGTGGATCAATAAATCGGTCCCTACGGCGCTCTCTCCATGGACGATGTGTCCATCCTCCATCACTTGGAGTTTATGGGCCGAAATCATGTGAAGATGGCGTATATGTCGGCTGCCATATATCGGACTGCTCAGAATCTCCCTCACCACGCTACTAAGGCGTTTATGGAGGAGGCGAAACAAGAGTTTGATCGGATGAAGGGGTTAAAGGAGGAGCTTAAGACGAAGGTAGCCAAGCTGGAGAAGGACTTGAAGAATGAGGAGGCGAGTTCTCAGTCATTGGCGGCTTCTTTGAGGTTGGCTGAGGACGCAGTCCTGATGCACAAGGAGAGTTACCTTTCATCTTATCGGGAGGTGATGCGCCTAAGGGGGGAGCTTGACAGTGTTCGGGAAGATTATGCTGAGCTCCAAAGTCATCTCATTGGCAGCGTGACTGCTGCTTATGAGAACTTGAGGGAGCAAGTTCAGGTCATTGCTCCCGAGGCCGACCTCACCTTTTTTAGCCTGGATAATGTAGTCAGGGATGGCAAGATTGTCCCTGATGATGAGGGTGATGCTGATGATGTTGTTCTTCCCCCTGTGTCCTCTACCAAAGTGCCGATCTCTTCGGTTCCTCCTGTTGTGCCCGACTCGGATTGCCAGATCCTGAATCGGGAGGATGGAACTGTGGATGCTGTGCCGATCCAGACTCGCCCTCCTTCTCCTTGTCCTGATGCTGCCAAGAAGGCTCCTGACGCTTGCTGATCTCTTCTTGAAAATTTGTGTAGTTGGCCCGGCTTGTGGGCTCGTTTAGAACTTTTTTATTTATTTGCTGACGCTTCCTAATTGCTTATCTATCAACTTTTTATGAGGAAAAAAAAGTAACTTATTATCTCTTCGTGGTAGGTTTTGGTGGCCTTTCAGGCCTTATAACTTTATAGAGTAAAAGTAGTTGTTTGACTTGACATCTTTTTTATTTTTCTATTGATGTTCGAAATCTTGCTGCTCGGCCTCCTTGGATTACTTTGCTTTATTTGCTTGTATCTTGGATCCTTTGAGGCTGTGATTGTATAGATCCAACTTGTTTCTCAGTTTTCTGTATTTGTGACCGATTCCTTTGCGTTGGTCCCCTTCTAAGTTATTTTGGTAATCCTCTTTTTGGACCTTTGTTAGGTCTCTTTCAGGGATTACTTTGATAGCTTTTTTGATAGTAGGAGTCTGACTTGGTTATATCGGTCTCCTTTAAGTTATTTTTTATAGTCCTCTTTCTTGGATCTTTGTCAGATCTCTTTCAGGGACTACTTTGATAACTTTTCAGTAGTAGGAGTCCGACTTGGTTATATCGGTCTCTTTTAAGTTATTTTTTGTAGTCCTCTTTCTTGGATCTTTGTCAGATCTCTTTCAGGGACTACTTTGATAACTTTTCTGTAGTAGGAGTCCGACTTGGTTATATCAGTCTCCTTTAAGTTATTTTTTGTAGTCCTCTTTCTTGGATCTTTATCAGATCTCTTTCAGGGACTACTTTGATAACTTTTTGTTTTGGGCTGACTTTGTTATGTCGGGCCCTTCTAAGTTAAAGTAATCCTCTTTAATAAGATTGACCAGACCTCTTTCCAGGGTTTACTTATAACTTGGGTTGACTTGGTTCGACATCTTAACGTTCAACCAGTCTTTAAGTTATTATTTTAGCGATCCATAAGACCTCGTCAGGTTCTTTTTTAGATCACTTTCGATAACTTCTTACATTATTCTGTGTTCATCTTTGCCGATTTGTAGAAAGTGGTTGTCATCTCTAGATCGTCCTTTGGGTGAATCGCGTTTTCACCTTTATCGGATGGTTTGTCTTTATCGTGATCGTGCCATGAAATTGTTTTTCACTTTCTGCCGATCTTTTGCTTTATAATTGGACGATGAATGCTTCAGATTAATGCGTCTTGAAATCTTTGTAGAATATCTAAAATGTATTTTATTTAAAGGAAAAGTGCAAATATATACATATGGGATTGTCTGCGTCTCAACTTGGTGCCTCATTAAAAAACCTTTTCAGGAAAAAGAGTGCATCCAATGATGAGATCTTTTATCTCTTCTAACTGTAGTACCTTCTTAGGTTGCAAGCGTGCCACGACCT
>NC_029793.2:51284709-51297900 GCF_000816755.2 Arachis ipaensis | reverse complement strand
GGTCCTTTCCAGTTTGCTGCCAGCTTTCCTTCTCCTGGTCGAGTTGTTCCGATATCATTTCGGATTAGGATGACATCATTCTCTGCAAAACTTCCGATACCATTCGGCACTTTAGAGCTTCTTCCCTGATCCGAGCTCTTTCCTGGATTTTAGGTAACAAGTCGAGTTCTTCTCTCTGAAGTTGGGAGTTTGCTTCCTCATTGTAGTGAACTACTCTAGGCGACCCTTCCTCAATCTCTACTGGGATCGTTGCCTCTATTCCGTATGCTAATCGGAAGGGAGATTCCTTCGTGGTGGAATGTGGCGTTGTTCGATATGCCCATAGAACCTGTGGAAGCTCTTCTGCCCAGGCTCCTTTTGCATCTTGTAATCTCCGCTTTAATCCGGCCAGTATGACTTTGTTAGCGGCTTCAGCCTATCCGTTGGCTTGTGGATGCTCAACGGAGGTGTACTGGTGCTTTATATTCAAGTCGGCTACTAGTTTCCTGAAGCCTGCATCTGTGAATTGAGTGCCATTGTCTGTGGTTATTGAATATGGAACCCCGAACCTCGTCACAATATTTCTATATAAGAATTTCCGGCTTCTTTGAGCGGTGGCATTGGCTAGGGGCTCTGTCTCGATCCACTTTGTAAAGTAATCTACCCCTACTATGAGGAATTTGACTTGTCCTGATCCCTGTGGGAAGGGGCCGAGAAGATCGAGTCCCCATTTTGCAAACGGCCAAGGCGAGGTCACGCTGATGAGCTCTTCTGGCGGGGCGATGTGAAAGTTGGCATGTTTCTGACATGGTGGACATGTTTTTACAAATTTTGTGGCTTTCTTCTGTAGAGTTGGCCAATAAAATCCCGCCCGGAGTACTTTTTTGGCGAGAGCTCGTGCTCCGAGATGATTGCCACAAATGCCGCCGTGTATTTCTTCTAGCACTTCCTTTGTGTTGGAGGTCGGCACGCATTTTAGTAAAGGTATTGAGATTCCTCTTTTGTACAGGATGTTATTTATGATGGTGTAGTATTGTGCCTCCCTTTTTAACCTCTTTGCCTCCTTCTCTTCTATGGGGAGCGTTCCTGTTTTGAGGTAGTTGGTTATGGGGGTCATCCATCCTTGGTCCTGACTTGTTATAGTCATGACTTTTTCCTCTTCCGAGATTGACGGGTTCTGCAACATCTCCTGGATGAGGCTTCTATTATTGCCCCCTGGTTTGGTGCTGGCTAGTTTTGAGAGTGCATCAGCTCGGGCATTTTGTTCGCGGGGTATGTGGCAGATCTTATACTCCCCGATTTGTCCGAGCTGTTCCTTGGTTTTATCCAAATACTTTTTCATGGTGGGATCTTTGGCTAGGTAGCTCCCTGTTATTTGTGATGTGACCACTTGTGAATTTCTGTAAATGTTGAGCTTTTGAGCTCCGACCTCTTTAGCCAGCTTCAAACCAGCTAATAATGCTTCATATTCCGCCCGGTTGTTTGAGGCCGGAAACCCGAACTTGAGGGAGAGCTCAACTTGGGTTCCTTGGTTGCTTTCTATTATCACGCCTGCGCCGCTTCCAGTTTTATTTGAAGAAGCATCCACGTAAAGATTCCATTCTGTGGGGGTTTCTAGGGCATTTGTGAATTCTGCGATAAAGTCGGCCAGATACTGTGATTTGATGGCTGTCCGAGCTTCATATTGGAGGTCAAACTCTGACAACTCGACTGCCCATTGTAGAATTCTACCTGCTAGATCTGTTTTCTGCAATATTCCTTTTATGGGATGGTTAGTTCGAACCTTAATGGTGTGAGCCTGGAAGTACGGGCGGAGTCGTCGAGATGTTAGGATAAGAGTATAGGCAAATTTTTCTATTTTCTGGTAGTTCAGTTCGGATCCCTGTAGTGCCTTGCTAATGAAGTAGACAGGTTGTTGCCCATCTTCGTCTTCTCTGACTAGTGCCGAGGCTATTGCCCGGCTCCCTACTGCGAGATATAATATGAGCGGTTCTCCTTCTCGTGGTCGAGATAGGATAGGTGGCCGTCCTAAGAACCCTTTGAAGTCTTGGAAGGCTTGCTCACATTCTGTCGTCCATTCGAACTGTTTTCCCTTTCTTAAAGTAGCATAGAAGGGGAGGGATCTTATCGCAGCTCCTGCTAACAATCGGGATAGGGCGGCCAATCTCCCGTTGAGTTGTTGTACTTCTTTGACATAGGTTGGGCTCTTCATGTTGAGTATGGCTTGACATTTGTCTAGATTTGCTTCAATTCCCCTTTGTGTGAGCATGAAACCTAAGAATTTGCCTGCTTCTACTGCGAAAGTGCATTTTGCAGGATTGAGTCGCATGTTGTGCTTCCTTATGGTGTCGAACACTTGAGCCAGGTCGGATAATAATGTATCTTCGCTTTGTGTCTTTATCAACATGTCGTCCACATAAACTTCCATGATTTTTTCGATGTGATCTGAGAAGACTTTATTTATTAACCTTTGATAAGTAGCTCCTGCGTTCTTGAGATCGAAAGGCATCACGATGTAGCAGTAGTTTGCCTTTGGTGTTAAGAACGAGGTCTTTTCCTGATCTGGTGGATACATGGGGATTTGGTTGTATCCCAAATATGCATCCATAAACGAGAGGTGACTGTATCCGGAGGAAGCATCTACCAGAGCGTCGATGCTTGGGAGTGGGTATAGATCTTTTGGGCAGGCTTTGTTGAGATCGGTGTAATCGGTACACATTCGCCACTTCCCATTTGATTTTTTTACCAAGACGACATTAGCTAGCCATAGTGGGTACTTGACTTCTCTTATAAATCCTACCTCCAGTAGTGCTTGTACTTGTTCTTCCACAGCTTTGGATAGTTCTGGCCCGAGTTTCCTTCGTTTCTGCTGCACCGGCCGAGATCCTGGGTAGACCGCCAACTTGTGGCACATTAGCCTAGGGTCTATGCCTGGCATGTCTGTGGCTTTCCATGCGAAGAGATCGACATTATCTCGTAAGAATTGTATCAGTAATTCTTTTGAGTTTCCTCTTAGGATCGTGCCAATATTGGTCGTTTTGTCCGAGGTGTATCCAATTTGAATCTTCTCTATCTCGCCTTCTGGTTGCGGACGGAGTTCTTCTCGTTGCTGAACTCCACCCAGTTCAATTGTATGAAACTCTTCTCCTTTCCCTCTGAGGTTTAGGCTTTCGTTATAACAGCGACATGCCATCTTTTGGTCAGCTTTTATCGTGGCTATCCCTTTCGGAGTTGGGAATTTCATACATAGGTGTGGGGTCGAGACTATTGCGCTAAGTTAGTTGAGTGTTGTCCGACCTATGAGAGCATTGTAAGCTGAACTTACATCGACTATGATGTAGTCTATTTTGAGGGTCCTGGATTGGTCCCCTTTTCCGAAGGTTGTATGTAGTGGTATGTATCCTAGTGGTCGAACCGGGGTATCTCCTAACCCGAACAGACTGTTTGGATATGCTTTAAGTTCTTTTGCTTCTAAGCCGATTTTATCAAAGGCTATTTTGAATAAGATGTCGGCAGAACTCCCTTGGTCTATTAAGGTGCGGTGTAGGTTGGCGTTTGCCAATATGATGGTGATAACCATGGGATCGTCATGTCCTGTGATGACGCCAGACACGTCTTCCTTAGTGAATATTATCGCTGGGTTGTTGAGCGCTTCTTCCTCTCCTTCGACATGATATACTTCTTTAAGATATCTTTTGCGAGAGGATTTGGAGATCCCTCCTGCTGTGAATCTGCCATGTATCATGTGGACGTGTCTTTCTGGTGTCCGAGGTGATCGTTCAGTTTGTCCGTCATCCTCGTCCCTTCGTCTTTTTCTTTGGTCATCATCTCGGGTAGCCAGAAATCGATCTAATCTTCCTTCTCTCACTAATTTTTCTATGATATTCTTTAATTCGAAGCACTCGTTAGTGGAGTGCCCTCGAACTCGATGGTATTCACAATATTCCTTCCAGTTTCCCCTTCCCTTTTGCCTTTGAGTGGTCGCGCTGGGGGGATTTTCTCTGTATGGCAGACTTCTTTGTACACGTCGACCAGGGATGACCTGAGAGGGGTGTAATTATGGTACTTTTTGATTTTCTCCCCCTGTCGATCTTCTTTCTTTTTGGATTCCTTGTCTTTATCCCGGTAGGGGTTCCTAGATTTTGAGGTTTCTCCCAACCGATCGTTTTCTTCCATGTTGATGTATTTTTCTGCTCGCTCCTGTACTTCGTCTAATGAGGTAGGGTACTTCTTTGATATAGATTGGCTAAATGGTCCCTCTCGTAGGCCATTGATGAGTCCCATGATGGCGGCCTCTGTTGGTAAGCTTTGTATGTCCATACATGTTTTGTTGAATCTTTCCATGTAGTTGCGGAGGCTCTCCCGATCTCCTTGCTTGATCCCTAGTAGACTGGGGGCGTGCTTGGCCTTATCTTTCTGGATGGAGAATCTGGCCAGGAACTTTTTTGCCAGGTCATCGAAGTTTGAGATGGACTTTGGAGGTAAGTTGTCGAACCATCGGATTGCTGTCGTCGTGAGAGTTGTTGGGAAAGCTTTGCAGCGAACGGCGTCTGAGGCGTCGGTAAGGTACATTCTGCTTCTGAAATTGCTGAGATGGTGGTTGGGGTCTGTGGTACCGTCATATAAAGTCATATCTGGGAGTTTGAAGTCCTTTGAGATTTTGGTTTTCATGATCTCCCTAGATCCTGTTCTTTGCGTGAGCTTTCCTCAGAAGTGATCCGAGGGGCCTTTGATTTGAGATCGGCTTCTAATTGCTGTAATTTTTCTTCCAATTCTCGACGTCGTCGTACCTCTCTTCGTAGATCCTTTCCGATTTCTCGTTGTTGTTGGGTTTATTCTTCAAGCTGTTTCAAGCGATCTTGAAGAGCTTCTATTGCTCCTGGTTTAGATTAATTTTTGTCTCCATTGGATTCTGGGGTGTCCGCATTTTTGTGCGGCGTTCTATTTTCTAGATCTGAATCGTGGTCGTTGTCACGGTTGTCTGCCATGGAGATGGGATGACTTCCAGGTTCCCCGGTAACGGCGCCAATGTTCCGAGGGTTACCTGAAACTGGAGGTCGATCTCGGTTGAGATCCTCTGTACGGATCGGTACCGACGTGTCCGGCTGGTAGGAGACGACCGGAGCTGTCGTGTCCGACTTGTTGGACTGGTTGTACTGTTAACCCTTCGTCACCGGAGGATGGGGGGTACCTGCAAGAGACTCCGATGCTTAAGTTAGCATGGGTATTAAACAGGTGTTATGTAGAATCAGAGTATGAGTTATACCTGGGTGCTCCAGTGTATTTATAATGGTGAGATGTAACCTTTGGATAAGATAAGTTAGTTATCTTATCTTATCTTTATCTTTTGGGTTGAGGTCAGCGTATCTTCAATGGAACTGCCCTTCTCTCTGTAGGCCTGAACGACCTTTGGATTAGGGTCGTATTCCTTGAATTGGGCCCTTTTTGGGCTTTCCTGTCGATTTGGCCGAGTTCTTCGTAAAGAAGTCGGTCCGTTTGACCTAAAGAGGTTGGTCGCTTTATCGTCGATCACCCCGGGTCGGATATCTCGACCCAGGGTATGAACACTTATGCCATTTACTTTTATGCTCATCTCCCCAAATCCCCATTTAAGCTTCTACAATTTACTTTCTGCAATTTACATTCCGCCATTTATTTCCAGCACTTACATTTTTTGTTATTTACTTTCCCGCCATTTAATTTTCTGCAATTTCTCAACTCAATTTCTGCTTAGCTCAACCAGAACATTCCTCTAATTAAAGTTGCTTAACCAATCAATCCCTGTGGTATTCGACCTCACTCTATTGTGAGTTTTTACTTGACGGTAATTCGATATACTTGCCGAGGGAAATTTGTAGCGATACAAGTTTTCGTGCATCAATGCCTTACTAGACAAAGATCTCCAACCTACTACAAGAAGCACATGTCAACCAGAAATGACCACAGAGCCACCAAATTTACCCACCCAATTACCAAAAGTAACCTTCCAAGAGCCACCAAAAAGCATTCAGCAACCAAATGTATCCACCCAACCCAATTTACTTACATCTCAACCCCCATTAACACCCTCCAACCTTTAGAGAAGACTCTTTCACACACTCAGCCATCACATGTACCAGTTGGAAGTAAAGAAACTAGAAGAAGTGAGGTGTTATATGATGAGCATCATTGTTAGAAACAAGAAGGCCTTGGCGGGATATAATGGAGTCATAACTCCTGTGCAGCAGAGTAGGTTAGAGAAAGAGAAAAGAGAGAGTAACAGGTGGAGGCCATTTCCCACTGGAGATTATCCTGGAAACATCTACAAAGTTTAGTGCTTGCCACACAAATTTACGGTAGATATTGAAAATAAGACATGTAGTTGGAGATTTTGGCAACTGACTGGGTTGCCCTGTATGCATGCATGTGCTGCTCTTGCATACCAAAATAGGAGACCAGAGGAATATGCACACAATTGGCTCTTTATGGGGGCATATAATAGCACATACCAGTTTGTTATCCAGCCTGTTCTGAGTCAAGAATACTGGGAACATGTTGATCTGCATCCTATATTACCCCCAGTATACAGGAAGAAAATTGGGAGACCAAAGCTTAAAAGAGACAGAAAGAATGATGGACCAATGGATCCCAACCAAGATCCTCATAGGGCTCCCAAAAAATATGGCCCCATCACTTGCAAGTATTGCTTAAATGCATACAAATTCATAGCTACTTCCATTACTGTTATAATTGATTCCACATTTATGTTCACCAAATTTATATTGCAGACTGGTCACAACAGTCACAGCTGTCCCAAGAAGAAGGAGGCAATGGCTGGGAGTACTAGAGGACAAAGTTCAACTCAACAACCTTCTGGTGATGCTGTTGCTGTGGAGATGAAGAAGAAGCAGCAAGACTAGAAGAGATATTTTGGGAGAAAACAATGGAAGTTGTTGAAGCAGCTGAAGCAGCAGCAGCTCAACCCCCCCGGAAGTACATCCAGTAATGTGCTTGACAACTTAATTTTATAATTTATTTTTGGATGACACTAATATATACCAACTATTACAGGAAAATCCAATAGTTCCATAACCTATTCTTGATCCAGTTATGCCTCCTTCAGTTAGGTCACCAATTGCAAAAAACCCCCTTAAGAAAAAGAAGAATCTAAAAAGATCCCCACCAACTACTCAGCAACCACCATGTGCTCAATCACTGCCAAAGCCACCAACACCAATTATGCAACCATCAGTAAGGCCATTACCTCCAACTACTCATGTGCCCCCCACTGTGACACCTCAAACCATGCAAATTGCCCCTGAGGGAACTACTTCAAGGTTCATGGACTTTACGCCAACTCCTGCAATTAGAGGATCAAGTTCAACTAGGTGGCCGCTGCCAAGCTTTCATCCACCAGCAAGAAAAGTGTCAACCACTGCACAATTGAATGGAGGTTCAAGCGGAAAGAGCAATTCTACTCCAAATCCATGAAGCAAAAATGTTTAAATTATGTTATTCTTTTAGATATATACTTTATGTTATTTTGTTGGATATGTCACATACTTTACTCTATGTTGCTTATGTTTTGGTTTTTGCATTGGATTGATCATCATGATTGATACTCGGAATTATTCTGCATGTTTCAGTAACTCAGTTACTACTTACATAGCAGGTTCTTTTGCTTATGTTTCATGTTATTTTGGTATACCATAAAAATTAAAAAATACTGATTATTAAGGGATATTTTTTGTAATTTATATATTTTGTAAGACTACATTTAACATGTTTTAAATTTGTCATGTGTACAAATGTCCATCTCTCAATTGAGTATGGATATTTTTGTCACGCAAAAGAGAACCCCTACTAAGATTGAATAGACACGAAACTACTAGCCATGGCATTGCATAATCATACACGAATAGTTATTCAAATTCAAAACCTGCTCGAAATCAGATACACATTACACACAAAGCTAAACACCATAACAATTGACATAGTTACAAACCACAACCTAAGTCTACTAACTTCAGCTTCAATCTTCCCTAACTTCGTGAGCATCTTCACTTCAGCCTAAGTCTCAAGAACATTTCCATGCATCTTTCTTTCTGAAAATGCTCTCCTCAAACCCTCCCACTGACCTTCGATTTTGTCTACCTATACAAAGTAGCTGCAGTCTGAATTCTATCAATGGCAAAGAAAAACTAGATCAAAGACATTTACTTCGAATAGAACAAAGTGTACAAAGGGTATACTTCCATTTGGGACAACGGACGAACCACCTCCCAGGATTCATTGCCGTCTCCGACTGCAACAAGGTCACATCCAACCCATAGAAGCATCTCCCATTGAAGTTTGAACTTTCTATCATGCACCCACTTTGAAATTGAGCTTCCAGATACACTACAACTCCCATTCAAAGGTGGGATAAAGAGTCTCCGCTTCGATATTGGAATATCTTCGAAGAATTTTGTTAACCTAGGGTTCGTGTTTAGGATGAAAAAGGTTTTTATTTGGAGAATTTTGAGATTTAGGGTTCATTATAATGGTCGAGCAGCTCATCAAGCCACGTATGAAGACCCCCAGGCCATGTAATGCCGTAATGTGCTACGTAGGGACCATTACTAACGGAGTCAAAGCCAGAATAATGATTCGTTGGTTTTGTCCCACATATCTTATTATTGATGGTTGGTGTACGAAATTGTGATCTCAACTGCACCAATAACTTGGTATGCACGATCGTAATCTCAACTCTTTTTCACAACTCCGCACAACTAACCAGCAAGTGCACTGGGTCATCCAAGTAATAAACCTTACGTTAGTAAGGGTCGATCCCACGGAGATTGTCGGCTTGAAGCAAGCTATGGTCATCCTTGTAAATCTCAGTCAGGCGGATTTAAATAGTTATAATATTTTGATAATTAAAAGATAAATAAAATATAAAAATAGGATAGAAATACTTATGTAATTCATAGGCAGGAATTTCAGATAAGCGTCTGGAGATGCTTTGTTGCTTCAGAACCTCTGCTTTCCTATTGCCTTCTACCAACCATGTTGTTCCGAGGGTTACCTGAAACTGTAGGTCGATCTCGGACGAGATCTTCTGTGCTGATCGGAGATGATGCGTCCGGCTGTGAATGGAGGCCAGGGCTATTGTATCCGACTTGTTGAGCTTGGCTACACTGCTGATCCTTCGTCACTAGAGGGTGGGGGGTACCTGCAAGGGACTCCGATGCTTAAGTTAGCAAGGGTATTAAGCAGGTTTTTTGTAGAATCAGAGTATGAGTTATACCTAGGTGCTCCAGTGTATTTATAATGGTGTAGAGTGACCTTCTTAGATAAGATAAGTTAGTTATCTTATCTTATCTTATCTTATCTTTGAGTGAGGTCATCTTATCTTCTGGGGAACCGCCTTTATCTCTATAGGCTTGGGCTGCCTTTGGATTTGGGTCGTGTTCCTCTATTCGGGCCCTTTATTGGGCTTTCCTGGTAATTTGGCCGAGCTCTTTGAGAAGAGGTCGGGTTGTCTGACCTGAAGAGGTCGGTTGTCTTGTCGCTAAACATCCCAGGTCGGATAGCTCGACCCAGGGTATGAACAGTGCCCCTGCTCGAGCTCGATCTTTCTTTTAAGGTCGAGTCTTAGTTTTAGGACTTCGATCCTTCTCTGGTGAAGCCGAACTCGAGCATTTTGTCGACTTCATCTTTGTGGAGATTTCCTTTGTGAATATGGAACGTTTTCCTTTTCTCTTCTTAAAAGCACGCGCTTTTGCATTAGCGCTCTTGGCCTTGGGAATACGCGAGGGCTTAATACCCTCATTAATTGGTTTAATTGCTCCGTTTCCTTTTGGCGTCTTGATGAGCGGATAATTTATACGCTTTTTGGCATTGTTTTTAGTATGTTTTTAGTAGGATCTAGTTACTTTTAAGGATATTTTCATTAGTTTTTATGTTAAATTCACATTTCTAGACTTTACTATGAGTTTTTGTGTTTTTCTATGATTTCAGGTAAATTCTGGCTGAAATTGAGGGACCTGAGCAAAACTCTGAAAAAAGGCTGACAAAGGACTGCTGATGCTGTTGGATTCTGACCTCCCTGCCTTCAAAGTGGATTTTCTGGAGCTACAGAACTCAAAATGGCGCGCTTCCAATTGCGTTGGAAAGTAGACATCTAGGGCTTTCCAGCAATGTATAATAGTCCATACTTTGGCCGAGTTTAGACGACGTAAAAGGTCGTTGAACGCCAGTTCTACGCTGCTGTCTGGAGTTAAACGCCAGAAACACGTCACAAACCAGAGTTGAACGCCAGAAACACGTTACAACCTGGCGTTCAACTCCAGAAAGAGCCTCTGCACGTGGAAACTTCAAGCTCAGTCCAAGCACACACCAAGTGGGCCCCGGAAGTGGATTTATGCATCAATTACTTACTTCTGTAAACCCTAGTAACTAGTTTAGTATAAATAGGACTTTTTACTATTGTATTTGACATCTTTGATCAGTTTTATGCCATCTTAGACTTTCTCATGGAAAGGAGTAAGACTGATTGGATGAAGACAGCGGGAAAGCAGAGACTCAGAGGAACGAAAGCATCTCTATATGCTTATCTGAAATTCTCACCAATGATATACATAAGTATTTCTATCCTTATTTTATGTTTACTTATTATTTAATTTCGAAAACTCCATAACCTTTTGATATCCGCCTGACTGAGATTTACAAGGTGACCATAGCTTGCTTCATACCGACAATCTCCGTGGGATCGACCCTTACTCACGTAAGGTTTATTACTTGGACGACCCAGTGCACTTGCTGGTTAGTTGTATCGAAGTTGTGAATGAAAAACGATTTATTAAGACGTGCGTACAGAGTTTTTGGCGTCGTTGCCTGAGATCACAATTTCGTGCACCAAGTTTTTGGCGCCGTTGCCGGGGATTGTTCGAGTTTGGACAACTGACGGTTCATCTTGTTGCTCAGATTAGGTAATTTTCTTTTTGTTTTATTTTCAAAAATTTTTTAAAAATCTTTCAAAAATTTCTCCTTTGTTTTCGAAAAAAATTTTAAAATAAAAAATTTTCAAAAATATATTTTTCTTCAGAATTTTTAAGAATGAATTCTAGTGTTTCATGAAGCATGTTGAAGCCTGGCTGGCTGTAAAGCCATGTCTAATTCTTCTGGATAGGGAATGTCAGGCGTGTCATGTCTGAGTTACATACTAAAGCTTGGCTGGCTATTAAGCCATGCCTGACCCTTTGATTGGAGCTTTAGACTAAAGAGTACAAGATTCCTGGAATTCATATTAAAAATTTTGGAATCCTTATTTTTCTTTTTCAAATGATTTTTGAAAAAAAAAAGAAAATACAAAAAAAATCATAAAATCAAAAAAATCAAAAATATTTCATGTTTCTTGTTTGAGTCTTGAGTCAAGTTGAAAGTTTAGTGTCAATTGCATATTCATCTTGCATTTTTCGAAAATTCATGCATTCATAGTGTTCTTCATTATCTTCAAGTTGTTCTTGGTAAGTCTTCTTGTTTGATCTTGATGTTTTCTTGTTTTGCATCTTTTCTTGTTTTACATGTGCATTTTTGCATCCATAGAGTCTAAACATAAAAGATTTCTAAGTTTGGTGTCTTGCATGTTTTCTTTGCATATAAAAAAAATTTTCAAAAATAAGTCTTGATGTTCATCATGACATTCAAAGTGTTCTTGGTGTTCATATTGACATTCATAGTGTTCTTGGTGTTCATATTGACATTCATAGTGTTCTCTCTCATCATAAAAATTCAAAAAAAAAACATCTACCCTTTTTCACTCATAAATTTCGAAAATTTGAGTTGACTTTTTCAAAACTTTTTAAAAATCTAGTTGTTTCTTATGAGTCAAATCAAATTTTCAATTAAAAAAAATCTTATCTTTTTCAAAATCTTTTTCAAAAATCAAATCTTTTTCATTTTTCATAGTTATTTTCGAAAATTTTAAAAAAAAATTTTCAAAAATATTTTTCTTATCTTTATCTCCTAATTTTCGAAGATAACATCAACAATTAATGTTTTGATTCAAAAACTTCAAGTTTGTTACTTACTTGTTAAGAAAGATTCAAACTTTGAGTTCTAGAATCATATCTTGTGATTTCTTGTGAATCAAGTCATTAATTGTGATTTTAAAAATCAAATCTTTTTCAAAACTAATTTCAATCATATCTTTTCAAAAATATCTCTTTATCTTATCTTTTTCAAAATTTGATTTTAAAATATCCTTTCTAACTTCTTATCCTCTTATCTCTTAAAAAATTGATTTTCAAATTTGTTTCAACTAACTAACTAACTTTTTGTTTGTTTCTTATCTCTTTCAAAACTACCTAACTAACTCCCTCTCTCTCTCTAATTTTCGAAAATATCTTTCCTCTTTTTTAAAATTTCTTTTTAATTAACTAATTATTTTAATTTTTGATTTTAGAATTTCAAAAATTACAAACCTTTTTCAAAAACTATTTTCGAAAACCACTAACTCTTTTTCAAAAATTATTTTCGAAAATTCACTTCCCCCTCTCATCTTCTTCTGTTTGTTTATTTATTTACTAACATCTCTTCCTCACTCACCAAAAATCCGAACCCCCTCTCTCTCTCTGAGTTCAGATTTTCTCTTCTTCTTTTCTTCTATTCACACAGGGACCTCTATACTGTGGTAAAAAAGATCCCTATTATTATTATTATTATTTTTCTATCCCTCTTTTTCATATGAGCAGGAGCAAGGACAAGAATATTCTTGTTGAAGCAGATCCAGAACCTGAAAGGACTCTGAAGAGGAAACTAAGAGAAGCTAAATTACAACAATCCAGCAAGCACCTTTCAGAAATTTTCGAACAAGAAGAGGAGATGGCAGCCAAAAATAATAATAATGCAAGGAGGATGCTTGGTGACTTTACTGCACCTAATTCCAATTTACATGGAAGAAGCATCTCCGTTCCTGCCATTGGAGCAAACAATTTTGAGCTTAAACCTCAATTAGTTTCTCTGATGCAACAGAACTGCAAGTTTCATGGACTTCCATCTGAAGATCCTTTTCAGTTCTTAACTGAATTCTTGCAGATATGTGATAATGTTAAGACTAATGAAGTAGATCCTGAAGTCTACAGGCTCATGCTTTTCCCTTTTGCTATGAGAGACAGAGCTAGAGTATGGTTGGACTCTCAACCTAAGGATAGCCTGAACTCTTGGGATAAGCTGGTCAAGGCTTTCTTA
>NC_029793.2:51266042-51284651 GCF_000816755.2 Arachis ipaensis | reverse complement strand
GTGCTAGGCTATTGACATAGTCAACACGGCCGAACCTGGAGAGGAAGGGGAGGACGTAAATCCCAGTGAGGAAGACCTCCTGGGACGTCCAGTGATCAATAAGGAACTTCCCTATGAGGAACCAAAGGAATCTGAGACTCATCTAGAGACCATAGAGATTCCATTGAACCTCCTTATGCCATTCATGAACTCTGATGAGTATTCCTCTTCTGAAGAGAATGAGGATGTTACTGAAGAGCAAGTTACCAAGTACCTTGGTGCAATCATGAAGCTGAATGCCAAATTATTTGGTATTGAGACTTGGGAAGATGAACCTCCCTTGTTCACCAATGAACTAAGTGATCTGGATCAACTGACATTGCCTCAGAAGAAACAGGATCCTGAAAAGTTCGTAATACCTTGTACCATAGGCAACATGATCTTTGAAAAGGCTCTGTGTGACCTTGGTTCAGGGATAAACTTCATGCCCCTCTCTATAATAGAGAAACTGAGAATCTTTGGGGTGCAAGCTGCTAAAATCTCATTAGAGATGGCAGACAATTCAAGAAAACAGGCTTATGGACAAGTAGAGGACGTGTTAGTAAAGTTTGAAGGCCTTTACATCCCTGCTGATTTTATAGACCTAGATACTGGGAAGGATGAGGATGAATCCATCATCCTTGGAAGACCCTTCCTAGCCACAGCAAGAGCTGTGATTGATGTTGACAGAGGTGAACTAGTTCTTCAATTGAATGAGGACTCCCTTGTGTTTAAAACTCGAGGTCATCCTTCTGTAAACATGGAGAGGAAGCATAAAAAGCTTCTCTTAAAACAGAGTCAACCAAAGCCCCCACAGTCAAACTGTAAGTTTGGTGTTGGGAGGCCACAACCAAACTCTAAGTTTGGTGTTGAACTCCCATATCCAAACTCTAAGTTTGGTGTTGGGAAGTCTCAACAATGCTCTGAACATCTGTAAGGCTCCATGAGAGCCCACTGTCAAGCTATTGACATTAAAGAAGTGCTTGTTGGGAGGCAACCCAATTTTTATTTATCTAATTTTATTTTTCTTGTTCTTTCATGTTTTATTAGGTTCATGATCATGTGGAGTCACAAAATAAATATAAAAATTGAAAACGGAATCAAAAATAGCAGAAGAAAAATCACACCCTGGAGGAAGACCTTACTGGCGTTTAAACGCCAGTAAGAAGCATTTGGCTGGCGTTCAATGCCAGAACAGAGTATGGTTTTGGTGCTGAATGCCCAAAATGGGCAGCATCTGGGCGTTTGAACGCCAAAATTGCACCCTGGAGAAGAGCTGGCGCTGAACGCCCAGGACAAGCATGGTTCTGGCGTTCAACGCCAGAAATGAGCAACAAATGGGCGTTCAACGCCCAAAACAAGCACCAATCTGGCGCTGAACGCCCAGAGTTGTGTGCAAGGGAATTTTGCATGCCTAATTTGGTGCAAGGTTGTAAATCCTTGAACACCTCAGGATCTGTGGACCCCACAGGATCACCTCAGGATCTATGGACCCCACAGGATCCCCACCTACCTCCACTCACTTCTTCTCACCCCTCTTTCATACAATCCTATAAACACTCTTCCCCAAAACTCTTCACCAATCACCTCAATCTCTCTTCCCCATAAACCTACCTCATAAACCCCACCTACCTTCAAAATTCAAAATCAATTTCCCACCCAAAACCCACCCTTATGGCCGAACCTTACCCCCCCTCCCTTCCCTATATAAAGCCCTCCATTCCTCTTCATTTTCCCACAACACAACCCTCTCTTACCCTTCTTGGCCGAATACACCACTCCCTCTTCTCCTCCATATTTTCTTCTTCTTCTTCATCTATTCTTTCTTCTCTTGCTCGAGGGCAAGCAATATTCTAAGTTTGGTGTGGTAAAAGCATAAGCTTTTTATTTTTCTAAGGGTGGAACATCAAGAGCACTCCATCATTCTTCATGAAATAAGAGAAGATCAAAAAGCAATGAGGGAGGAGCAACAAAGACAAGGAAGAAACATAGAAGAGCTCAAGGACATCATTGATTCCTCAAGAAGGAAACGCCACCATCACTAAGGTGGACTCATTCCTTGTTCTTACATTCTCTGTTTTTTTTTTTTCTTTATGTTAAGTGATTATCCATGTTTGTGTCTTATTACATGATCATTAGTAGTTAGTAACTTTGTCTTAAAGTTATGAATGTCCTATAAATCCATCACCTCTCTTAAATGAAAAATATTTTAATTCAAAAGAACAAGAAGTACATGAGTTTCGAATTTATCCTTGAACTTAGTTTAATTATGTTGATGTGGTGACAATGCTTCTTGTTTTCTGAATGAACTTGAACAGTGCATATGTCTTTTGAAGTTGCTGTTTATGAATGTTAAATATGTTGGCTCTTGAAAGAATGATGACAAGGAGACATGTTATTTGATAATCTAAAAAATCATAAAAATGATTCTTGAAGCAATAAAAAGCAGCAAAGAACAAAGCTTGCAGAAAAAAATAGAAAAAAAAAAGAGCGAAAAAAAAATTAGAAAGAAAAAGAAAAAGCAAGCAGAAAAAGCCAAAAGCTCTTAAAACCAAGAGGCAAGAGCAAAAAGCCAGTAACCCTTAACACCAAAAGGCAAGGGTAATAAAAAGGATCCCAAGGCTTTGAGCATCAGTGGATATGAGGGCCTAAAGGAATAAAATCCTGGCCTAAGCGGCTAAACCAAGCTGTCCCTAACCATGTGCTTGTGGCGTGAAGGTGTCGAGTAAAAACTTGAGACTGAGCGGTTAAAGTCAAGGTCCAAAGCAAAAAAAGAGTGTGCTTAAGAACCCTGGACACCTCTAATTGGGGACTTTAGCAAAGCTGAGTCACAATCTAAAAGGTTCACCCAATTATGTGTCTGTGGCATTTATGTATCCGGTGGTAATACTGGAAAACAAAGTGCTTAGGGCCACGGCCAAGACTCATAAAATAGCTGTGTTCAAGAATCAACATACTGAACTAGGAGAATCAATAACACTATCTGAACTCTGAGTTCCTATAGATGCCAATCATTCTGAACCTCAATGGATAAAGTGAGATGCCAAAACTATTCAAGAGGCAAAAAGCTACAAGTCCCGCTCATCTGATTGGAGCTATGTTTCATTGATAGTTTGGAATTTATAGTATATTCTCTTCTTTTTATCCTATTTTATTTTCAGTTGCTTGGGGACAAGCAACAATTTAAGTTTGGTGTTGTGATGAGCGGATAATTTATACGCTTTTTGGCATTGCTTTTAGTATGTTTTTAGTAGGATCTAGTTACTTTTAGGGATGTTTTCATTAGTTTTTATGTTAAATTCACATTTCTAGATTTTACTATGAGTTTTGTGTTTTTCTGTGATTTCAGGTAAATTCTGGCTGAAATTGAGGGACCTGAGCAAAACTCTGAATAAAGGCTGACAAAGGACTGCTGATGCTGTTGGATTCTGACCTCCCTGCACTCAAAGTAGATTTTCTGGGGCTACAAAACTTCAAATGGCGCGCTTCCAATTGCGTTGGAAAGTAGACATTTAGAGCTTTCCAGCAATATATAATAGTCTATACTTTGGCCGAGTTTAGATGACGTAAAAGGGCGTTGAACACCAGTTCTACGCTGCCATCTAGAGTTAAACGCCAGAAACACGTCACAAACCAGAGTTGAACGCCAGAAACACGTTACAACCTGGTGTTCAACTCCAGAAAGAGCCTCTGCACGTGGAAACTTCAAGCTCAGCCCAAGCACACACCAAGTGGGCCCCAGAAGTGGATTTATGCATCAATTACTTACTTCTGTAGGGCGTAGTGACAGACGCAAAAGGAGGGTGAATCCTATTCCAGTATGATCGAGAACCTCAGATGATTAGCCGTGCTGTGACAGAGCATTTGGACCATTTTCACAAGAGGATGGGATGTAGCCATTAACAACGGTGATGCCCTTACAGAAAGCTAGCCATGGAAAGGAGTAAGACTGATTGGATGAAGACAGCGGGAAAGCAGAGACTCAGAGGAACGAAAGCATCTCTACATGCTTATCTGAAATTCTCACCAATGATATACATAAGTATTTCTACCCTTATTTTATGTTTACTTATTATTTAATTTCGAAAACTCCATAACCTTTTGATATCCGCCTGACTGAGATGTACAAGGTGACCATAGCTTGCTTCATACCGACAATCTCCGTGGGATCGACCCTTACTCACGTAAGGTTTATTACTTGGACGACCCAGTGCACTTGCTGGTTAGTTGTATCGAAGTTGTGAATGAAAAACGATTTATTAAGACGTGCGTACAGAGTTTTTGGCACCGTTGCCTGAGATCACAATTTCGTGCACCACGTCTCTGTTTTGAATTTCACACTCAAAAAACGGTTTCTCTTCTCCGTAACTTCCCTTTTCTTTCTCTCTTTCTGTTTCCTGAAGTTTGTGGTTTTCGCATTTCTTCCTTGCAACGTCTTTTGGTGATTTCTTGGTGTTTTTCTTTGCTCGAAAGACGATTCTGTCTCTCCGTCTTCAATCTTCTTCGAAGCTTCTTCCTTTGTTCAGGTTGGTTCTTCTTTTCATCGTTCTCATTATTTTTCTGGTAGAGCTTTGATTCTCACTGAATGTATGTTGGAAAGTTTGAACCTTTTTGTAGTCTTGTGTTTGCTTGTTACTGTGATTTATTTTTTCTAGCTTCCTTTTCGTCTTTTATGCATACTCCTGGTATTTCTGCTGAGGCTTTTTTAGGGCTTTGCATGTTTTGCTGCTTGCTTCTACTTGTTCTTTAATGCTTGAGTTTTATGAACTGCACTTGTTTGCTTGGAAAAAGATTGCCCCTTGATTTTTGCCCCGTTGATAGCTTTTCCTTGCTTCTGAATTTTATGGATGATAACGATGATTTTTATTTTCCTGGAAAAGATTGTGTCTTTGCTACCTTTTTCTTGATACGCTTTGTTATTTGGTCGCTTCATTTGTTGATTATGACTGAGACTATGGGTTTGGAGTGTGGTTATTTTGATGGTTTTATCTATGACTCGTGGCTTTCTATTCAGAGTTATCGTTTTTGTTGAAAAAGAGGGTCATTATCTTCCTGTATTCGAGGTGTAGGCTTGCGGGTTTTCTTGAGTCCTTGTTCTGCCTCCAAAGGATGCCCCTGGATCTTTTTGGTGTAGGTCCTGGGGTTTTCTTTTATCGCTTGTACTGCGCTGGACTATGTTGGCTGAGTTGTTTTGACTTCGTCCGAGATGTTTTTTAGTAATCTAATCTTCCTTTCTTGTTTGTAGGACTAGTTGGCCATGTCTTTTCGCAAAAATATTGTCGAGGCGTCTTCTAAGGTTCCTGAGGGGATGTCCGATTGGTTGGACTCCCTTGTGTTGTTGTGTGTTTCTTTAGCCAATTCTGAATTTTGCATAGAGCTTAGAAAACATCACCAAATTTATAGCAGTGGAGATCAGGAGAACAGTTACGAGTTGGTAGCACCTGATTTTGACAATAGGGTTTGCTTCCCTGTTCTGACTCAGGGAGAGCGTCCCTTTTTCTATGCATATGATTTCTTTTTTAGCCAAATGAACATCACTCTTCCCTTTACTTCTTTTGAAACTGACCTGTTATGGTCCTGTAATGTTGCCCCTTCTCAGCTTCACCCAAATTCTTGGGGTTTTATCAATATTTTTCAGTTGGTTTGTCGAGAATTTGCTGTTACTCCTTCTCAAACTCTCTTTTTGTATCTTTTTGTGTTGACCAAGCCTGGGACTACCAAGAAGAAGGCTTCTTGGATTTCTTTTAGATCTGCCCAGGGGCACAAGATTTTTTCTATGTATGATGAATCCTTTCAGGATTTTAAGAATTACTTCTTTAAGGTCTGGGCTGTTGAAGGAGCTCAGCCTTTCTTTCTGGATGAGAATGACGAACCCCGCTTTCCTTTAGAGTGGCAGAAAAACGTAGTGGTATCCCGATATACCTGGGAGATGTTAGACGAGGTCGAGCAAGCCTTTGTAACTATTTTGGAGGACATTTGGGGGGAACCTCCTCATTTGGACGTTAAAAAATCTTTGGGGGACCCCTCCCTTGTCCGAACTGCATTGGGTATTTACTTGATATATTTTGTTTCTTGTTTTTTTTTCCTTGCTGCCTTCTTCTCTTTCTGGTTTGTAAAGCTGTTTGTTCTTCATTTTTCAGAAATGGCTAAGAATAATGAATCGATGAAGGCTTTCAAGAAAGCGAGGGCTACTGCGGCCCAGAACATCTCGACCAGGGCGGATGGGGAAGGGTCCTCTTAGGTTCTGGCGAAGCCATCTGTGCTGAGCTCGCCCAGACCAAGGAGAATTATCCCTACTCCTGGAGTCTGTGTACTTGATCTTCCGCAGTCTTCTGCCGCTGTTTCTTACCCTCCGGTCGTTCCTCCTTCCAAAAGACCACGAACTGTCGAGCCCTTCAATCTGGATGCGCCTGATTTCGACGCTGTTGGCTTTGTCGACCAGCAGATCGGTCGTTATGGTGCCCTCCCTATGGATGATGTATCTCTCCTTCACCATTTAGATTTTATAACTCGGAGTAGTATTAAGATGGCGCATATGGGAGCTGCCTTGTACCGAACTGCCCAAAATCTTCCTCTTCATGCCACCAAAGCCTTCATGGAGGAGGCTAAGCAGGAGTTCGACCGGATGAAGGGTTTAAAAGAGGAACTCCAATTGAAAGTGACCAAGACGGAGAAGGAGTTGGAGGTTGAAAAGGCTAGTTCTGTTGCTTTGGCGGCTTTTGTGAGGTTGGATGAAGACACGGCATTGAGGCACAAGGACAGCTATGTCACGACCTATAGGGAAGTGATGCATCTTAGGGAGGATTTGGAGTCTGCCCGAGTTAATTATGCCGAGCTCCAGGGTCACCTTGTGGGCAGCGTAAATGCTGCTTATGAGAACTTGAAGGAGCAGGTTCGGGTTCTTGATCCCTAGGTCGACCTTGCTCTATTCAGTCTAGATAATATTGTAAAGGATGGCAAAATTGTCCCTGACGACCCTGATGATGACGATGTTGAACCTCCCTCTGTGCCTGTGGCCAAAGCTTCTGTTATGCCGATTTCTTCAACTCCTTCCTCTGAGGTCGTTCATCCTGAATCAGATCCTGATTGCCAAATCTTGAATAGGGATGACGGGACAGTGGATGCAGTGCCTTTTCGGACTCGCCCTCCTTCACCCCATGTTGATGTTGCCGAGAAGCCTTCTGATAAATAGTTTTCTAAATGTTTGTGTAGATAGCCCGGCTTGTGGGCTTTTAAACTCTTTATGATGTTTGCTGACTGTTGACATTCTTTTGGTTGCTTGTTTAGCAACTTTATTTTGAAAAACAAAATAGTTTCCAAGTTCTTGGGGCTGATTTTGGTAGCCTCTTGAGCTTGTTATTATTATAACTTTATATCATGTCTGTTTGCATCTGCCTTGGTATCTTTTTAGGCTTTTCGGAGTGTTGGAGCTTTGTTGACCTCTTTAGATTGCCTTCATACTTATGGCTTGATTCCTCTGAGGTTGTAGTTGCTTGGATCCAACTTGTATGTCGGCTTTGAAGTTATTTCTAATAACCCTATTTGTTGGGACCTTTGTAAGGTCTCCGTTAGTAATTACCTTTATAACATTAAGGTTTTTGGGAAGCCGGCTTCGTCATTTCAGTTACTTCTAGTAATCCTTTTTTTTGGACCTTGTTGGGTCTTATTTTAGGAATTACTCTTGCAACTTGTTTGGGGGAGGCCGACTTCTTTATGTCAGTCTTACCTAAGTTATTTCTAGTAACCCTCTTTCTCGGACCCTCGTCGAGTCTCTTTCAGGGGGTTACTTTTTATACCTTGTTGATTTTGGAACCGACTTCCTTGTGTTAGTTCCTTCTAAGTTATTTTTGTAATCCTCTTTCTTGGACTTTGTTCAGGTCTCTTTCAGGGATTACTTTTATAACTTTATGTTTTGGGCCAACTTCTTCATGTCGGGCCCTTCTAAGTTATTTTCGTAATTCTCTTTCTTGGACCTTGTTCAGGTCTCTTTCAGGGATTACTTTATGTTTTGGGCCGACTTCTTCATGTCGGGCCCTTCTAAGTTATTTTCGTAATCCTCTTTCTTGGACCTTGTTCATGTCTCTTTCAAGGATTACTTTTATAACTTTATGTTTTGGGCCGACTTCTTCATGTCGGGCCCTTCTAAGTTATAGTAATCCTCTTTTATAGGGCTGGGCAGACCTCTTTCCAGGGATTTACTTATAACTTTGGTTATTGTGACTGGTCCGACTTCTTTACGTCGACCAGTCTTTAAGTTATTTTTTAGCAATCCATTTTGTTATGACCTCGTCAGGTCCTTTCTATGGATCACTTTCGATAACTTCTTGCATTATTCTATTTTCATCTTTGCCGATTTTGTAGAGATTGGGTTTAATTCTCGTTTGGTCGACCTTTTAAGGAAATTTGGTTTTCATCTATGTTGGTCTTTTATCATGATCGTGCAGTGAATTTGATTTTCACTTTCTGCCGATCTGTAGCTTTATAATCGGACGATGAACGTTTCAGATTAATGCGCCTTGAGAATTTGTAGAAGATCTAAATAGATTTTATTCAAAAGAAAATGCAAATATATACATGTGGGAGCTTTATCCCTCTAAGTCGGGCAATTTATAGGTCCTGGCTTGGCGCCTCATTAAAAAACCTTTTTCAAAAAAAAGAGTGCGCCTTGTCCTAAGATCCTTTATCGTCCTTAACTATAGTACCTTCTTAGATTGCAGGCGTGCCATGACCTAGGAAGCTCTCGCCCATCGAGTTCGGACAGTCTTTAGTAGCCCTTTCCAAGTACTTCTATGACTCGGTAGGGTCCTTTCCAGTTTGCTGCCAGCTTTTCTTCTCCAGGTCGAGTTGTTCTGATATCATTTCAGATTAGGACGAGGTCGTTCTCAGCAAATCCTCGCGGCACTACCCTTTGATTGTATCTCGAAGCCATTCGACGTTTTAATGCCTCTTCCCTGATCCAAGCTCTTTCTTGGACTTCTGGGAGTAGGTCGAGTTCTTCCCTTTGAAGTTGGGAGTTGGCCTCTTCATTATAGTGGATCACTCTAGGCGACCCTTCTTCAATCTCCACTGGGATCATTGCCTCCATTCCGTACGCTAATCGGAAGGGTGATTCCTTTGTGGTGGAATACGGCATTGTTCGATATGCCCATAGGACCTGTGGGAGTTCCTCTGCCCAGGCTCCCTTTGTGTCCTGTAATCTCCGTTTTAGCCCAGCCAATATGACTTTGTTGGTAGCTTCAGCTTGTCCATTGGCTTGGGGATGTTCTACGGAAGTGAACTGGTGTTTTATGTTCAAGTCGGCCACTAACTTTCTGAAGCCTGCATCTGTGAATTGGGTGCCATTGTCTGTGGTAATGGAGTATGGAACCCGAACCTTGTGACAATGTTCCTATATAGGAATTTAACTTCTGTGGGTCGATCTCGGACGAGATCTTCTGTACTGATCGGAGATGATGCGTTCGGCTGTGAATGGAGGCCGGGGCTATTGTATTCGACTTGTTGAGCTTGGCTGCACTGCTGATCCTTCGTCACCGAAGGGTGGGAGGTACCTGCAAGGGACTCCGATGCTTAAGTTAGCAAGGGTATTAAGCAGGTTTTTTTGTAGAATCAGAGTATGAGTTATACCTGGGTGCTCCAGTGTATTTATAATGGTGTAGAGTGACCTTCTTAGTTAAGATAAGTTAGTTATCTTATCTTATCTTATCTTATCTTACAGTGAGGTCATCTTATCTTCTGGGGAACCGCCTTTATCTCTATAGACTTGGGCTGCCTTTGGATTTGGGTCGTGTTCCTCTATTCGGGCCCTTTATTGGGCTTTCCTGGTAATTTGGCCGAGATCTTTGAGAAAAGGACGGAAAGTCTGACCTGAAGAGGTCGGTTGTCTTGTCACTAAACATCCCGGGTCGGATATCTTGACCCAGGGTATGAACACATGCGTTACCTCCTTCCATGGAAAGCTGTATGATCCTCGATGAAAATAAATCCATCTGCGCTGTCATCGCAGGGCTAATCATCTGTCGGTTCCTGCTAGCGTCGGAATAGGACCATTGTCCTTTTGCACACTGTCACTTGTGCCCCACATTCGTAGGTTTGAAGCTCGTCACAGTCATTCCTTCCCAGATCCTACTCGGAATACCACATACAAGGTTTAGACTTTCCGGATCCTGGATCCTGGATCCTACTCGGAATACCACAGACAAGGTTTAGACTTTTCGGATCCCAGGAATGGCTGCCAATAATTCTAGCCTATACCACGAAGGTTCTAATCTTAGATTAGAAACCCAAGAGAGTATACTCCAGCTGTCATCCAATGACTACGTTGAACATCATGTAGATCGCTTTGTGGTTGTCAGGAACGCGACCTTGGCTAAGCGAGTAACGAAGATTGGGTGATTGTCACGGTTCACCCCTTCATTCTGACTTAACTGAATTAAGTACGAGAGTATATCTTGGAGAAGAAGTAGGCATGAATTGAATAGAAAACAGTAGTAATTGCATTAATTCATGAAGAACAGCAGAGCTCCACACCTTAATCTATGGGGTGTAGAAACTCCACCGTAGAAAACACATAAGTGAAAGGTCTAGGCATGGCCGTGCGGCCAGCCTCCAAAAGTGAACAATATGGCATGTAAAAATGTCATAAGTTGTAAAATAAATCTCTAAAAGTAGTTTTTATACTAAACTAGTAACCTAGGGTTACAGAAAATGAGTAACTAGGTGCAGATAGTGCAGAAATCCACTTTCGGGGCCCACTTGGTGTGTGCTTGGGCTGAGTATTGAAGCTTTTTCGTGCTTAGGCTATTTCTAGAGTTAAACGCCAGCTTTGGTGCCAGTTTGGGCATTTAACTCCAATTCTGGTGCCAGTTTGGGCGTTTTACGCCAAGATGTTTTAGGCTGACTTTGAACGCCAGTTTGGGCCTTCAAATCTCGAGAAAAGTATGAACTATTATATATTGCTGGAAAGCCCAGGATGTCTACTTTCCAACGCAATTGAGAGCGCACCAATTAAGCTTCTGTAGTAGCAGAAAATCCATTTCGAGTGCAGGAGGGTCAGAATGCAACAGCATCTGCAGTCCTTTTTCAGCCTCTGAATCAGATTTTTGCTCAGGTCCCTCAATTTCTGCCAGAAAATACCTGAAATCATAGAAAAACACACAAACTCATAGTAAAGTCCAGAAATGTGATTTTTAAATAAAAACTAATAAAAATATAATAAAAATTAACAAAAATATGCTAAAAACTATGTAAAAACAATACCAAAAAGGGTATAAATTATCCGCTCATCACAATACCAAACTTAAATTGTTGCTTGTCCCCAAGCAACTGAAAACAAAATAGGATAAAAAGAAGAGAATATACAATAAATTCCAAACTTATCAATGAACTTAGTTCTAATTAGATGAGCGGGACTTGTAGCCTTTTTGCTTCTGAATAGTTTTGGCATCTCACTTTATCCTTTGAAGTTCAGAATGATTGGCATCTATAGGAACTTAGAATTCAGATAGCGTTATTGATTCTCCTATTTCTGTATGTTGATTCTTGAACATAGCTACTTTATGAGTCTTGGCCGTGACCCTAAGCATTTTGTTTTCCAGTATTACCACCGGATACATAATGCCATAGACACATAACTGGGTGAACCTTTTCAAATTGTGACTTATCTTTGCTAGAGTCCCCAGTTAGAGGTGTCCAGAGCTCTTAAGCACACTTTTTTGCTTTGGACCACGACTTTAACCGCTCAGTCTCAAGTTTTTCACTTGACACCTTCACGCCACAAGCACATGGTTAGGGACAGCTTGGTTTAGCCGCTTAGGCCAGGATTTTATTCCTGTGGGCCCTCCTATCCATTAATACTCAAAACCTTTGATCCTTTTTATTACCCTTGCCTTTTGGTTTAAAGGGCTATTGGCTTTTTCTGCTTGCTTTTTCTTCTTTTTTTTCTCTTTTTTTCGCCATTTTTTTCTGCAAGCTTTGTGTTCACTGCTTTTTCTTGCTTCAAGAATCAATTTTATGATTTTTCAGATTATCAAATAACATTTCTCCTTTTTCTTTATTCTTTCAAGAGCCAACAATTTTAACATTCATAAACAACAAATTCAAAAAAAAATATGCACTGTTCTAGCATTCATTCAAAAAACAAAAGGTATTACCACCACATCAAAATAATTAAACTAATTTCAAGATAGAATTCGAAATCATGTACTTCTTTTTCTTTTGCAATTAAAAATATTTTTCATTTAAGAAAGGTGAAGGATTCATAGGACATTCATAGCTTTAAGGCATAGACACTTAAACACTAATGATCATGTAATAAAGACACAAACATAAATAAAACATAAGGCATAGGAAACAAAAAACAGAAAAATAAGGAACAAGAAAATTAAAGAACGGGTCCACCTTAGTGATGGCGGCTAGTTCTTCCTCTTGAAGATCTTATGGAGTGCTTTAGCTCCTCTATGTCTCTTCCTTGCCTTTGTTGCTCCTTCCTCAGTTGTCCCATGTTGGAACTCAATTCTCCTAGGGAGGTGTTGATTTGCTCCTAATATTTTTATGGAGGAAAGTGCATCCTTTGAGGTATCTCAGGGATTTCTAGATGAGAAACTTCCTCATGCTCTTGTTGAGGTCCATGAGTGGGCTCTCTTGTTTGCTCCATCCTTTTCTTAGTGATGGGCTTGTCCTCTTCAATGAGGGTGTCTTCCTCTATGACAACTCCAGCTAAATTGCATAGATGACAAATGAGATGAGGGAAGGCTAACCTTGCCAAAGTAGAGGGCTTATCTGCCACCTTGTAGAGTTCTAAAGATATGATCTCATGAACTTCTACTTCCTCTCCATTCATGATACTATGGATCATGGTAGCCCGGTCTATAGTAACTTCAGACCGGTTGCTAGTAGGAATGATTGAGCATTGGATGAACTCCAACCATCCCCTAGCCACGGGTTTGAGGTCAAGCCTTCTTAGTTGAACCGGCTTGCCTCTTGTGTCTCTCTTCCATTGAGCGCCTTCCACACAAATGTCCCTAAGGACATGGTCCAACCTTTGATCAAAGTTGACCCTTCTAGTGAAAGGATGAGGATCTCCTTGCATCATTGGCAAGTTAAAATGCCAACCTCACAGTTTTCGGACTAAAATCTAAGTAATTTTCCCGAACCATTGTGAGCCAATTCTTTGGGTTCGGGTTCACACTTTGGTCATGGTTCTTAGTGCTCCATGCATTGGCATAGAACTCTTGAACCATTAAGATCCCGACTTGTTGAATGGGGTTGGTGAGAATTTCCCAACCTCTTCTTCGGACTTCATGTCGGATCTCCGGATATTCACTCTTTTTGAGCTTAAAGGGGACCTCGGAGATCACCTTTTTCTTGGCCACAACTTCATAGAAGTGGTCTTGATGCACTTTTGAGATGAATATCTTCATCTCCCATGACTCGGAGGTGGAAGCAATTGCCTTCCCTTTCCTCTTTCTAGAGATTTCTCCAGCCTTAGGTGCCATTAGTGGTTATGGAAAATTAAAAAGCTTAAGCTTTTCCCACACCAAACTTAGAAGATTTTCTCGTCCTCGAGTAAAAGGAGAAAGAAAGGAGTAGAAGAAGAAGAAATGGAGGAGATGGAGGGGGTATGTGTTTCGGCCAAGAGGGAGAGAAGTGTGTATATTGCGTGAAAATGAAGGTAGTGAGGAGGGGTATTTATAGGGTAAGAGAGAGGGGGGTTCGGTCATGAAGGGGAGGGTTTGGGAGGGAAATGGTTTAAATTTGAATGGTGAGGTAGGTGGGGTTTAATGATGGATGGATGTGAGTGGTAAAGAGGTTACGGGGAAGAGGGTAGGATTTGATAGGTAAAGGGTATTTGGGGAAGAGGTATTGAGGTGATTGGTCAATGGTGTTTGGGGAAGAGTGTTATGGAAAGGTGTGAAGAGGAGAGAAGAAGAAGTGGCATAGGTAGGGATCCTGTGGGGTCTACAGATCCTGAGGTGTTAAGGAATTTGAGTCCCTGCACCAATCTGGCGTTCAAATGCCCATTCTGTGCCAAATATGACATTTAACGCCAGCTCTACTACCTTTCCTGGCGTTAGACGCCAGTCCTGCTACCTTTCCTGGCGTTAAACGCCACTCTGCTGCCCATTTCTGGCGTTAAACGCCAACCAGATGCCCATTTCTGGTGTTTAATGCCAGCCTGTGCCAGATAGCCCTTTCTGGCATTAAACACCCAGAATGCTGCCAGGCTGGGTGTTAAACGCCTATTCTGCTATCCTTACTGGCGTTTAAATGCTAGTAAGCCTGTCCTCCAGGGTATGCTGTTTTTAATGCTGTTTTTTATTATGTTTTTTATTTTTCATTTGTTTTTGTGACTTCACATGATCATCAACCTAAAGAAAATATAAAATATCAATGGAAAATAAATAAATATAATTAAATAATATTGGGTTGCCTCCCAACAAGCGCTTCTTTAATGTCAGTAGCTTGATAGTGAAGCTCTTAGAGAGCTTCATAGAGACTCAGAGCTTGATGTTGGCCTCCCAACACCAAACTTAGAAGTTGAGTGTGGGGGCTCTGTTTGACTCTATATTGAGAGAAGCTTTTCATGCTTCCTTTCCATGGTTACAGAGGAAGATCCTTGAGCCTTAAACACAAGGTAGTCCTTATTCAATTGAAGGACTAACTCTCCTTTATCCATATCAATCACAGCTCTTACTGTGGCTAGGAAGGATCTTCCAAGGATGATGGATTCATCTTCATCCTTCCCAGTGTCTAGGATTACGAAGTCAGCAGGGATGTAATAGCCTTCAACCTTTACTAAGACATCCTCTACAAGTCCATAAGCCTGTTTCATTGAATTGTCTACCATCTCTAGTGAGATTTTAGCAGCTTGTACCTCAAAGATTCCTAGTTTCTCCATTACAAAGAGGGGCATGAGGTTTATACTTGATCCCAGGTCACACAGAACCTTCTCAAAGGTCATGGTGCCTATGGTACAAGGTATTAAGAACTTTCCAGGATTCTGTTTCTTCTGAGGTAATTTCAGTTGAACCAGATCACTTAGTTCATTGATGAGCAATGGGGGTTCATCCTCCCAAGTCTCATTACCAAATAACTTGGCATTCAGCTTCATGATTGATCCTAGATATTGAGCAACTTGCTCTTCAATAATATCTTCATCTTCTTCAGAGGAATAATACTCATCAGAGCTCATGAATGGCAACAGTAAGTTCAGTAGAATCTCTATGGTCTCTGTATGAGCCTCAGATTCCTTTGGTTCCTCATTAGGGAACTCCTGAGTGGCCAGTGGACGTCCATTGAGGTCTTCCTCAATGGAATTCACTGTCTCTCCCTCCTCTATAGGTTCGGCCGTGTGGGGTATGTTGATGGCCTTGCACTCTCTTTTTGGATTCTCTTCTGTATTGCTTGGGAGAGTATTAGGAGGGAGTTCAGCAACTCTTTTACTCAGCTGACCTACTTGTGCCTCCAAATTTCTAATGGAGGACCTTGCTTCAGTCATGAAACTGAGAGTGGTCTTAGATAGATCAGAGACTACAGTTGCTAAGTCAGAGTGGCTCTGCTTAGAATTCTCTGTCTGTTGCTGAGAAGATGATGGAAAAGGTTTGCTATTGCCAAACCGTGCTCTCCCACCATTATTATTATTGAAGCCTTGATTAGGCTTCTGTTGATCCTTCCATGAGAGATTAGGATGATTCCTCCATGAAGGATTATAGGTGTTTCCATAGGATTTTCCCATGTAATTCACCTCTTCCATTGCAGGATTCTCAGGATCATAAGCTTCTTCTTCAGAGGAAGCTTCCTTAGTACTACCTGTTGCTGCTTGTATTCCAGACAGACTCTGAGAAATCATATTGACTTGCTGAGTCAATATTTTATTCTGATCCAATATGGCATTCAGAGTATCAATCTCCAGAACTCCTTTCTTCTGAGTTGTCCCATTATTCACAGGATTTCTTTCAGAAGTATACATGAATTGGTTATTTGCAACCATTTCAATGAGTTCCTAGGCTTCTTCGGGCGTCTTCTTCAGATGAAGAGATCCACCAGCAGAGTTATCCAATGACATCTTGGACAATTGATGTGTAAACTTTTGTTCATATAGAATTTCTCAATTGAATTCTTGTTGCAAGTAAAGTTCTAAACCAACAAAGAGTCCTCACATGCAAAAATTTAGGTTGTCACATGTATAAACCCCAAATAAGAATTAACCGGAGTATTTGGACTCCGGGTCGTCTCACGAGGAATTGCAATGAAGTGAATGATTATTGGCTATGAAGGAACAAGAGGGCATGATTGATAAACGGGCAAGGAAGTAAATGGACAAGAATTTAAATGACAAGAAGAGTAAATCAAGCAAGTAACTAAAGAAAGTAAGTAATAAAGAGAGACATTCATAGCAAGAATTGAGATCATAGGCTTTCTATCCTAGTCATACATTGATTAATTCATCTTATTTAGTCAACTCCAACAAACAGAAGAAGGTATCATGTCATCTTCATATAAGGAGAATGTCAAACAAGACTAATTAATCATGTAGCAAATATAAACAAGAATTTATCTTATTACGTCATCTCCAACATTGGAAGAAGATATAGGTTATCTTCCATGAGAGAAAGTCTAACAAGACTAGATAATCTCAATCCAAAAGTCCTAATCATCTCACTAAGTGAATTAGCAAGAGATTAGAGTTAATGGAAATAATACTAGCTAACAACTCTAGATCACCAACAAGAGTTGGGTTTTCATGACTCAATATTACCTAATTACTCTTTCCAAGTCAAGAATGCTCAAAATCTACTCTAACATCCAACCAAGCATTTTGTCAAACACTTGGAAGGCATAAAAAAAATCATAATCAATGACAAGAAATAGTAAAATCTATCAACTACAAATTGTAAGGAGACAAGATCAACAACTCAAATTCACAATAAAAGACATCAAACATCAATTACATTAATAGAAAATCCAAATCCAACAAGTGTTCATCAATCCTAAACAAGGAGGCGTGAAAAGGAAAATTAACAAGAGGGAACAAGAAGATTACATCACTAGAGTATGAAAATATAGAAGAAACAAGATGAAAGCAAGGAATTAAACATGGATCTATGATGCAACTAATCCTAGGAACCCTAATTCTAGAGAGAAGAGAGAGCTTCTCTCTCTAGAAACTAACCTACATGATGCTACACTACAAGCAATTGCTCCCCCTTGCCCAAGCTTGAATTTTGCATGAAATAGTATCAGAAATGAGTTGGGTTGGGCCCAAAGTACTTCAGAAATCGCTGGGGGCGATTTCACTTTAGTGGGCCACGAGCAGCATCGGTGTGCACACGTACATGGCACGTGCGTGCCCCTAAACGCGAAGCAACATATGACAAATTTTATATCATTTTGAAGCCTCGGATGTTAGCTTTCCAACGCAACTAGAACCGCCTCATTTGGACCTCTGTAGCTCAAGTTATGGTCAATTGAGTGCGAAGAGGTCAGGCTTGACAGCTTTACGATTCCTTCATTTCTTCATGAGTTCTCCCACTTTGCATGCTTTTCTCCTCACTTCTTCCATCCAATACTTGCCTTATGAACCTGAATTCACTCAACGAACACATCAAGGCATCGAACAGAATTAAAGTGGATTAAAATTGGCTATTTTAAGGTCTAAAAAGCATGTTTTCACACTTAAGCACAATTTAAGGGAGAATTACAAAACCATGCTATTTCATTGAATAAATGTGGAAAAAGGTGATAAAATTCCCCAAATTAAGCACAAGATAAATCACAAAATTGGGGTTTATCAAATCTCCCCACACTTAAACTAAGCATGTCCTCATGCTAAAATCAAGAAAGAACAAAAGGGGTATCAACATTTATTCAATGCAAACTAACTAATGCTACCTATCTATATGCAATCTATCTACATGAATGCATCCACTTGGTCAAAACAAGTCAATTTCCAAGAATACATATACAAGTACAAGGGCTAAAGCCATAGCAGTCAAATCAAACCCACAATTGAATTGAATTATTAAAAAGATTTTACAAACTTGCAAGAAAAGAGATGATCATGGGTGAAAACATGTAATTGAGCAATCGAACCCTCACCGGATGTGTATCCGCTCTAGTCGCTCAAGTGTATGGGGTTGATTCACTCAATTCTCCCCTAATCATGCTTTCTAAGATTTATTTTTCATCTAACAATCAACAATTAATTCATGCATGCATACAAATATCATGAGGACTTTCCCATAGGTTGTAATGGGGCTAGGGTCAAGGTAGGATGCATATGGTCAAGTGATCTAGAGATTTGAATCTTTGATCAACTTAAACTTCCCACCTAACCTATGACAACCTATACAATTCTAAACAAACCTAGCTATCCATTCTTCACTTTTTCACACACTCATGTATTCCCTTTCGATCACCACACATATGCATTGATTTTTATTGAACCTTGACTTTGGGGCATTTTTGTCCCCTTCTTATTGCTTTCCTTTCTTTCTTCTTTTTTTTATATATTTTTTTCTTTTTTTTGTATATATATATTTTTTCTTTTATTATTATTATTATTATTATTATTATTATTATTATTATTATTAT
>NC_029793.2:51255231-51266013 GCF_000816755.2 Arachis ipaensis | reverse complement strand
ATGCATTGACTTTTATTGAACCTTGACTTTGGGGAATTTTTGTTCCCTTCATATATATATATATATATATTCAAACTAAAATATATACAAGAACATCAATGCATATGGTTTACACATGATTAATACATGAGTATGTACCCAATTCCCAAGATTCTCAACACAAATACAAAAACACACTTTTATCTCTACCCAATATTCCCAACTCTCCCAAAATCAAATGATAAACACTCTCACTAGCATAAGCTAATCAAAGATCCAAATTAAGGGATATTTATTATTTTTCACTTAGGCTTGTAATGTGCTACAATTAAGAACAAATGGGTTAAGCATAGGCTCAAAATTGGCTAACAATGGAAGATAAAAGGTAGGCTATTTGGGTAAGTGAGCTATTTGAACAATGGCCTTAATCATATAAATACATGTATACACAAAATAATGGACGTAAAGAATCAAAGAAATCAAATATTACAATCATAGGAAGAGAATAATGCACCCAAGAATGAAAATAAGTGGTCATATGATGTAACCACACAATTAGGCTCAAATCTCATATGCTTGTGTTCTTAGCTCAAAACATGATCCACAAAGTATATAATTCAAGCAAGTTCTAAAGAAAAAATTTTTCAATCAATAGGGATACTCTATAGATAAAATTCTTGGAAAATATCATGATTTTGACTAAGCTTATTATATACATATGCAAAATAAGAAAATGCAACTAAGAATCCTAAAATGAAGTGCAAAAGTGTTGGGATTAGAAACTTGTCACCTAAAAACGCCGAGTGGTCGGACGACCTCCCCATACTTAAAAGTTTGCACCGTCCTCGGTGCATCCAAAGATGAGCAAAGGGGGTACGGCGACTCTCCGAGTTGCCACCTTCAGCTGGTAGGTCAATCGGTTGCTGTGTGTTCTTCCCCCGCTTCCGTTTTTGCTTATGATGACTCATCCTGAACATAGAAAACAGGAGATAATAAGACCAGTAAATGCACAAGCAAGGAAGCACGGATTGTTGGAATGAGGTAAATCACTAGAATTGAGTGAGTGAATTAGTGTGACATTAATGGAAAATAAGTGCGTGGGTCCTAACTTGCATGCAGTTTAGAACTCACACTCTAGTATTTAGAAACCATGTCACAATTATACAAAAGAAGACACACATTTCACTCATTCTAGTGTGCTTGAGATACTTTAAAAGACTTGTAGGCTAAAACAACCCAACGAGTAGTGAAGAAGCATAAAAGCATTCAAGCAAAAATTAAGCAATTGTGAAATTGGATAATGCATAGACATTGATTGATGTGTAAGTAAATTTAATGAACAAAACGGTATAGAGAGCTCACACATCAAACAATGACACATATTGAAGTTGTTGAAACACCTAAGTGACATAGAGGTGGAACACATGGATGCTATGGAACTTAGGAAAAAGGATATAGAAGTCAAAAATCAATCACATAGCAAGCATGGTCCACAAAGCTTAGAAAGCTCAAAAATATGTCGCTAGGTAAGCTTTCGATCCAATTTCACAATTTTAAAAATCTCAATTCATGAAATAGGTGATGATCAATTAGAACAATCATCCTAAAAAAATGCATTGATAATGTACAATTGCCTAACAATAGATGATGAATGCATGGTGGCCAAAACATGCAATTCAAAGAGTTAAGATGCATGAAGGCAATGTAGCATGTACTTGGTATTCAAAAATATTAAGGATGAAAAGTTCCAAACCAAGTAACCAAATATAACCTCAACAAATAAATCCAACAATGACAATTAACAACAATAATGTTAAACTAACATCCTATCAGTAATAGGCAGCAGTAAATGGTAAACAAGATTAGTAATCCAACACTTATAATGAAAAATAAAAATTAAACTAACTAACTAACTAAAAGAAATGGTGTTGCATGATGCTTGGTAGTGTTGGATGATGATTGAAGGGTGGAAAGAGAAGAGAAGAAGGAAAGAAATGGAAAGAGGAGAAGAAAAGAAGATGGTTGAAACAAGGCAATCCACGCATGCGCGTCATGTGCGTGTAAGCGTGGATTGATGAAATGGAAGCGACGCGTACACGCGGCTGACGTGTATGCATGCATGACAAAACAGAGAGTCGATGCGTACACGCAAGGTACGCGTGCGCGTGCTCTAGGGCACAAATTTGGCACACTTCAGTCACAACTCTCGGGTGAATGTATGGGAAGTGGAAAAATTCAATCCACGCGTACGCGTACATGGCGCGTCCGCGTGGATGGTCGAAAATGCTTGAGGTGCGCATACGCGCTAGGTGCGCGCACGCACGGGTTGGTGCTCTGTTTTTCAAATTTTTTTCTATGTTTTTGCACCAAACCAAGCATTCCCAACCTCCAAACAACTACCGAAATATCACAAAATCTTATTTGACCTACTAGACTCCCAATTAAACTCAACTAATCAAACAAAACATGAAATTAAACCTAAATTACCAATATTTACAAAGAGGAAAAGGGAAAGATGTTACCATGGTGGGGTGTCTCCTACCTAGCACTTTTGTTTATTGTCCTTAAGTTGGACTTATGGGGAGCTCCTCATCAAGGTGGCTTGTGCTTGAATCCATCCTTGAACATCCACCAATGCTTGGACTTCCATTGTGCTTCATCATTCAAAGTTAATAACTCCAAGCTTTGATGGAGTTCTTTACAAACCATAGGCTCCCAAAGTTGATCTTCTTTGTGCGATCCAGGATCCCACACTTTGTTTTCACACCCGTCCTTGAGTTGATCATGGTGATTTCCTCCGGGTGGCAAGAGAGATGAATTCTCATGGAAGCACCAAACTATCCTCCTAGACCCATCCAATTGAGCACTAGTCCAACCTTTACTCCTTGAAGCTTCAACCATAATGAGCCTAGACTTACAACGCCAACCACTAAACATCCTCTTCTTACGCTTAATTCTACAAAGCGCCCTAAGTTGGCCATCCGTCTCAAGCAAACCATATTCAAGTGGGATAATAAAGCTAATAGTTAGAAGTCTTACCCACTCAAATGAAAGATTAGATGACAACCTAGGTGGAGGAGTTCCCAACGGTCTTGACAAAACACGTTCCACTCCCGTCTACCCTTTTTGGAAGGCTTCCACCACTTGGCAAGATACTTCATGCTCTACCACTTGCCAAGCTTCCTCAAGTTCACATTCTTCTTCACCAATGTCCTCTAGCTCTTCCCCATCACTCAAATCATACATAGGAGGTTGAGTGAAATCTACCTCATCATCAATTCGAAGCATAGTAGGGAAGAATTCTTCAAATTCAAGAGGATCATATGTTGATGCAGAGTCATCATAAATAGGAGGGCCTATTGATTGGAACACTTCTTCTAATTCTTCAATCACATTGTGCCTTGGAGGTTGTGCACTCTCCTCCTCAACATCAACTTCGAACTCCATGGAAGAAGGCTCTTCAATTTGTGCTTCCTCTATGTACTCAACATATCCTAAGGCTCCAACCACTACTTCCTTTTGTTCAATAATCTCTACCTCCTCCTCTTGTTGCATTTCTTACTTTAACTCCTCTTCTTCACCTTGGAGCTTCAAGTTCACTCCCTCAATAAGCTCTTTGGTTGCTTCTCCACATTTCACAATGGAAGTGCCTTGATCGCATAGGCTTAGGCGGGATGAGACTATGTTGCCAACGGCTTCTACCATGATATCCATTTTTGCTCTTAACTCCTCAAATTTCTTTTCATCTTCCTCGTGTTGCCTTAAGATATGATATTCAAGTTCCCTTAATTCTAGCATAAAGGCTTCATCGGAGGGTTGTGGTGGAAGAGAGGGTTCATTATTTGAGGAAAAGGTATTATAGTCAGAAGGTGGTTCATATTGGTGAAATTCTTGAGGTGGTGTGTGTGGACTTTGTGGTTCTTGGGAGTATTGGTGTTGGAATAGTGGTGGCTCTAAGTATGGTTCATATGGTGGTTGGTATGGTGGGTATGGTTTAGGATCATATGGAGGTGAATGGTGGTATGAGGCTTGTGAGTGTGGTGGAGGGCTATGTTGAGGAGGGGGTTCATATGCATATGATAATTGTGGTTGACAACCACAATGAGGGTCATCACATACATTAGATTGGCATGCATCAAGATTTGAATTGTACCCATAAGGAACCGGAGGAGGTTGTTGCCAAGAAGGTTGTCCATAAGCTTGGGGCTCCTCCCATCTTTGATTTCCAAATTCTTGATGCACATCCTCTTGAAGCTTTCATTTCCTACAACATAGTTTGAACCACACTCATAGCCAAAGTGATGAGAATTCATGGTGAAAGAGAAAACAAAAACAAAAGCTAACAAGAAATAAAGAAAACTAAGTCCTACAACTAGCAAAAACTAACAAGCAAACCAAAAATCAAGCTATTCACAAAATATACAATAGCCAATAATATAACACCATTGCAACTCCCGGTAATGGCGCCATTTTGATGTGTAAACTTTTGTTGATATAGAATTTCTCAATTGAATTCTCATTGCAAGTATAGTTCTAGACCAACAAAGAGTCCTCACATGCAAAAATTTAGGTTGTCACATGTACAAACCCCAAATAAGAATTAACCAGAGTATTTGGACTCCGGGTCGTCTCACGAGGAATTGCAATGAAGTGAATGATTATTGGCTATGAAGGAACAAGGGGGCATGATTGATAAACGGGCAAGGAAGTAAATGGACAAGAATTTAAATGACAAGAAGAGTAAATCAAGTAAGTAACTAAAGAAAGCAAGTAATAAAGAGAGACATTCATGGCAAGAATTGAGATCATAGGCTTTCTATCCTAGTCATACATTGATTAATTCATCTTATTTAGTCAACTCCAACAAACGGAAGAAGGTATCATGTCATCTTCACATAAGGAGAATGTCAAACAAGACTAGCTAATCTCAATCCAAAAGTCCTAATCATCTCACTAAGTGAATTAGCAAGAGATTAGAGTTAATGGAAACAATACTAGCTAACAACTCTAAATCACCAACAAGAGTTGGGTTTTCATGACTCAAGATTACCTAATTACTCTTTCCAAGCCAAAAATGCTCAAAATCTACTCTAACATCCAACCAAGCATTTTGTCAAACACTTGGAAGGCATAAAAAGAAAGCATAATAAATGACAAGAAATAGTAAAATCTATCAACTACAAATTGTAAGGAGACAAGATCAACAACTCAAATTCACAATAAAAGACATCAAACATCAATTACATTAATAGAAAATCCAAATCCAACAAGTGTTCATCAATCCTAAACAAGGAGGCATGAAAAGTAAAATTAACAAGAGGGAACAAGAAGATTACACCACTAGAGCATGAAAATGTAGAAGAAACAAGATGAAAGCAAGGAATTAAACATGGATCTATGATGCAATTAATCCTAGGAACCCTAATTCTAGAGAGAAGAGGGAGCTTCTCTCTCTAGAAACTAACCTACATAATGCTACACTACAAGCAATTGCTCCCCCCTTGCCCAAGCTTGAATTCTGCATGAAATAGCATCAGAAATGAGTTGGGTTGGGTCCAAAGTGCTTCAGAAATCGCTGGGGGCGATTTCACTTTAGTGGGCCACGAGCAGCATCGGCGCACACGCGTACATGGCGCGTGCGCGCCCCTAAACGTGAAGCAACATGTGACAAATTTTATATCATTTCGAAGCCCCAGATGTTAGCTTTTCAACGCAACTAAAACTGCCTCATTTGGACCTATGGAGCTCAAGTTATGGTCGATGGAGTACGAAGAGGTCAGGCTTGACAGCTTTACGGTTCCTTCATTTCTTCATGAGTTCTCCCACTTTGCATGCTTTTCTCCTCACTTCTTCCATCCAATACTTGCCTTATGAACCTGAATTCACTCAACAAACACATCAAGGCATCGAATGGAATTAAAGTGGATTAAAATTGGCTATTTTAAGGTCTAAAAAGCATGTTTTCACACTTAAGCACAATTTAAGGGAGAATTACAAAACCATGCTATTTCATTGAATAAATGTGGGAAAAGGTGATAAAATCCTCCAAATTAAGCACAAGATAAACCACAAAATTGGGGTTTATAAATAATTCAGACAGACCATCATAGAATATGCATATGATGTTCCATTCTGAAAGCATGCCAGAAGGACACCTTCTGATCAATTGCTTGTATCTTTCCCAAGCTTCATAGAGGGATTCACCTTCCTTCTATCTGAAGGTTTGGACTTTCACTCTAAGCTTGCTCAAATTTTGAGGTGGAAAGAATTTGGCCAATAAGGCATTGACCAACTTTTTCCAAGAGTTCAAGCTATCTTTAGGTTGTGAGTCCAACCATGTCCTAGCTCTGTCTCTTATAGCAAAGGGAAAAAGTATAAGTCTGTAGACCTCAGGATTAATCCCATTGGTCTTAACAGTGTCACAGATTTGCAAGAATTCAGCTAAGAACTGATGAGAATCTTCCAATGAAATTCCATGAAACTTGCAATTCTGCTGCATCAGAGAAACTAATTGAGGCTTAAGCTCAAAGTTGTTTGCTCCAATTGCAGGAATTGAGATGCTCCTTCCACAGAAGTCAGAAGAGGGTGCAATAAAGTCACCAAGCATCTTCCTTGCATCTCCACCATTGTTGTTGGGTTCGGCCATGTCTTCTTCTTTTTCGAAAAATTCTGTCAGGTCCTCTCCAGAATGTTGTGCTTTAGCTTCTCTTAGCTTCCTCTTTAGAGTCCTTTCAGGTTCCGGATCAGCTTCAACAAGAATGTTCTTATCCTTGCTCCTGCTCATATAAAAAAGAAGAGAACAGAAAAGAATAGGAATCCTCTATGTCACAGTATAGAGATTCCTTTATGTGAGTAGAAGAATAGAAGAGTAGAATAAAAAAGAGAGAAGATGAAGAATTCGAACACAAAGAGGGAGAGAGGGTTCGAATTCTAAGAAGAAGAGAAGTGTTAGTAAATAAATAAATAAATAGAAAGAGATGAGAGAGAGAGAGAGAATTCGAATTTTTAAATTAAAATAAAAGGAAAATATGTTTTATTTTTATTTTAATTATTGGTTAGTATTCGAAAATTAAGGGAAGAAATAAAAGTAAATTGAAAGCTAAATAAATTACTTGATTAAAAAGATTTTTGAAAAAGTGGTTAGTGATTTTCGAAAATTGGAGAGAGAAAAGTAGTTAGGTGGTTTTGAAAAAGATATGATTGAAATAGAAAACTTTTAAAATCAAACAAAAAGTTAAGTGGTTAATTGAAAAAGATTTGAAAATCAATTTTGAAAAGATAAGAAATTAGAAAAGATTTTGAAATTGATTTTGAAAAATATATGATTGAAATTTTATTTTGAAAAAGATTTAAAAAGGAAATTAAAAAGATTTGATTTTTGAAAATTAAAGTTGATTACTTGACTAACAAGAAACTAAAAGATATGATTTTAGAATTTAAAGATTGAACCTTTCTTAATAGGCAAGTAAAAAATTTCAATAAAAATATTAAATGTTAGTATTAATTTCGAAAATATGAAATAAAAATAAGAAAAAGATTTTGAAAATCAAATTTTTAGAATTTTCGAAAATATGAAAGGAAATTGAAAAAGATTTGATTTTGAAAAAGATTTGAAAAAGATAGAATTTTTAAATTGAAATTTGACTTGATTAACAAGAAACAACTAAATTTTAAAACTTTGTGATTAAATCAATTCAAATTTCGAAATTTATGAGTGAAATAAGGGAAAGATATTTTTTTTAATGAGGAAAGAGAAAAACATAAAAATGATGCAAAACACAAGAAATTAAGATCAAAACTAATAATGCATGCAAGAACACTTTGAATGTCAAGATGAACACCAAGAACACTTTGAAGATCAAGATGAACATCAAGAACATATTTTTAAAAATTTTTAAGAAAAGAAAGATATGCAAGACACTAAACTTAAAAATTTTTATTCTATAGACACCAATAATTCAAAAAATGCATATGAAAAACAAGAAAAGACACCAACAAGAGAAATTTAAAGATCAAACAAAGAAAATCATCAAGAACAACTTGAAGATCATGAAAGACACATGCATGAGTTTTCGAAAAATTTTTGAAAATTTAAAACATGCAATTGACACCAAACTTAAAATTTGATACTAGACTCAAACAAGAAACACAAAATATTTTTCTCCCACAGTGATAAGTGGAAGCCTCGGTCCAAAAAAATTTAGACATAGCTTGACAGCTAGTCAGACTTCAACAGATCATGATGAAACTCTAGAATTCATTCTTAAAAATTCTGAAGAACATATATTTTTATTATTATTAAATTTTTTTGTTTTTTTTCAAAAATAAAAAAAGCTTCAAAATAAAATAAAATTACCTAATCTAAGCAACAGAATGAACCGTCAGTTGTCCAAACTCGAACAATCCCCAGCAATGGTGCCAAAAACTTGGTACACGAAATTGTGATCTCAATTGCACCAACAACTTGGTATGCACGATCGTAATCTCAACTCTTTTTCACAACTCCGCACAACTAACCAGCAAGTGCACTAGGTCGTCCAAGTAATAAACCTTACGTGAGTAAGGGTCGATCCCACGGAGATTGTCGGCTTGAAGCAAGCTATGGTCATCCTTGTAAATCTCAGTCAGGCGGATTCAAATGGTTATAAAGTTTTGATAATTAAAAGATAAATAAAATATAAAATAGGATAGAAATACTTATGTAATTCATAGGTAGGAATTTCAGATAAGCGTCTGAAGATGCTTTGTTGCTTCAGAACCTCTGCTTTCCTATTGCCTTCTTCCAACCATGTGTTACCTCCTTCCATGGTAAGCTGTATGATCCTCTCGGATGAAAACAAATCCATCTGTGCTGTCACCGCAGGGCTAATCATCTGTCGGTTCCCGCTAGCGTCGAAATATGACCATTGTCCTTTTGCACACTGTCACTTGTACCCCACATTCGCAGGTTTGAAACTCGTCACAGTCATTCCTTCCCAGATCCTACTCGGAATACCACAAACAAGGTTTAGACTTTCCGGATCCCAGGAATGGCTGCCAATAATTCTAGCCTATACCACGAAGGTTCTAATCTTAGATTAGAAATCCAAGAGAGTATACTCCAACTGTCGTCCAATGACTACGTTGAACATCATGTAGATCGCTTTGTGGTTGTCAGGCACGCGACCTTGGCTAATCGAGTAACGAAGATTGGGTGATTGTCACGGGTCACCCCTTCATTCTGACTTAACTGAATTAAGTACGAGAATATATCTTGGAGAAGAAGTAGGCGTGAATTGAATAGAAAATAGTAGTAATTGCATTAATTCATGAAGAACAGCAAAGCTCCACACCTTAATCTATGGGGTGTAGAAACTCCACCGTAGAAAATACATAAGTAAAAGGTCTAAGAATGGCCGTGAGGCCAGCCTCAAAACTTGAACAATATGGCATGTAAAAATGTCATAAGTTGTAAAATAAATCTCTAAAAGTAGTTTTTATACTAAACTAGTAACCTAGGGTTACAGAAAATGAGTAACTAAGTGCAGATAGTGCAGAAATCCACTTTCGGGGCCCACTTGGTGTGTGCTTGGGCTGAGCATTGAAGCTTTTTGGTGCTTAGGCTGTTCCTGGAGTTAAACGCCAGCTTTGGTGCCAGTTTGGGCGTTTAACTCCAATTCTGGTGCCAGTTTGGGCGTTTTACGCCAAGATGTTTTAGGCTGACTTTGAATGCCAGTTTGGGCCTTCAAATCTCGAGCAAAGTATGGACTATTATATATTGCTGGAAAGCCCAGGATGTCTACTTTTCAACGCAATTAAGAGCGCACCAATAGAACTTCTGTAGCTCCAAAAAATCTATTTTGAGTGCAGGAGGGTCAGAATCCAACAGCATCTGCAGTCCTTTTTCAGCCTCTGAATCAGATTTTTGCTCAGGTCCCTCAATTTCAGCCAGAAAATACCTGAAATCACAGAAAAACACACAAACTCATAGTAAAGTCCAGAAATGTGATTTTTAAATAAAAACTAATAAAAATATAATAAAAATTAACTAAAACACGCTAAATACTATGTAAAAACAATGCCAAAAATGATATACATTATCCGCTCATCAATGGATATATTTAGTAATTTCTTTCTTCTATTAGTAGATTCATCAGCATTTTCAACTTTTATGAATAGAAATGATAATTTATTCTTCCAAGATTTTATGTTTGAAATTTAAAAGAAAAAATTGAGTGAAGAGAGCAAGTGAAAGTTGAGCACAGGGTTTAAAAAGCGTGAAATTTCAATCAAATGTGTTAATTTTTTTCCTTAGCAAAAATACTACTATTTTTTTTATAAAAAATTTGAGGAATCATGCCAACCTTATTACTAAAATTAAGCTCTGCCACTACATAAGTTTGCTTCTTTATTAATAATATCTTTGAATTTGTTGTCATCTAATAACAATTTAAGAGTGCATCATGCATCTCTATAAATAGCATGAAGTATCATTTTTACTGTTTTTATGTCTCCAAAATCCATACATCTTCTTTGAATTTTGAAGAAAAACTGTTGGTAATATTCTTTATAAGTTCCTTTGGAGAGGCTCTAAATTAACCTAATGTATACTCTTAGTTGATAAAAAAGTTTAAAATATATCTTAGGAATTTTTATTATATTCTATAATTTGTCATCGTCGATAAAACCATAATATGAAACAATTTTCAATAGTTAGTTAATAAAATGTTAATAGAGTCAAAGTGAGTGAAAATTCATAAATAAACTTTTATTTTAGCCTATAAATATATAAAAGCAATAAACTTTTATTAAGTGTTTAATTTG
>NC_029793.2:51190850-51255154 GCF_000816755.2 Arachis ipaensis | reverse complement strand
ACAGATTTTATTTGTGTTGTTAAAACATAAATAACTTATATTGTGTAAAAATATTTGGTAATTTAAAGTAATTTATATTTAAGTTTCGATTATAATTTTTTTTATCATTATCTGATATTATATATATTTTATGTATACTCTATTATATAATATATTAAAACTTAAAAGACAAAAATACCAAAGAAAAGAAAAATACATCATATGCATGTGCATCTTAGTAAAATACTAAAATTAGATGGAGTCTAAATTTAAAAACTAAAAACAGAAAGAGTCATTATTTATGAAATTTCAAAGAGTCTAACTACGAAATATATAGGACAGTTTACTGAAATAAATATTCTGGCCTCCAAATTTATCAGAATACATATTTTATAAAATGGATACCGAAATGTATTTTTATCATAAACTACGTAAATCGCGACAGGGGTCCTGCGGTTTACGAATGTACGTAATCCGCTACAGGAGTATTGCGGTTTACGTTTGAAGCAAACCTTCACATAATCTGCGGTAGGGGTGTCGCGGTTTATATGTGATTTGCAAACGTGCATAAACCGCTACAAGGATCTAGCGGTTTATGCTTTAGTGTGGACTTAGTTCATTTTCCATAGAGTATAAGTTATTTGATGAAACTTTGGTATGCCTTTTTTACGTATGGCGCAACATAGGTTGGTTCTTTGATTTAATTGAAATTAGTATCTTGAACTCATAGAATTACCAACAAAATTAGAACACCTTTACTTAAGAGAATCACAACTACATAGAGAATCGCTAACAATAACCACATCACCGTAAAATGAACGGTAAGTACAACTTTACTTAACATTCATACATGGAAAAGCATAGACTAAAACAGGACAACAACACAAATAAGAAAAGAAAAATGAAAGCCAATCATGACGACCTAATGACACCTATGCCTCAGCTCTAGATGCGGATCCTCGCTGAGGGCAAGTCCTGCGAGTGTGTCCTGTCTGTCTGCATAGCCCACATCGCTTCGGCTGACTAGTATCGGCCTCATCTATGGTGTTACGGATTCTTGTTGACCTCGATCGCCCTTCTCTGGCACGTATCATGTAAGGATCAAGAACGACAGTAGGACCGTCATATGGTGGCTACAGACCCTCTGGAACAGGGGACAAAAACACCATCCGATATACACTGAACACCTTACTCAAGGTATAAACCTCATGGACGTACGTAGCCCAGTCTAACCGGGACTGAGCACAGCATGCAACCGCATGGCAACACGGGTAATGGAGAGCTTGAAAGTACCCGCAGTCACAAGTGCAGTCTCTGAGGGAAACCCGATACGTCCCAAGTGAAAAGTTACCGGTAGGAGTCGTCTCAGGCACGATATACTCAGACTGGTGTCTGTCAAACAGAGTAACCATGAAGCACCTCGAATCTTTCAAGTTGCGCTCTATCACCTTGACCAGCACTTGACAAAACCGTTGGCCTGATCCCAACTGCGCCTCTGCTGTCAGCCAGAACTGGATGGCCCTTGAGGTGCAGTGGGGCCATCGGAGTCTCCTCCTCACTATCCCCCGATATGTGATCGTGCTCATTGTCCGAATTATCTTCCCGCATCGCGTCCTCAACGTGATCTGGCTCACCACTACCAACAAAACTAGTAATCAAACCAGGTGACCTAGCTGCTGGTGCTAGAACCAGTGGAGGTGCAGCTAAAAGACAACTAGGTGCAACGACAGGCATCGAAGTAGAAGCACCCTCCACCATCATCGACTGAGGATTTGGCACTGAAGTCCCGAACTGTCGATACCATCTTCCAACTTGGCAAACAACTCATGTATTCTCACCTCTGGAAAACTCCGCCGACAATGAAATAAGACCTTCATGTCTTCATCCGACCCTATCACAAATGTTTCATACTGCACACCACTTAACACAACCGCCATCGGAATCTTGTAGAACACCTTCTTCACCAATTTGGCCCCACACAACCCTGCCTTCTGCAATATGTTCCTCTTTAGATCCGACAAAGTATCAGTCGAACGGATAAAAACGCTCAGCGGTTCTTTATCAGTGAACTTAACACCATGCGTATTACTTTTTTTATTTTACCATAGCATTGGACTAGAACCAACAAGCTTTCCTCACTATCCATTTGTGAAAGTGTGAAAATGACTCTCAACAAATGCCTCACTCCCTATCTTGAGTGGTATATATAGGCGAGTTTGACAAAGCATAAACCGCGACACTCCTGTAGCAAATTACGTGCATTTGTAAACCGCGGGACTCCTATTACAGTTTACATAGTTTATGAAAAAAATGCATTTCAGTATCCATTTTACAAAATGTGTATTCTAGTAAATTTAGATGCAAGAATATTTATTTCAGAAAATTGTCCAAATATATATTCCACAAAAATCACATGAACATAAGACAATATAACACATTATTTTTTTTATTAAGTAGTTTTAATGTTAGAAAAGATAATGCATCTCAAAATTTTATTAAACAATGGAATAAGACAATATAACATGTCTCGCCCTTATATATAACAAAATAATAACATATTATTGTTATTATTTTTTTTAAATTATCGAATTCAAATACTTGTAAAATTAGAATATGAGTTCCTTCTCTAGCTAGGATCCTCAATAATCATCATAAAAACATCATTCAATTTTTTTTATAATAATTATATTAAGTGTACACAAAAAATTAATTATACGTATAAAATACATATTAAAATATAAAAATATATTAAAAATGAGTTAAACAATATATATATTTATACACAAATATATATATATAAAATATATAAATACATGTACATAATAACATATTTGGTAATTAATTTTTAGTGTGCAGCTGACATTTTTTATTTTACAAAACATAACAACTTCATAATAAACATGTCTATAGCCTTCCTTATTAATAATACTTTTTGTAATAGTTTATCAAATGATTTCTGTGTATTTTTGCTTCCACTTAGTAGAACAATTTAATTTTTCATATTTGAATAGAAAGGATATATTGGGTGAACGCGGATTGGATCGGATCGAATCGGATCGGATCGGATATGGCCAAAATTTTGATCCGATCTGTACTAAAATTATCGGATCCAATATTCGCAGCTTTTAAACTTGGATCCGATCCAATTCGATCCGCACATTTGCGAATCGGATCGGATCGGATATCGGATATCTCCGCGAAACACAATAAAATTCATTTTTTCTATTCTTATAAATATGTTTACTCTTAAAATAATATTAAAAATACTTTTCTTAAATAATAAATTAAAATAATACAACATATATGATAATTATTTGTTGAAATAAAACATGAAAAGAATCTTTACTTATTTATTTCTTTATTTTTGCGAATATGCGAATATGCGGATACCTACACAAAATCTGCAATCCAATCCTATTAGTGTGCGGATCGGATCCGATTCATGAACACTCCTAGATATATCAAGGTCTATGGAGGAAAAACAATAAAAGGATATATGCTCACTTTCAAAAAGCCCCGAAATTAAATAAACAAATTTAATATATTTTATGTAAGTTAAAAAATAAGATATTGCTAAAAAAAATAAAGTCTGATAATAAGTGAAATTTTAATATTAATAAATTTTAATTGATAATTTTATAATATAAGTAAAAAAAAGATTTACTTAATAAATTTCACAAGATATGAGTCCAAAAATAGATAGTTCAACTTTCAATAGGATTCATTATGTGTAGATCATATCTTAAAACAATCCTATTACTATAAACTCTGAAACTTCACAAAAAAGTTAACTTCTTTACGGATTCGTTGGTACAAAACAATTCTGGACCAAAGAATCGCTCATATCGGTTACAAAACCACATAAACAAGTTAATAGGATCATCAAACTCAAGCACAAAAATACCATGATAAACAACTAACAGATTCCCTAGACAAAACCACCCTAGAAACACACCTGTACTCTCAATTTGTTATAGACAAAAGTTGATTTAAGCAAGCACAAAAGCAATCACTTCAAATATTAAAAAAAAAATCCAGTAACCATTATGTCTTTTAACCCTTAAACGAGATCAGACATTCTTCTTCTATGACGGCACAATGTAACTCTCAAGTTTGGATCTGATGATGTAATCATCTTGCCCTGAGGATTAATGATTTTTTGTTCTGATTCATTGCACTTGGGCTTTTCTGCAAGGACTGTATTTGTTTTAGCATATTGAGACTTTGCATTTGAACTTCGTAGCATTGCTTTGATGCGGAGATCTGAATGGCTTAATGATTGGGAACAAGGAAACTGGATTGAGTTTCTAGTGACTGCCGATCTTAAAATCTTTGATCTAGCACTGATTTCTCGTTCGGAAACACTTTGCCTTTGGCGACTAGCAATCGTTGGATTCATGAATCGAGGCACTGAACTAGAGAAGTTTCTTTGAATAGTCTTTTTAGATGCTTTCGGAGTTTCAATAACCTCTTTGACATCGTCTTTGGACGTAGTAAAGGTTTCCATGCTGTCATTTTCCGGAAGACTATATGTAGTTGAGAAGAGCTTTCTACTCTCAGTTAACCTGAACTCAACCTTCTGTATTTGATCCCCTAAATTTTGACGTTGTTCTATGGCTTCCCTAATGTCTTCCTCGAGCTCCATAATGTTCTTCTCCTTCTGCTTCTTCAATTCCTACAGTACATGCACACAGTTAGCAAATTTTCAAACGGATTTGACTTTGGAACATCCTTCAGTACAACTGTCAGCAGGTATACCATTGGTACTTCTTTGCAAGACTCTACTGCTCTTGCCCTCTTTGCAAAGTTCAAAGAACAAATTGTCTCACAAATATCTTCTTCAGATGGGCTTATATGCACAAGCATCAAGACCTTTGAGCCATCACCTGAAGTATTTGGTTATGAAGTGTAAGTGTATTAATTTTCTTCTATAGACATGTAAAAGATAGGGTCGAAACACAAATCAAGACTGCGTATGAATATGCACGTTTCAAACAGATGTTGACAGTATAAGAAAGAAATTGAAAATCAGATGTAGTTAGATATTTAAATGTGTAAGCAAATATTTCAATCTTTATGAGTTCGTAGTTGATACAAGAAAAATTATCAATATGCATTGCATAAAAGTTTGTAGTGGATACAAGCAATTTAGGGAAGAAAGCAGTATGAGTCATACCAAGGGAATCTTTTAATATTTGAGTCAGCTTGCTATTTCTGCAGACAAAGTAGTAGCATAAAAATTATTAGCTACATGATACTTTGATTGCATATAAAGAAACAACAATTGGAGTGTCAGAAAAGAACAACTTTTGCAGTCAAAGGGACTCATCTCAGTAGCAGCTAGCTCTTTCAGGCACATATCACATGTAAGCAGCAAAAGTGACATAGTTAAACATCAAAAAATCATCACCAGCAGAATACTTGCCTGTAAGGCACATGGCACCTCTTCCTCTTCAAAGCTGCAATGACATCAGCTAAAGCCGAAAGGGAAAGATTAATGGCTCGGCCCTCGTCCATTGTTAGCCCTTTGGCTCCGGTTTTAAGCAGCCGTTCACTGCCTCCAAGATCAACCATCCACAGTCTACTTACTTCCCTTCTAGCTTCCAAACCATCCCCATGGCGAAAAATGTTTATCCTTGTCAAGCTAGATATATATGAAGCTAAACAGATAACGTAACTATCAAGCTGAGAAACCGAATTGGAAATAGCTTGGAGTATCTATGAAAACCTATAACCCACCAGTGTGACCTGCTTGACGCTTCATTGACGTTTGTCCATGATGTGGATCTGAACCTTCTTCCCTTGTTGTACCACCATCTGGCTTTAGCATAATCTGAAATCGGCACTTCAGAGAGACCCTCAACTTCAATAAACCCCTTTGGATCTGTTTGGATGTTGAGATTGCTGTAAAAAGGGCCAAGTGAGTCAAAGTTCTTTTGTCATGAGATAATTACCAAACCCAGCCTTATTGAATTCAACCTCACTTTGAGCTTAAAACTAAAAAATGTTACCATTTTGACATAGGTTCATATGCTTTATTACACAGTCTTGGAGCCAGCAGATCCCTGAGATTGCCCATGTAAACTTCCAACATGCTCATTGAAAAGGTAAAAGAAGATGAATTATCCACAGATGCTTGACGAAAGAGCTCTTCAAGAGCTCGCGGAATAATTCCAGGCTGCTCATTTGAACCATCCTAAAAGAAAATTATTACAGGCCACCAACATCCATTAACGATGCTGCCATACCCAATGGTTTTGAACGTTAGACATACATATATAATATGGTAACAAAATTTTAACTAACCATTGTGAATGTTTTTCCTGTGCCTGTTTGACCATAAGCAAAAACACACACATTGTGGCCATCCATTGCCGATCTCAGAATTGGCTCAACCTCAACAAAAACACTTTCTGCAAAGGGTTCAATTTCGAAACATACCATAGCCTAACTTCAGTAAAACTTGGAAGCATAATGAATAACCAAATTTGGCAAAATGCACTGACATTTAATACTAGCCTTGACTTGCTTCTTGACAGAAGACCTTATCAAACTCAAAATCTTTCTTCCTCCCTCCAAACTTCATCCAAATTCTCTCCGATCCAGCCGAAACTGGTTCAGAACCTCTTCTCTTCTCTGCCAGCAGAAATGGTCTAATCCTACAAAATACTCTAATGCTCCCTGCATAGAAAAATCAACTTCTTCAACATTAATGTCTAAAAAAATGTTCTAATATATTATTATTTACTCAATCTACTATTATTAGCGTGCTACCTTTAATGTCTAATATCCTTCTCAAAGCCCCTCTCCGCTTTTCATCCCACGTTCTCTGCTTAATCCTCAGCTGCTTAATTTCACCTAAACATCCAATCCAACTCGAATAAAATAAAATTAGTTTCTATAACAAAAAATTAATAAAAAGGAAAACGATTCAACTTTATTCAATTACTTTCTAAATTGGAGATCAAATTCTGAAGCACGTCCTTTTCTTGCTCAGGCACCACAACGACGTCAGTATAAACCGGCGGCGAAACGGGGAACTCAGCGACGGAATCCGGACTCAAATTAGCAGCGTTCTCTGGACGCATCAGAATCTGTTCCTGAATGTTATTGCAACCACAATTAATGGCTGAAAAGAGTGTGTTAAAAAACATGGAGGGAACTTAAGTAACACACTTATTAATTATTATTATGCCAAACAGAACCTTCTAGATCTTAACGGATTGAAAATCCTTATCCCCTGGACCTAGAGTCATGTAAAGAGAAACCCCAACAACAACATGCGTTATGATGAAGCTATGATAATGCAGGAAAAACATTTTCCATGATTCACGTAATGCACAGAGACGAAAATACAATTAAATAGAATTTAGCTAAAATTTTTTTTAAAAATATATAAAATTTAACTTTTTAATATATATTTAAAAATTTTCACTACTTACTAGGGAAGCGTGTATGTCAGGAATCCCGAAGGGAAGACTGAAAATAATTTTGGATAATGTTTTCTTTTTTCTTTTCAAGGGCTTTGAAATCTTAGGAAGGTGGGAAAGAAAATAGAGAGGAGAGGAGGTTGGAGAAGTTAGTTTCAATGATTGAACACTCTCAACGACCCTGATTATGAGTGCGGAAAGAAAAAGAAAAAAGTCACGTACTTGGACAACAATAATTATATAGTAGTAGCTGGTAGTATCAAATAAAAAGGATTTTTTTAATGAAAAAGATTTTTTTTAGTGTAATTGTTATACCCAAACATAATTGATAGATAAAAAATTTTTTTTACATGAGATATCCAAATATAAAATTATTTTTATTTTTTTATAAGATCTTTTAAAAAAATAACTCAAAAAGATATCTTTTCTTAGAAACTCACCCAAACAAGCCATATAGCTATCTTATATAGCTGATATTTTTAGTAATGTAATTTTTGATTGTGTTATTTATTGATTTGAAAAAGTTGGATGTTTTAATTTTTATGGACATTAATTTTTTCAGTTAGGCTACACATCTAAATAATTTTTTATTCATGTCCAATTGATGAGCGGATATTTTATACGCTTTTTGGCATCATTTTCATATAGTTTTTAGCATGTTTTGCTTAAGTTTTATTGAGTTTTCATAGGTTTTAGTGTAAAATTCACATTTTTGGATTCTACTTTGAGTTTGTGTATTTTTATGTAATTTCAGGTATTTTATGGCTGAAATTGAGGAGATGGAGAAAAAGTCTAATTCAGAGGCAGAGAAAACACTGTAGATACTGTCCGGATCTGACCTCCTTGCACTCGAAAGAGCTTTTCTGGAGTTACAGAAGTTTAAATGGAGCATTCTCAACGTCTATGGAAAGCTAACTTCTAGAGCTTTCCAAAAATATATAATAGTTCATACTTTGCTTCAGAATTGAAGGCCCAAAACTGGCGTCCAATGCCAGCCTCCTGCCCTATTCTGGCGTCCAGCACCCAAAGGAGAAGAGACCAGCGTCCAACGCCCACAAAAGACCCCCTAGCCAGCGTTCAACGCCCTAGAGGCCTCCTAGCACGTGGATCTCAATCAAGCTCAACCAAAACACTCACCAAGTGAGTCCCGAAAGTGGATTTTAGCACTAAAAGACTATTTTATCCTTCTTAATGTAATCTTTAGTCATTAGTTTAGTATTTAAAGAGTTTTACACCTCTCATCAAGGGGAGGACGCACACTTTACACGTTTATGATTGTATTTTCTATCAGTATGAGTTTCTAAACCTCCTAGGTTGAGGAGAGGAGCCCTACTGAGTTTTATGGATCAATAAAAGTATTACTGTTTCTCTTCAATCCGTGTTTGATTCTCTATTCTAAGATGTATCTTCGTTCTTCATTCTAAGACCGTGTTCCTGACAACCACCCGTGTTCTTCTTGGGTTCGTGTGACTACGTAACTGGAAATCATTGAACCACTAGCTTGATTATACATCTCTTAGACGGCTAATCCACGACTTCATTGGGGACTTCTCAAAACATCAGTTTAGCCGAGGTATGGGGAGATTAGAGTCTTTGTAGTAGAGACTAGAATCCAAAGCCGTAGCATTCTCTGATCCGGAAGATTCGACCTTGTCTGTGGCGTTTTGAGTAGGATCATTAAGGAGAATGGACTGCAGGAGCTTCACCCTCAATCAGAATGGATCCACACTAACCCTGGGGTTCAGATCTGGAGGAGCATTGGTGGCCTCTCAATCGGCGTTGATCACTTACAGCCTGCCATAGAAGAAATCATTCACAGTTGAAGAAAACAGTAAGACCAAAGTTAATCCAGAAGGACAAAGCATCTCCAAGCCTTAACCATCTTCTTATCATTGCAAACATATCAACCTAGTTAAGTTCTCTTTATTTTCTTTTATGCAATTAAACAACATACCTACATCTCCTATTCACCTGACTAAGATCTACAAGATAACCATAGCTTGCTTCAAACCACAATCCTCGTGTGATCGACCCTGACTCGCTCAAGTATTACTTGGACGACCCAGTGCACTTGCTGATTCAGTTGTACGAAGTGTGTGGATTCATGCACCAATATTTTGGTGCCGTTGTCGGGGATTATTCGAGTTTGGACAAACTAACGGATTATCTTGTTGCTTAGATTAGGTACTTTTTACTTTTGTTTTGAATCTTTTATTTTTCTTTTCAAAATTTTTTTCAAAACCTTTTCTATTTTTTCCTATGTATTTTCTTTTAATTTTCTTACTTTGAGTCTTACCTATTTCTTGTTTTCTTTTTCAAAAATTTTTTCAAAACTTTTTCTTTTCTTTATTAATCTTTATTTTTGGTTTGAGTTTTTTGTTCTTGTTCTTGTTCTTGTTCGAATTTCTTTGAATCTTTTTTCTAAAAATTTTCAAAAGTAGTGTCTTTTGTTTGAGTCTTGTGTCAATCTTTAAGTTTGGTGTCTTCTTGTGTCTTTTCTTTAAAAATTTTGAAAATTGTGTCGTTGGTTTTCAAAAATTTTAAGTTTGGTGTCTTTTGCATGTTCTTATTTTCTTTGAGTTTTGTTCTTGGTGTTCTTCTTGATCTTCAAAATGTTCTTGTTTGTCTTCATGTTTTGATCTTAAAAGTTTTAAATTTGGTGTCTTTTGGTGTTTTTCCTTTCAATTTTTGAAAATTTAATGTCTTAGATCTAAAAATTTTAAGTTTGGTGTCTTTTGGTTGTTTTTCTCTTTCTTCATTAATTCAAAAAATAAAAAAATATCTTTTCTATCTTTATTTTAAAAATATTTTCGAAAATTATAAAAAAGATTTTCAAATTTTAATTTCAAAATCACTATCTTACCTTATCTTAATTTTAAATCTTTTCAAAAATCATATCTTTTTTAAATCACTATCTTATCTTTTTATCTTTCTTCAAAATTCAAAAAAATCTTATCTTATCTTATTTCAAATTCAAATTTTAAAATCTCAATTTCAAAATTTAAATCAAAATTCAAATTTTAAATTTAAATCTTTTAAAAAAAATTAAATTTAAAATCTTTATCTTATCTTGTTTCAAATTCAAAATTAAAAAATTTAAAATTCAAATTTTCAAAATCTTATCTTATCTTATTTCAAATTCAAATTTTAAAACCCAATTTCAAATTTCAAATTTCAAATTTCAAAATCAAATATTTTCCAAAAATCAAATTTTAAATCTTATATTTTTTAACTTCTTTTCAAATCTTTTCTTTTATCTTTTCTTTCTTTTAAAATTTAAATTTCAAAATCTTTTTAAAATAGAAACTAACTTTTTGATTTTGATTTCAATTATTTTTTATTTAAAACTTATCTTTTCTTAACTTCCTTATCTTATCTTTCTTACTTAACTTATCTTCTTTTCAATTCAAAACCTTTTCTATCTTATCTTCTTTTAAATTTTAATTTTAAAATCTTTTCAAATCTTTTCAATTCTTATCTTATCTTGTTGACTTTTTTAAATATTTTCAAAATCAAATCTTTTCTAAGCTTTTATCATATCTTGTTTTCAAATCTTTCTTAATTAGTTAGTTGCTTTCTCTTTCTTCTTTTTCAAAACTTCCTAACTAACTCCCCTCTCTTCTATTTTCGAAAATATCTTCTTAATTCTCTCTCTTCTTTTTTGAAAATCATCAATTAATTTTTAATTTTTTTAGTTAATTAGCTTTTAATTTCCTTCTTATTTTTGAATTATAAAAATAAATAAAATAAAAACAAAAATATTTTAATTCTAGTTTCTCTTTTTTACTTCTTAATTTTTGAATTTCTCTACCCCTCTAGCCGAATTCTTCTTCTCCTTTCCTCTATCTTCATTCTTCTTTTCTTTTCTTTTCTTCTTCATATCTCACAGGGAGTTCTCTATATACTCTGACATAGAGACTCCCATTTTTTTTATCTCTTATTTATGTATACAGAGACACCAGAGTCACTATGGATCCAAAAAGTAATGCATGAATTGGGAGACCTCTACGCTCCTATACATTTGACACTCGTATTGACTCAGATGATTTTAAGGTCAACCTAGACCAGGTCCTGCTGTTACGGCAAAAATGCCAGTTTCATGGACACCCACAGGAAGACCCCATTAAGTTCATCTCTGACTTTCTGCAGTTCTGTGACACTGTAGAGGCCAATAGAGTGGACCCTGAAGTCCCCAAACTAAAACTCTTCCCATTTGCTCTGAGTGATCAAGCAAATGAATGGTGGCATATGGAACTTAGAGGAAGTGTGAACACTTGGGATAAGGTTGTTAATAATTTTCTGAATAGGTTCTCTCCCTCACAGAGATTAACTAAGCTAGTGACCGATGTTCAGACCTTCAGGCAGAAGGAGAGTGAGTCTCTCCATGATGCTTGGTAGAGGTACAAGCTGATGTTTAGGAATTGTCCTCCCCATATGTTCTCAGGATGGGGCAAGACAATGATCTTCTATGAATCAATCTCTGAGATAGCCAAGAAGATAGTAGATCACTTTGCAAACGGCCCTCTGTACTTTATAGAGACACATAAAGAGGCAGATGAGCTCATTGAAATAGCTGCCAATAACCAACACTTATACTCCTGTGAGAAAACTCCAATTAGGATAGAAGTTCTAGACATGGAGACTGTAGGCGCACCCCCTGCTGAGGTCTATAATACTCCTAGTGATATGAGTGGTAATTACCCTCAAGGAGATACTCTCACCCATGACCGGTAGACACCTGAGTAGGTTAATATCCCTCTCACTGAGTTGTTTGAGGAGGTGCATCTCTATAGGGCCCTCACAGAAAGCCTAATGCTCTCTAGGAAGGAGACTTTAAAAGAAGGTGAGACAGTAGTCTTCACCAAGGAGGCCGAACCTCAGGAGCCTGCTACTGAGGGACTGAAGGCAATCAAGATTCAGGAGGATCCTGAGAATGCCAGTGAGCACGCCCCTACAGAGGAGAAGGAACCTCAAGTTGATTCTTCTCTGGGCATGCAAGGGGAGCCTGTGACTCCCACAAAACACGGCCTTGCAGAAGTGAAAGAACCTCAAGAGCTATCTTCCTTTCGCGTGCAGAAAGAAACAGCAGATGAGCAGTTGACTCATTTCCCAGCAGTCCTTAAGGAGCTGCAAGTCAATATCTCTGTTGCAAAGGTATTAGAAAAAAGACCCCCTATACGGCCTGTCTAAAAGACATTCTTTTTGAAAAGAAGGACCTAAGGGAGATGAAATAGAGGTACTTACTGAGAAGTACAGTATCCTAATTTAGAATGAGCTGCCAAGGAAGATGCCAGATCCAGAGAGCTTTCAGATCTTATGGACTACTAGGAAGCTCACTTTTGACAAAACCCTATATGATCTTGGCTTAAGTTTAAATCTGATACCTTCATCTGTAATGAAGAAGCTGGGAATCCAAGAGGCACAAGAAACAAGGATTACCTTGTATAAGGACTAGATAGTGTGCAAGGTTCTTGACCCTCCATTACCCCCTGACAAGGGAGGCACTTGCATAAAGGATTCAACATTCAAGCCTCTTCCCTTGGATGGAACCAATTCAATCCCTCCTAAGACCAAACGTAAGTTTGTGTTAGATGTACACTATCCACCAAGGAGGAAGACCCCAAAAGGAAGATACCTAGGGTCTGGAAAAACAAAAAATATCCCTACTGAAGGCTTTTCACCATGGAAAATGGTAATGTTCACTTATCTCATCATGGTATTCATGATGGAAGAGAGAAGTGGTAAAAAGGGACACCAGCATATTGCTGCAAGCCCAACCCTGCCTCATGCAGTGAATAAGATCCTGTCTCTTGAGCATCTTATGCTAATCCATGAGAGCATAGGAAGGACGCTCCCAGTAAGGAGTAAGGATTTATTCCTCTATGACTATCTTCCTCCTTGAAAAGAGCTATCCGTCAAGCTAATGACATTAAAGAAGCGCTTGTTGGGAGGCAACCTAACTATTAGTAAAGTATTTCTGTTCTTATCTCTTTTGTTTATTTTCATTTGAGTTTATTTTAGTTTATTTTTAGAGTTTTCCCTTGCTTTTTAGTGTTTGTGATCATGTGCAGTAGTTAGAACAGAAACAAAAACAGTCAGAGTTGGAAACAGAACACCCTGGAGCAAAAACCTTGCTGGCATTGAACGCCAGACAAGGAGCCAGAGTAGGCATTCAATGCCCTCTGGGGAGCAACAAGTTGGCATTGAATGCCAGCTAGGGAGTCAGGCTGAATGCCCAAAAAGGCAGAAGACCTGGCGTTGAACGCCAGGAAGGAAGTTCCTCTTGGGCGTTCAATGCCTCAAATGGGAGGCAAGCTGGCATTGAACGCCAGCTATGGTGCACAAGCTGGGCGTTCAACGCCCATAAGGAGGGCAGGGAATTTGAATTCCCTAGCCTCTCAAGACCAGTAGATCCTACAGAATCTCCACCTACCCCACCTTCTTCTATCTTATTCTTCCCCATTATTTATATTTGCTCGAGGACGAGCAAAACTCCTAAGTATGGCACCAAAGACTGGTGAAACCTCAAGAAAGAGGAAGGGAAAGGCACTTGCCTCCACTTCCCTCACCTCATTTGTCACTTAGGCAATTCAGCTGGAATTGTCATAGAAGGAGACATCTTCATTGAGGAAGACAAGCCCATCACTAAGAAGAGGATGGAGCAAACTAAAGAGCATGCACATGAGCCTGTGCAGCTACTTCAGTATGAGATCCCTGAGATGCCTCAAGGGATGTATTTTCCTCCTCAAAGCTTTTGAAATCAACGGCATACCTCTGTGGGAGAATTAAGCTCTGATGAGAGGACTTTTGCGTGGTCTAAAAATTTGCGGATAAATCCTCGTTGCAAGTATAGTTTCTAAACCTTCAAAAGTCCTTTCATACAAATGTTTTGGTTGTCACAAGTAACAAACCCCTTTGAAATTGATAACCGAGTATTCAAACCTCGGGTCGTCTTCTCAAGGAATTGCAGGGAAGTATGTTCTTATTATTGGTTATGAAGATTGTAAATTGGGGGGTTTTGGAAGTAAGGTGGGAATATGTTATATGACAAGTAAAATAGAATAATAATAATAAAATCTCTTTGCAAGGTATAAGAATTGGAATTCCTATCCTAGTTATCCTTATCAAGTGTGAAGAGAATTGGGTTTTAATCCCACTTGCTCAGCCTTTATTAAACAAAGGAAGGTTAAGTGGACTGATTAGCTTGATTCTCAAGTCCTAGTCAACTCCTGTGGAGAGACTAGTGTTAGAGCAATCCTAGCTAAAGCAAAATCTGCCAATTTCAATCACTTGCTGAGTTTGATAACTCAAGTACTACCAATCACTTGACCAAAGCCAAAAGGGAGAAAAATATCTAAATTAAATTAAAAGCATCAATGTAAGCAAAGCAATCTTAAATCTGAAAATACCTCTAATTGCATTAACAAAAGAAATTAAATCTGGCATAGATGTTCATAAATTAAATTGAGAAAATAAATAAAAATAAAGAACCTAGGATTGAGAGTCACTCCTAAAACTAAGAGAAATCCTAAATCCTAATCCTAAGAGAGAGGAGAGAACCTCTCTCTCTAAAAACTACATCTACTCCTAAAAAATTGTAAATATGAGAGTTTCTTTATGAATGGATATATTTCCCCACTTTATAGCCTCTAATCTGTGTTTTCTGGGCCGCAAACTGGATCAAAAACAGTCTAGAATTCGCTGGTTTCGAATTTTGCCACGCTGGATTTCCGTCACTGCGATGCGGCCGCATGGATCACGCGGTCGTGTCACCTAGCATCAGGGGAACTATAGCATATTATATATTAAATAGAAGCCCCGGATATTAGCTTTCCAACGCAACTGGAACCGCATCATTTGGACCTCTGTAGCTAAAGTTATAGCCGTTTGAGTGCGAAGAGGTCAGGCTGGACAGCTTAGCAATTTCTCCAACTTCTTGTATTCCTTCCACTTTTGCATGCTTCCTTTCTATCCTCCAAGCCATTCCTGCCTTATAATATCTGAAAACACTTAACACACATATCAAGGCATCTAATGGTGATAAGAGAGGATTAATATTATTAATAATAAGTCCAAAGAAGCATGTTTTCAATCAAAGCACAAAATTAGGAAGGTAAATGTAAAACCATGCAAATAGTATGAATAAGTGGGTAAAGAGTTGATAAAATCCACTCAATTGAGCACAAGATAAACCATAAAATAGTAGTTTATCAACCTCCCCACACTTAAACACTAGCATGTCCTCATGCTAAGCTCAAGAGAAACTATAAAAATTAGTGAATTTTTTCAAAAATAGGGTCCTAAAAAGAATTTTATTACTTTAACCAAGTAGTAACTAAATGCACAAAATCAAATAAACATGCAATCAAATATGCAGATGCAACAATGAACAAATTAACATTGGTGTTGAAATAGGAAATAACTAACCCATGGAGATCGGTATTGACCTCCCCACACTTAAAGATTGCACCGTCCTCGGTGCATGCTAAGATGTGCAAGTGGATGGGGATTGTGGTTCCTCAGCTGGGGCTCTTTTTGTTCCTTTCCTTGCTGGCGGTTTGGGAGTAGCTTTCTCCTTTCCTTCCTTGGTGGCCATTGATGCGTGAGCATCTTGTCTATCTTTTCCTAGTGAATTTGCATCTAAATTGTTGAATTTAATTAAGAATTACTTATATTTTAGCCACTATGGATGCTATTTTGAGTTTTGTACAATATTGTTTATTTTAGGTAGCATTTGGCGGAATTTGATGGAGTTTCTGCAGAGAAAGAGAAGAAGCCAAGGAGATGACCAGCGAATACCGACGCGGACGCATGGCTCACGCGACCGCGCGGAATGGAGGAAATCGCAATGACGCGATCGCGTGCCTGACGCGATCGCATGGACTGTAATCTGCACAAATGACGCGAACGCGTGGACGACGCGGACGCGTCACTTGCGCCACGAGCAGAAAATGCAGAAAAATGCTAGGGGCGATATCTAGGCTGTTTTAACTCAATTTTCAGCCCAGAAAACACAGATTAGAAGCTGCAGAATGGACAGAACAAGTGGTCCCCACCCATCAACTGAAGATTTGTTAATTAATTCAAATTTAAATTCAAATCTTAAATTAGGAAAAGATATTATTTTAAGTTTAATTTTAAATATTAGATTTTAAATTTATTAGGATTAGTTATAAAAAGGAATCTGATGCCATCAGATTAAAAGGCAGTACATTTTTACCTGAATCCTTATTTTCTCTTTTCCATGAGCAACTAAACCTTCACTGTTAAGGTTAGGAGCTCTGTCTATTTCTATGGATTAATTTTATTGCTTTTTCTATTTTAATTTATGTATGGATTTATAATTTAAGAATTGTCTCTTTATTTTATGAATGTTGGTAGAACGGAAGTATGACCCTTTTTCTATTTGAGTTCCTGTAAAACTTGGAAAAGCTCTTTACTTGAACAACAGCTTGAAAACATATTTCTCCTAAATTTTAATTATCTGGATTTAACGGGATACGTGACATATAATCCTTTTATGTTTGGGTAATTAGGATTTCTGTGGCATATAACTAGAATTGAACTTTCACCCTCTAATTGGAATTAATTGACCAAGGAATTGGCTGTTGATGAATTTTAGAGGAGACTAGGAAGGTCTAAGAAATTAGGGTCTAGTCACATACAGTTTGCCATAAATTAAATCCTGCATAATTAAATTAGTTAGTAAGAAAAGTTAATCCGGAAAAATAGATAACTCTGAAACCTTAACTATCTTCTCCATATATTATTCCCATCTTAATTACTTGCCTTTCTTCAATATTTTTGATATTGTTTAATGTCTTTTATATTGCATCTCAACACTATTTTCTGTCTGTCTAACTAATCCTATCAAACGCTATTGTTGCTTAATCCATCAATCCTCGTGGGATTGACCCTTACTCACGTAAGGTATTACTTGGTACGACCCGGTGCACTTGCCGGTTAGTAAGTGTGGTTGTAAAATACCGCACCAGCCATCCTGAAGAAGGGAAGATAAAGTAAATTAAATTCAAATTGATATATAGCAAGGAAGAGAATGGAAGAGTGGTGATGGATGCACATTAGGATGTAATTGACATTAACACATGCTCTCGAGTACATGTGAAAAGCCAGCAATAAAAAATAGCCAGTGCATCGAAAGATAAGTGGATGCAGGGTGTTTATTGGCATGCCGGAAAAGGGCATGAGTAGCATAGACCAAGCATTACTTGTAATAAATTACCATGTTTGTATTGACAATTATATTCAATTAAAATAGTAAAGGGGGTTTATGAAAAGCAAGCATTAAATAGTATAAAGTATAATAGAGAAGTGCATAATGCCATATGGGCTTTTTCACAAACACATAGCATGTATGGTAAATAATCTATTTGAAAGTATTAAATTGAACATGCAAGCATCCTTTAAAAAGTAATATATAATTGTCAAATAATCATGCAATAATCCACAATGACCCAAATAAAATTCTAACACCAGTGAAAATAATGCAATGAATGAAATATACAAATAAATGAAGTAAAATAAAATGAAAGATAAGAAGAATGAGAAGGGAAAGAAAGAGAGGAGAAGTAAGTAAGAAATAAGGAGGGAAAAGAGAAAATAGAATTTGGGGAAGAGAAAGACAAGATATTTTGGCATATGAGGTTAAGGTGTGCGACGCTGGCAACGCGGTCGCGTGGGTGACGCGGCCGCGTGGTGCGCAATAAGGTCAGGCGACGCGGACACGTGGGGCACGCGATCGCGTGACTTGATTTGTGCTAGTGGCGCAAGTGCAGCCTCGCGGTCGCACAACTCTCTGTTCAAAACTTAGTATTGCCAAAATCCTGGGTGACGCGATCGCGTGGGGCATGCGATCGCGTGAGTGGCCATATCTCCAATATGACGCGGTCGCGTGAGGCACGCGTTCGTGTGGGAGGGCTTGGGCTTCTAGCACGAGTCCAGCCCAACTCCAGCTCAAATTTCGGCCATGCACCTGGTTGACGTCGATTTTCAGGTCACGCGGCCGCGTGGGTGACGCGGTCGCGTGGGGTGATTTGTGCCATTGGCACGCCTCCAGCGCTGTTCCTGCGAAAATCTCTGTTCATATTAATATTGTCTCCCATCTCCTTGCGACGCGGACGCGTCGCTGATGCGGTCGCGTCGCGTGCTCGCCCCTTTTTTTTTTAATCTGAAAAGATGCAGAATGCAGTGTTAATATGAATGTGATGCAAAACTTCAGGTTCAATATAATAAAATAAAACTCAAAAACAAATAAAACTAAATAAAAATGAAAAATGAACGATCATACCATTGTGGGTTGTCTCCCACCTAGCACTTTTAGTTATAGTCCTTAAGTTGGACATTTGATGAGCTTCCTGCTATGGTGGCTTGTGCTTGTACTGATCCAGGAATCCCCACCAATGTTTGTATTTCCAGTAACCTCCGGGATCCCAAACTAGGCGCAGAAAGCCTTCAAGTAAGTTAAAGCAAGTGACAAGGCCCCAAGAGTGGTGATTGGTAGAATGGATTCCGGGGTCCCAGACCTTGCCTTTGCACCCGTCTTTTGGTTGAGCAATATTGTTCCCTCTGGGTGGCAAGCAGTCTGAATTCTCACATAGGCGGCCAAAAAACTTCCTAGACCCATTCAGTTGAGCTTTACACCAACATTTAAACTTTGAGCACACAACCATGTTGAACCTTGCTTGACAATTCTTATCACTGGCCATCTTCCTCTTACTCTTAATGCCACAGAGAGCCCTAAGTTGACCATCTGTCTCCAGTAGCCCATATTCAAGTGGGATTAGAAAGCTATGGGATATGAATTTTACCCACTTGAATGTTGTGAAGGATGATGGCAACTTAGGGGGAGGTATTTTTAATGAAATTGCAAGCTCCACTCCCTTGTGCTCTTCTCTAATAATTACCACCTCTTTGCAAGCTTCTTCAATTTCAACCTCTTCCTCTTGGTATCTTTCTTCCAATTCAATCTCCTCTTCATTGCTTTCCAAGGGCATGGGAGGTTGTGCTTCCTCTTCTTGAATCTTCATCTCTTGATCAACCTCTTCCAAGTCTTCAACTGTGATATGCCTTGGAGGTTGTACACCCTTCTCAGCATCAATTTCAAATGTCTTGGAAGGGGGTTCTATGACTGGACTTTCCCATGGAGGTTCTGCATCTCCTAAGTCTTCAATCAACTCTTCTTCTTGAACGATGACAGCTTCTTCTGCTTGTTCTAGGATGAATTCATGCTCTGTCTTGTCCACTGGAGCCTCTAGTTTCTCCTTCATGTTACGCTCTTCGTTAGACTGTTCACATGGGGCTGTGACTGATCCTTGTGTATTTGAGCGTCTAGAAGCCCATTGAATTAATACTTGCTCCAGTTGTCGAATGGTTGTTTGAAATTTATTTACTGTTTCCGTTAGGCGAACCTCTGCTTCTCGGGTTGCTGGACTTGGACATGATACAAAGGAAAGTGGTGGTTATTGGGAGTAATTGGGTTGGAATTGGGGTGGTTCTATATATGGTTCATATGGCTCATAAGGTAGTTGGTATGGTGGTTGAGGGTTGGGGTCATATGGAGGTGAATGGCGGAAAGGGGCTTGTGAGTTTGGTGGTCCAAGGTTATGTTGAGGAAAGGGTTCATAGGCATATGGTGGTGGTTGTTGATAGTCCATTGGAGGTGGTTGTTGCCATGAGGATTGATCAAGTCCTTGTGGCTCCTCCCATCTTTGATTGTTCCAACCTTGATGCCTGTTCTCATTGTAATTTCTTCTTCCTGCAACATAATTGTAACCAGACTCATAGCCAAAGGGGTAAGAGTTCATAGTAAATAGAAATTAAAAATAAAAACAAATTGAAATTAAAAGGTTATTTAAATTTTTAATTTGAAAATTAAATTTTTTTTTTGAAAATTTTTTAAAATTGAATTTTGAAATTTGATTTTTTTGAAATAAGATAAGATAAGATAAAAAATTTTAAAATAAAAACCAATAACCTTTTAATTTACGAAAAAGCAGAAAAAATAAAAACAGAAATAAAAACAAATCAAAAAAAGAAAAATATTTACAATAACCAATAATAAGGCACACGTTTGTAATTCCCCCGGCAACGGTGCCATTTTGATGAGAGGACTTTTGCGTGGTCTAGAAATTTGTGGATAAATCCTCGTTGCAAGTATAGTTTCTAAACCTTCAAAAGTCCTTTCATACAAACGTTTTGGTTGTCACAAGTAACAAACCCCTTTGAAATTGATAACCGAGTATTCAAACCTCGGGTCGTCTTCTCAAGGAATTGCAGGGAAGTATGTTCTTATTATTGGTTATGAATATTGTAAATTGGGGGGTTTTGGAAGTAAGGTGGGAATATGTTATATGACAAGTAAAATAGAATAATAATAATAAAATCTCTTGACAAGGTATAAGAATTGGAATTCCTATCCTAGTTATCCTTATCAAGTGTGAAGAGAATTGGGTTTTAATCCCACTTGGTCAGCCTTTATTAAACAAAGGAAGGTTAAGTGGACTGATTAGCTTGATTCTCAAGTCCTAGTCAACTCCTGTGGAGAAACTAGTGTTAGAGCAATCCTAGCTAAAGCAAAATCTGTCAATTTCAATCACTTGCTGAGTTTGATAACTCAAGTACTACCAATCACTTGACCAAAGCCAAAAGGGAGAAAAATATCTAAATTAAATTAAAAGCATCAATGTAAGCAAAGCAATCTTAAATCTGAAAATACCTCGAATTGCATTAACAAAAGAAATTAAATCTGGCATAGTGTTCATAAATTAAATTGAGAAAATAAATAAAAATAAAGAACCTGGGATTGAGAGTCACTCCTAAAACTAAGAGAAATCCTAAATCCTAATCCTAAGAGAGAGGAGAGAATCTCTCTCTCTAAAAACTACATCTACTCCTAAAAAATTGTAAATATGAGAGCCTCTTTATGAATGGATGTATTCCCCCACTTTATAGCCTCTAATCTATGTTTTCTGGGCTGCAAACTGGGTCAAAAACAGTCCAGAATTCGCTGGTTTCGAATTTTGCCACGCTGGATTTCCGTCACTGCGACGCGGCCACATGGATCACGCGGTTGCATCGCCTAGCATCAGGGGAACTATAGCATATTATATATCAAATCGAAGCCCCGGACGTTAGCTTTCCAATGCAACTAGAACCGCGTCATTTGGACCTCTGTAGCTAAAGTTATAGCCGTTTGAGTGCGAAGAGGTCAGGCTGGATAGCTTAGCAATTTCTCCAACTTCTTGTATTCCTTCCACTTTTGCATGCTTCCTTTCTATCCTCCAAATCATTCCTGCCTTATAATATCTGAAAACACTTAACACACATATCAAGGCATCTAATGGTGATAAGAGAGGATTAATATTAGTAATTATAAGTCCAAAGAAGCATGTTTTCAATCAAAGCACAAAATTAGGAAGGTAAATGTAAAACCATGCAAATAGTATGAATAAGTGGGTAAAGAGTTGATAAAATCCACTCAATTGAGCACAAGATAAACCATAAAATAGTGGTTTATCAAGCTCTAACATGAATCAGTTGAGGATGGAGCACTAAGAGCATTCTACCATCCTCAATGAAATTAGAGAAGATCAAAGGGCTATGAGGGAAGAATAACAAAGACAAAGGAGTGACATTGAAGAGATCAAGCACTACATTGGAGCCTCAAGGAGGAGTACTAGCCGCCACCATTAAATGTGGATTCGTTCTCTTAATCCCCTTTTCTTATGTCATTTTTCTATTTTCTGTTATGTTTTATTGTCTGTTCTCTTGTTCTTATTGCATGATCATTTCCATTTTTGTCTTAAAGTGGTAAAATGTTTCATATATCTCTCACCTTGCTTAAAAGAAAATTTTATTTGAAAAGAATTGAAAGATACATGAATTTCAAGTTATAAAATAAGAATAGTTCAATTATCTTGATGTAGTGGCATTGCTTTTATTTTCTGAACGTATGAATAAACAGTACATATTTGAAGTTGAAATTTTAGAATGTTGGCTCTTGAAAGAATGATGAAAAAAAAAGTATTATTGGTAATATGAAAAATCCCAAAAATTGATTCTTGAAGCAAGAAAAAGCAGCAAAATGAAAAAGAAAAAGCATGTTGCAATAAAAGAATATATATGTGTGCGCGAAAAAAATAAAGAGAAAAAGCAGAAAAAGAAATAAACAGAAAAAGCCAATAGCTCTTTAAACCAAAAGGCAAGAGCAAAAAGCCAGTAGAGGGTAAAAGGATCCAAAGATCCTAAGATTGTGCTTAAGAACTCTGGACACCTTGAAGGTTGTAGAAGGCTTAGAGAAGGGGGGTTTGAATCTATGACCTTCTTTTAAGTTACTGAATTAGCCGTTTTAAAACAAGCTTTTAATCTGAATGTGTTTGAATTCAGCAGCGGAAAATTTATGAGACAATTTATTTTTGTCTCATGAATATCAAAAAACAAAACAGAGCAGGGAAGAGAGAAGCTGACACCATTATGTATCCTGGTTCAGTTACCTTGTACAATGCAACCTACATCCAGGCTCCACCACAAAAGTGTTGGAATTTCCACTATAGTTAAAGTATTAGATACACTAATTCCACAGGATTGACACAATCCTTTCACTCTCAAGTTCTAACCTAACTTGACTTGGTTATGCTAATACCTAACTATTCACTCTTAGTGCTCATCCAACTAGGAAAGGGGTACCTCACTAGTACTAGATACAAGACACAACACCAACCTAAAGAAATCTGAAATCACTCTAGGCTTTTCACTCAAGTGTATCACTCTGCCTCTTTCCATACTTAGGCTTTTACTTGAGCTCTCTCATTCTGCCTTTTACCTCACAAAATTACAGAAAGATAAACATTAAAAAGAAAATTACAATCTGTAAAACATGAAGGAGATTGATGCTTCAACAGCCTCTTTGCTATGTGATAAACCAGATTTGCTTGCATCTGATTTAGTTCCTCATTCTGGTGGAATGCTCCTTTGACTAGGAAGCACTGTCCAAGTTGATGAATCCCTTCAGAGAACTCTTCTCAGAACATAAACCTCAAAACATTGGTTATCTCTCCTTGGCTTCTGAATGATAAAAAATCTTCTTTTCTATCTTCTTGCATGTTGCTGAGTTGCTCTCTCCTAGGTCAATCCCCGAGCTGTGTGCTCCACTAACTCACCATCTCACTTTTTCAGTTAATCCCCAAATTAGAAGTTTGAGTCTGACTTTCTCTTGCTTGACCGAAAGCCTCAGGGAAGCAAAGAGACACAGTCTTTCAATGGTAAACCAGATCTGAGCCATTGAAATACTACTTGGTCCCCAAGACATAAATTTGACCATAGATTTACAGCAGAGCTTAACAGAGATTACTTTCTTCATTTTTCCCAATTTGGAGTAGTAGAGAGTTGTGGTAGAGGAGAAGAAAGCAATATGCATGCAAGAGGAAATAAGTTACCTTTGACCTCTGCCTTAGCTTGATGTGGTTTTATTTGGGTGATTAGACTTAGGCCTTTCTTGCTTAATCCTTCTCTTTCTTTCTTTTTTGGTGAACAGCTCAGAGACTAAGCTTTCTCTCTCACCCTCTCTGAGTTCTGACCGAATAGGAAAAGGGTGAACGTTGCTTTTGGTGAAAGCAATTTGGAGGGATTTGCTTTGAGAGATGAAATTGGGCTTGGATTGGTTATAATTCATTAAGCCCGTTTGATTTCTTTGGCCCATCTGATTTCATTGCTTTGATTCCTTTGGGCTGATATTGTTTTGTAGCCAACCAGCCTTGTTTTTATTTTCCATCCAACTGGGCTGCTGCTTTGTTTATCTTTGGCCTGCAACACTTAATCAAATTCAATTAGAAAACTAATTGGGTGTTTAACCCACTAAAAATAATGTTTGTCATCATTAAATTAATTTTGTTAATTTATTAACTCAACAATCTCCCCCTTGATGACAAACATAATTGAGACATTAATCAAAAGGAAATGAATTTGAGTAAAGTTTAGGAACTTCCCTTTGATTGTTGTCATTTGCTTTTGTGTTGCTCCCCCTTTCCTTTTCAAGGGTAGCTCCCCCTAGATTTATGCTCTTTTCTTCCTTCCTGTTCACATTATTCTTATAAAGAGCACAATAAAGAGTTACACACAATTCAACTTGACTAAGAGATATTACATAATCAACAACGCATATCCAGCCCAATACTGAACATATCATGTCAGCAACAAAACAGAGCATCAAGTTTAACCAAGGCATGATAAAACAACAAAAATTGTAAGGTTAAGTTAGCCTGATCATAGCCTTATCAAGCTTTCACAGCAGCAAGTATCATATTTACTTTACAAAAAATGACCACAATAGTAGCAATCAAAATGCACAATAAGATTTAGCAGCAGTCAGAATTCACAAAAAATTCAGTAGGCAGCAATCAAGTTCATCCAAAAAAAAATCACATATTCATGCTACTCATGTTATTTCTCCCCCTTTTGTCATCAAGGGTGGAAAATAGGCAAGATCAAGTAAAAATCTGCACCTTAAAACCTGCAAGAAAGTGTTAATGCACAGTCTGAACATCAAATTATTTGAAAGTAAATGCAACAGTAGTTAAAGTATTACAGTCATCCAGAATAACAGAAAGTAGTTCAAAAATAACAAGAAAAACAGTTTTCATGAGACAAAAGTGAGCAGATAGCAGCATCTTCATGAGACAAATCTAGGCATCTGAACTATTTTCCTCAGAATCAGCTTCCTCTTCAGCATCAGTGACATGATCTTCATCTTGTTGAAGATTATCAATAAACCTCATGAACACAACCACTCTGTCTCTTGATTTACGGAGGAAGTTCTCATGCTTGCTTGCCAGCTTCCTTTGTTCCTTACTCATGGCAATCATATGATTGTATTGAGAGACAAATTCTTGGACCACATCTCGAACAACATTAAACAGAGCAGATTTTTGTCCAGTGAAGATGGAAGTGCCCTCAGTAGAAGGAGGAGGAGATTCCTCAAGAATGAACTCATCATCTTCATCATCTAGAACCACCCTCTCAGAGCGAGTATGTCCTTTGTGCTGTTTCACTGCACCACCTCCCTTTAGATATGAATATCTATTTTCATAATCCTCATTGGACAAGTCAACACCAAAATGCTCAAAAATACAAGTTAGAAACATGCCATAAGGAAGGGCTTTGTCTTTCTCACTTTCTAACAGAATCAAACATGTATCTTACCATCAAATAAGCAAAAAAAATTTCTGTTTTAGTGAGCAGCGCATACAAAATGAGAGTGTCAGTATAAGAGACACTTTGATATGAACCACTCTGAGGAAGTATGATGTGATTTACAATACGGTGCAATTGAGCACGTTCATAACCCAGGGCTTTATGAGTGGGGGTGATGCCATCAATCAGAGAAACATGTTCACAAATATGAGACAAAGCATCATTGAAAGAGATACAAACTCCTTCATCCAACTTAACAGAAGTATATGCACAAGCCCCAACATCAGTGTATTTCATTGAATCACTGATTGTTTCATTGTTTAGCACAATGTCTCGGCCCTTGACATAAGAATGAACACTGCCCTCATGATATGTCATGTTAGCATAAAACTCTTTGACCAAAAGAGGGTACACTGGTTTTTTTTATGTTAAAACGGTGATTCTAGTTTAGAAATTCCAAATTTTCAACAAAAGAAAAACCTTTCTTTTTTAGATTTGGTAAGTTAGCAAGAAAAGAGGGACACAGGGTGCGGTACTCAATAACTCCTTCATAAAAGTCATTATTCATGGCAGACTTAAATCTGTAAGGGTTATAGTTGGAGTGAGATGTCATGAAGTGGGATTTATGTGCAAATAGATCAATGTCTGGTTCTCTAACAGATTTAAGAGGGAGTTGAGGTTTACCTCTCTGAGAACGCAAAGGAACGGACCTTATCTTAGGTTGAGTGGGCTCAGGGGTAGGTTTGGTAGCAGCTGGGCGTTTCCCTTTCGAAGAGCTTGGCTTTGACGAATCAGGTTTAGAAGGAGGTTCCTTTAGTGGTGGCGTCTGCTTGGATGAAGGTGGAAACCTTGAGGGGTTCTTAGTGCAAGCCATTGGATCCGAGCAAGGTGGCGAGGTACGAGGAGAATGAGAGGGAGTGGAGGTTCGGTCTTGAGAGCGGGTAGAAGGTTTTTGTTTTGCAGGAAGCTTGAAGATATTTTCACGTGGAGGATTTTTTGAAACAGTTTTTTTCCTCATTTGGGTGGTTTTTGGTTTTGAACAAGGAGAAGTAATAAAGGTAGTGGAGGAAACCGAAGAGTTTGAGGAGAAGTTATAAAGGGAGAAGAAGAAGTGTTGGTAACCGCACCAAAAAAAATTTTCTTAAAACATGCAACTTCATCACCTCTGATTTGACTTTGAAAGGACTTGACATCACAAAAAGAAAGATTTGATTTTATTTAAAAAATAAAATAGAAATTAATTTTAAATTTGAAACCTTTTAACTGAAGGACAAAAAGGAATTAAATAAAACTTAATAAAAATAAACTAAGATAAAACAAATAAATAGATTATGTAACACTCATATTAGGCCCAGAGATGGTTTGGTTTAAGGAAACATATTGGACCACCCAGGTTCTGATTTTTTAGGTTAGCCTAGATGATTCTGCACGTGCAACAAGGCCAGAGAACGCTGTTTAGAGAGAAGGTTCTTCATTTGCCCAGAATTGTCTCATACCTGTTTAAGAGACAAAAATTCCAACAAACACATCAGCAACTTTCAAACAATGAATCATAGCTTAAAATCCCAAGACTAGTCCTAAGCATGCAAAATCTGTCCTCAGCTAGTGGTTTAGTGAAAATATCAGCTAATTGCTCCTCTGATTTAACAAATTAAATGCTAATATCCCCTTTTGAACATGTTCTCTTATTGAGTGAAATCTTACTTCAACATGTTTAGTCCTAGAGTGCAAAACTGAATTTTTAGAAATATTAATGGTACTTATATTATCACACAACAAGGGAATATTTTCAGCATTTAATTTGTAATCAGCAAGCTGTGTTTTTAACCACATAACTGAGAACAACAAGAGGAAGCAGCTATATACTCAGGCTCTGCAGTAGATAAAGCCACAGTTGACTGCTTCTTACTTAACCAAACGTTTAAGGACTTTTCAAGGAAGCAACATAAGCCTGATGTGCTCCTTCTATCAACTCTATCACCAGCAAAATCTGCATCACAATAACCAACTGCAGAAAAATCATCAATCTTAGGATACCATAAACCGAAATTGGATGTACCATGAACATATCTAATGATCCTCTTAACTGCAGAAAGATGAGACTCTTTTGGTTTTGATTTGAATCTTGAACATATTCCAACACTTTGCACAATATCAGGTATAGAGGAAGTCAATTACATAAGAGAGCCAATCATTCCTCTATACCTAGTCTCATCTACATCTTTCTCAGTTTCTCCCTTATCTAACTTTGAATTAGGGTGCATGGGAGTTCCCATGGGTTTGGCATTTTCCATACCAAATTTCTTAACTAGTTCCATGGCATACTTCTCTTGATGACTAAAAATACCATTTTCAATTTGCTTAATTTGAAGCCCAAGGAAAATAATTAAGTTCACCCATCATACTCATATCAAATTCACTTGTCATGAGTTTTCCAAATTCAGAACAAAGGGATTCATTGGTTGATCCAAAAATAATGTCATCAACATATATTTGGACTAGAATGAAAGAATCATTAGAATTTTTGATAAATAGAGTAGTGTCTGTAGTGCCTCTTTGAAAATTATTTTTCAAAAGATAAGAGCTAAGTCTCTCATACCAAGCTCTAGGAGCTTGTCTTAAACCATAGAGGGCTTTTGATAATTTGAAAACATGGTTAGAAAATTCTTTATTTTCAAAACCAAGTGGCTTCTCCACATACACTTCTCTATCTATCACACCATTTAAGAATGCATATTTCACATCTATTTGATATAATTTAAAACCACAAAAAGTAGCATAAGCTAAAAGAAGTCTTATGGCTTCCATTCGGGCAACAGGGGCAAAGGATTCATCAAAGTCTATTCCTTCTTCTTGGTCATATCCTTGTGCCACTAGCCTTGCTTTGTTTCTTGATGCTACCATCCTCTCCTAGCTTGTTCCAAAATATTCACTTGGTGCCGGTCACTTTTCTTCCATTCGGCCTTGGAACCAATGTCCAAACTTGGTTCTTCTCAAAGTCATAAAGCTCATCCTCCATTGCCTTTACCCAAGAAGGGTCATCAAGAGCTTCCTTGACATTCTGAGGCTCCATTTGAGAGAGAAGAGCAATGTTTGATTCTTCACTTGCTTTTCTTGTTGAGGACTGAATTTTAACACCATGAGAGCTATCTCCAATGACAAATTTCTCAGGATAATTCTTCAAGAATCTCCATTCACGAGGTCTGGTGGACTTGGAGGCAGATTCAGTCACCAAGGGATTCAGGGAACTGTTGGTTTCTGGATTTCCTTCAGATTCATGAGACAAAACGGAATTGTCTCTTGTTGGATTTTCAGCGGCTGTAGTTTCTGGTTCAGTTTGTCCAGAATTTTCATTTTCATGATTTTGTGCAGTTTCATCGTCCTTTTGAGCTTGATTCCCTGCATCACAGTCTTCCAAAATACTTTGAACCAAGTTAGTATCACAAAATATAATATGTATGGACTCCTCAATTATTCTAGCATCTTGATGATAAATTCTATATGCTTTACTAGTTGTGGAATATCCTACAAATAAGCACTCGTAAGCTTTTGGATCAAATTTTTCCAAATTTTCTTTGTTATTAAGAACAAAACATTTGCATCCAAATATGTGCAAGTAGTTCAAGTTTGGAGGGTGACCTTTCCAAAGTTTATAAGGGGTTTTCTTCAAAAATTTCCTTATGATGGTTCTATTCAAAATGTGGCAAGCCGTGTTAACCGCTTCAACCCAAAGGAATTTTGGAATATTGCTCTCACAAAGCATAGCTCTTGTCATTTCTTGAATGCTTCTATTTCTTCTTTCCACAATACCATTTTGTTGTGGTGTCCTTGGACAAGAGAAGTTGTGAGATATTCTAAATTCCTCACAAAAGGATTCAAATAATTGTTTTTCAAATTCAGTTCCATGGTCACTTCTGATAGAAGAGATCTTTAAATCCTTTTCATTTTGAACTTTCTTGCAAAAGATTTCAAAGGCCGAAAAGGCTTCATTTTTGTGTGCAAGAAATAAAACTCAACCAAACCTAGAGTAGTCATCCACAATTACTAAGCCATAATGTTTACCACCTAAGCTTTGAGTTTTTGTTGGACCAAATAAATCAATGTGTAGCAATTCAAGTGGTCTTTTAGTAGAGATGTCTTCCTTTGATTTAAATGAACTCTTTGTTTATTTTCCGATTTGACAAGCATCACAAGTGATGTCTTTGTCAAACCTTATCAAAGGAAGGCCTCTTACTAATCCTTTCTTAACAAGTTTATTTATTTGAAACATACTTGCATGACCCAATCTCTTGTGCCATAGCCACTTTTCAGATTCTTTAGAATGAAAACAAACTACATTTTGATCCTTTAGTTCATCAAGGGTAAGTCCATACACATTATTACAATGCTTGGCAACAAACAAGACTTCATTTGTCTTTTCATTCACAACACAGCATTCTCACCTTTTGAAAGTCACTAAATAACCTAAGTCACACAATTGACTTATACTCAAAAGATTATACCTCAACTCATTTACCAAAAAGACATCATCAATGAAGGTAGAATGATTATTAGCTACTTTTCCAACAGCAACTATTTTACCTTTTCCATCATCTCCAAAGGTCATAAAACCTCCATTATACTTGTTTAGTTTGATAAAGAATGTTGACCTTCCAGTCATGTGCCTTGAGCATCCACTATCCAAGTACCACATATCCCTTTTGTTCTTGGATGCTACGCAAATCTGCAATAAAAACTTCAAGTAACCTTAGGTATCCAAATTAATTTGGATCCTTTGAAGTTAATCCATCTTGATTGCCCAAGTGCATTGAAATCACAAACAACATTGTAAATTTAGTTTCCCACAATTCTTTTTTCAATGAAACATTGTAAATATATGTGACCAAATTTTTTATAGTTAAAACAATGGTTTCCTGATGCATATTGCTGAAATTGAGGTGAGTTATTATGCTGGAAATGATTAAAGGACTAAAATTTTCTGGTTTTTGGAGGAGGTGCATTTCTTTTGACAAACTGATTTTTATTATAATTTTTCTTCTTTGCAAAAGCGTTCCAACCAGAATTTTTGAAAGCTTTTGGACTTTTTGAATGTAAGGGTTTGTTGAAAAATGGTAGATTTTTGAAAGCAACCTCATTATTCGAAATGTATCCCAGACCCGACCTATTTGAGGTAGGTTTGGTTTTTTATGATGGCTCAGTTTCACTAGTGTAAAATTCATCAAATTCCTCCTTATGTGTGGGAGCATATCCAAGACCAGGTTTGTTGGAATTGAATTTGGTTTTTGATGAAGAGGCTACAAATTTCATAGAGGAATCATTAAAAACTGCACTTTCCCTGGTTACATAACCTAAACCAGATTTTTCAAACAATGGTCTTTGAATTGCAAGTAATTTGTCCAAGTTACTAGAACTTTGAGCAAATTTTGCTAAATCACCATTCAGCCTTTTAATAATTTCATTTAATTTTTCATTTTCAGTAATAAGCTCTTGAGAAAGATCGACAATGTGCTTTCCCTTTAATTTTTCAAGTTCAGATTTTAGAAATCTGTTTTCTTCAATAATATCCAAGGCACATTCAGTTTCCTTCACCTTTTCTCTTAAAAAATTATTTTCTGCTTTCAACATATCTTTTTCGGATCTGCATTTATTATACTTATCCAATAGTTTTGAGGAATTTAGTGTAAGATCATCAACTATTGCATGTAAATCATCTGTGGACAAGTCATAATAATTTACCTCATCAAGATGATCATTACCAGCCACGAAACAGATTTTATCTTCACCTTCAGAATCTTCTTCCTCATTCGAGTCATTCTCAAGCTCCTCCCAAGATGCCATGAGCACTCTCTTCTTTTCTTTCTTCCCTTTGTCCTCCTTCTTGAGTTTCGGACAGTTGAGCTTAAAATGTCCAGCCCCCTCGCAATAATGACAAGTCACCTTGCTCAAGTCCATTTTGTGTTCCTTTGAGCTTGAACCATTGTACTTGCCTTTGTTCTTCATCATCCTTCTAAGTCTCCTAACAAAAAACACAAGTTTATCATCTGAAATACCATCACTAGACTCACTCTCTTTTGATTCTATTTTTGACTTGAGGGTTATTCCCTTTTTCTTTGAGTTCGGGTTTGTGTGTGTGGCTTCATAGGCAATGAGTTTTCCTTTCAGCTCATCATATGTTATAGGGCTTAGGTTATTGCTCTTGGTTAGGACAGTGGCAGTAGTTTTCCATTCCTTTGTGAGGCTTCTAAGAAGTTTTCTCACTAGGGTTTGTTCTGAGTAGGTTGTACCCATAGCATCAAGGTTATTGATTATGATTGAGAATCTCTCAAACACTTCATCAATGCTTTCTCCATCCTTCATATTAAACATCTCGTACTCTTTTCGCAGCATATCAATCCTTGTTTCTTTGACTTGTTTAGTGCCTTCGTGTGTAACCTGGAGTTTCTCCCAGATTTCTTTGGTTGTCTTGCATCTAGACACCTTTCGGTACTCTTCAAAGCTGATAGCATAGTGAAGAAGGTTGATGGCTTTAGCATTCAGCTCTATTTTCTTCTTGTCGTCATCATTCCATTCAGCTTCTTCTTTTGGAGTCACCACTCCATCAGCACTTATTTTTGTTGGAATCTTGGAACCGCTTACAACAATCTTCCATATGTTGTAGTCAATGAATTGGATGAAGATCCTCATCCTCTCTTTCCAGTTGGCGTAGTTCTTCCTGTTGAAGAAGGGAGGCCTATTATTTGACTGGCCTTCAGTTAGAGTGTATGCAACTGTGGTTGTGCCCAAGTTGTCTGCCATTGGACCTTTGCTCCAAGCGGTGAAGCTTGATTCTTGAGACCAAGGCTCCTGATACCACTTGAAGGTTGTAGAAGGCTTAGAGAAGGGGGGATTGAATCTATGACCTTCTTTTAAGTTACTGAATTAGCCGTTTTAAAACAAGCTTTCAATCTAAATCTGTTTGAACTCAGTAGCAAAAAATTTATGAGACAATTTATTTTTGTCTAATGAATATCAGAAAATAGAACAGAGCAGGGAAGAGAGAAGCTGACACCATTATGTATCCTGGTTCAGTTGCCTTGTGCAATGCAACCTACATCCAGTCTCCACCACAACAGTGATGGAATTTTCACTATAGTTAAAGTATTACATACACCAATTTCACAAGATTGACACAATGCTTTCACTCTCAAGTTCTAACCTAACTTGATTTGGTTATGCTAATACCTAACTATTCACTCTTAGTACTCACCCAACTAAGAAAGGGGTACCTCACTAGTACAAGATACAAGACATAACACCAACCTAAAGAAATCTGAAATCACTCTTGGCTTTTCACTTAAGTGTATCACTCTGCCTCTTTCCACTCTTAAGCTTTTACTTGAGCTCTCTCATTCTGCCTTTTACCTCAAGAAATTACAGAAAGATAAACATTAAAAAGAAAATTACAATATGTAAAACATGAAGGATATTGATGCTTCAATAGCCTTTTTGCTATGTGATAAACCAGATTTTCTTGCCTCTGATTTAGTTTCTCATTCTGGCGGAATGCTCCTTTGACTAGAAAGTACTGTCCAAGTTGATGAACCTCTTCAGAGAACTCTTCTCAGAACATAAACACTAGTTATCTCTCCTTGGCTTCTGAATGATGAAAAATCTTCTTTTGTATCTCCTTGCATGATGCTGAGTTGCTCTCTCCTAGGTCAACCCTCGAGCTGTGTGCTTCACCAACTCACCATCTCACTTTTTCAGTTAATCCCCAAATTAGAAGTTTGAGTCTGACTTTCTCTTGCTTAACCGAAAACCTCAGAGAAGCAAAGAGACACAGTCTTTCAATGGTAAACCAGATCTGAGCCATTGAAATACTACTTGGTCCCCAAGACACAAATTTGATCATAGATTTACAGCAGAGCTTAACAGAGATTACTTTCTTCATTTTTTGCAATTTGGAGTAGTAGAGAGTTGGGGTAGAGGAGAAGAAAGAAATATGCATGCAAGCAAAAATAAGTTACCTTTGACCTCTGCCTTAGCTTGATGTGGTTTGATTTGGGTGATTAGACTTAGGTCTTTCTTGCTTAATCCTTTTCTTTCTTTCTTCTTTGGTGAACAGCTTAGTGACTAAGCTTTCTCTCTCTCTCTCTCTCTCTCTCTCTCTTTTTGAGTTTTGACCGAATAGGAAAAAGGTGAGCGTTGCTTTTGGTGAAAGCAATTTGAAGGGATTTGCTTTGAGAGATGAAATCGGGATTGGGTCGGTTATAATTCATTAAGCCCGTTTGATTTCTTTGGCCCATCTGATTTCATTACTTTGATTCCTTTGGGCTGATATTGTTTTGTAGCCCACCAGCCTTATTTTTTTTTCCATCCAATTGGGCTGCTGCTTTGTTTATCTTTGGCCTGCAACACTTAATCAAATTCAATTAGAAAACTAATTAGTTGTTTAACCCACTAAAAATAATGTTTGTCATCATCAAATTAATTTAGTTAATTTCTTAACTCAACACACCTCTATCTGGAGATTCTAGCAAAGCTGAATCATAATCCGAAAGGGTTCACCCAGTTAAGTGTCTGTGACATTTATGTATCCGGTGGTAATACTGGAAAACAAAGTGCTCAGGGTCACGGCCAAGACTCTAAAAGCTATGTTCAAAAATAAAAAAGAACTAAACTAGGAGAGTTAATAATATCATCTAGATTCTAAGTTCCTAAAGAGACCAACACTTCTGAGTTTCAATGGATAGTTAGATGCCAAAATTATTCAGAAGCAAAAAGCTATTAAGTCCCGCTCATCTAATTGAAACTGAGCTTCATTGGAAACTCTGAGATTTATTGTATCTTACTCTTCTTATTATCCTACTGTGTTTTTAGTTACTTGGGGATAACCAACAGTTTAAGTTTGGTGTTGTGATGAGCGGATATTTTATACACTTTTTGGCATCATTTTCATATAGTTTTTAGCATGTTTTACTTAAGTTTTATTGAGTTTTTATAGATTTCAGTGTAAAATTCATATTTTTGGATTCTACTTTGAGTTTGTGTGTTTTTATGTAATTTCAGATATTTTCTGGTTGAAATTGAGGAGCTGGAGCAAAAGTCTAATTCAGAGGCAGAGAAAGCACTGCAGATGTTGTCTAGATCTGAACTCTTTGCACTCGAAAGAGCTTTTCTGGAGCTACAGAAGTCCAAATGGAGCATTCTCAATGGCTATGGAAAGCTAACTTCTAGAGATTTCTAGAAATATAAAATAGTCTATACTTTTCTTTCAGAATTGAAGGCCCAAAACTGGCATCAAACGCCAGCCTCCTACCCTATTCTGGCGCCCAGCACCCAAAGGAGAAGAGACCAGCGTCCAACGCCCATAAAAGATCCCCTAGCCAGAGTTCAATACTCTAGAGGCCTCCTAGCATATGGATCTCAATCAAGCTCAGTCCAAACACTCACCAAGTGAGCCCCAGAAGTAGATTTTAGCACTAAAAGACTGTTTTATCCTTCTTAATGTAATCCTTAGTCATTAGTTTAGTATTTAAAGACTTAGACTTTTACACCTCTCATCAAGGGGAGGACACACACTTTACACGTTTATGATTGTATTTTCTATCAGTATGAGTTTCTAAACTCCTAGGTTGAGGGGAGGAGCCCTGCTGAGTTTAATGGATCAATAAAAGTATTACTATTTCTCTTCAATCCGTGTTTGATTCTCTATTCTAAGATGTATTTTCATTCTTCTTTCTAACACCGCATACCTGACAACCACCCGTGTTCTTCTTGGGTTCGTGTGATTGATGCCAAGGCATCTTAGGCTAGTTTTGCTAGCCTTTTTCTTTTGGTTTCATTAGGTTTTATGCAATTTCTTGAGCTATAAGCAATCATTGGGGTTAAAAGTTCATACACACCTTGATTCATTCAAACATAGTTAATTGGATGCTTTTTTATGAGATTTATTCCATAATTACTTGTGTGCTAAGAATGATGCAATCTCTCATGATATTAGCAAGGCTTTGATGTATATATTGCTTGATGATAGGTGGAGAAATGCATGAAAGGAAGCTGAAGAATAGCCATTGAAGGATGAAGAGGAAGCAACGTTAGTAGCCAAAGTTGGACCCCCAACGTTGCCTCAAACGTTGATAGGAAGGAAATAGGGGAATCTGCTGCATAATTCTGATACCCATGTTGGAGGGAGTGTTGGCAAGCCAACGTTACCTTCAACGCTCGTTGATACAGAATGCTTTCTAAAAATTGGAAAAATTGTGGCGACGCGTACGCGTGCTATACGCGCACGCGTGGATAGTGATTTTTTGACAATCTACGCACACGTGGAAGTAACGCGCACGTGTGGATAGGCCAACGTTGGAGGGAACATTGCCAGTCTAACGTTGATGCCAACATGCGCGATCTGAGCTCCCAATCTTGATTTTGAAAAAGCGCAACGACGCGCACGCGTAGGTGACACGCACGCATGGATGAATCAACGTTGGAGGGAGCGTTGCCACTCTAACACTGATGCTAACGTCTTCGAAAAGCCTTCAAAAACTGAATTAGGAATTTGCATCTACGCGCACGCATCACTCACGCATACGCGTGGATGAGAATTCTATCCCAAAACTCCCGCACGCGTATGTCACACGTATGTGTGGATAAGAAAACGTTGGCACTCCAATGTTGAGTCAAACGTTGCTCAAAACGCCCAAAATCCATTTTCTCTGAATGAAGTTTGACTCAACGTTTGTCCTCAAACATGGACTCCAACGTGCGCATCAGAACTCTGCAAGTCAAGCACATCTCTTCTCAACAGCATGGGAGCCAATTGGATCAACTTCAACAAAGGCCAAAAGCTCAATTGAGATGATTTGAAGATCAACTGAAGAAGTGTATAAATAGCTAGAGTTTAAGTTAGTTAGGGGGCTAATACTGAGTACTGAAACTCTGCCCAATTTTACTTTCTCTGCAACTTTTCAATTCTGTAATGTACTTTTCACTTTTAATTTCTATTTTTAGAGCTATAAACAACTATACCCCTTTCATTGGGTTAGGGAGCTCTGTGTAATTCAATGGATCAATATTAGTTTTCATTCATCTTCTTGTTTTTTTTTCTTGATCTTGCTAGAAAATTTTCGTTCTTCATCCAAGTGGATAGTTGTCTTGGGAAAGAGGCTATCCATAACTAGATCTCCTCTGAACCTTGGAAGAGGAATGAGGATATCATGCTAGAAATGCTTTCTCACATTGGATTAGATTGGGGTTTGGATGGATATCGTGACATGTAATCCTACCAACACTTTGATCTATGAATATGTGTGGTATAATCAGTGACCATACCTCATCTCTTTCTATGAGCACTTAAATCAAAGAATTGGGCAATTGTTTATGCTTAGAGAGATTGGATTGCTAAGAAATTGGGATCCAATCACCTAAGATTGCCAAGGAGATCAATGAATACATTGATTGAGGAAGAGATGAAAATGAATTTGATCCGGAGAATTATAACATCTCCTGATCCCAATGAGCTTTCCCATCTCTGATCTACCCATTCTTTTACATTTTAATGTCTTTAATTTGATGCTCAATTTCCCCATTCCCATTTAATTTCTTGCAATTTAAGTTTCTGCTCTTACATTCTGTAATTTAATTTATGTTCATTTAATTTCTTGCAATTTAACTTTCTCGCCAATTTACATTCTGCGATCCTAATTTCAAATCGGATTTAGTTCAACTAGAACAATTCTCCAATTAACATTGATCAACCAACCAATCCCTGTGGGATTCGATCTCACTCTACAATGAGTTTTTACTTGACGATAATCCCGTGCACTTGCCTGTAGAAAATTATTGAGAGACAGTTTTCGTGACATCAAGTTTATGGCGCCGTTTCCGGGATTGGTTTTGTATTGGAAATTACTAAATTGGAAGATAACTAGATTGAGCATTTTTCTTTTCTTTTTGTTAATTAAATTTCAATTTCTGCTATTACATTTACCTTCTGTAATTTTAGTTGTTTCTCTTTATTTTTCTTTATTACCTTACTTTCCAGCAAAACTAATCCATTGACTCATTAACTGTTTGATTAATTGCCTCAATTGCTCTAAACACACTTTTTCATTAACTGTGAAATCTTCACTTGCTGTTTGCTGTCTGTTTTATCATTTGTATGACAAGTAGAAGAGGGGTTTCAACCTCTTTTGACAGTGAACCAGAAAGAACCTTCCTTAGATTAAGGAGGGAAGCAAAAGGAAAGAAGGCCATTGGTGCAGAGGAAGAAGAGGAGGACTTGGATATAAACATGGAAGATGATATGGAAAACCATCATGAAGGAGAGGTTAACAATCATGCTAGAGGAGGCGCAGCCAACTCTGCTGGACAAGAGAGGAGAGTTCTAGGCTCTTACATCAATCCAAACCCAGGAAACTATGGTATCAGCATTCAAAAGCCAACCATCCATGCTAATAATTTTGAATTGAAGCCTCAACTCATCACACTCGTCCAAAACAATTGTTCTTTCAGAGGAAGTACCCAAGAAGACCCTAATCAGCATCTCACTACATTCCTAAGGATCTGTGATACAGTTAAATCTAATGGTGTTCATCCTGACACCTATAGATTGCTACTGTTTCCATTTTCTTTGAGGGATAAAGCATCCAAATGGCTAGAATCATTTTCCAAAGAAAGCTTGACAACCTGGGAAGATATAGTAAATAGATTCTTAGCAAGTTTCTACCCTCCTCAAAGAGTGAATAGACTGAGAACTGAGGTGTAGACATTCAGATAGCAGGATGGTGAAACCTTATATGAAGCCTGGGAGAGATTCAAAGATTTGACAAGGAAATGCCTCCTGATATGTTTAATGAGTGGGTGCAACTGCATATTTTTTATGAAGGGCTTTCCTATGAATCAAAGAAAGCTGTAGACCACTCATATGGAGGCTCCCTTAACAAGAAAAAGACTATTAAAGAAGCCATTAATGTCATGGAAACAGTGGCTGACAATGAGTATTTTTATGCCTCAGACAGAAGCAACAATAGGGGAGTTATGGAGCTAAACCATATGGATGCAATTTTGGTCCAAAATAAGATGATCACTAAGCAACTAGCTAATTTGACCAAGCAAATGGAGAAGAATCAGGCTGCAGCCATCCACACTCAACCATCACCTCAAGGAGAGTTGGACATAGAGGAAGGAGTTAACTATGAGGAAGCCAATTACCTTGGAAATTCATCTAGGCAAGCTCATGATCCATACTCAAAAACCTATAACCCTGGTTGGAGGAACCACCCAAACTTTGGGTGGGAAAACCAACAAAACCAAGGCCAAGATCAAAAACCTCATAACACCAACCAGTACACCTACCAACAATCCAATCCAAAATCATATCAATAACCATACAACAATTCTTCTCAGCCACCATATCAAGCCCAAGCTAATCATCCTCAATACTCAATTCCCAATTCACCATCTGAAGATAAGCTATCCAGGATTGAAGCTATACTCACCAATCTTTGCAAGGAAGTCCAGGACAACAGAAATTTCAAGGAAGAAGTGAGAGATAGTATGAAAAGCCGAGGAGAGACCATTAAGAAGCTTGAATCTCAAGTGGGACACCTCTTTCAGCAGATTCCTAAGTCCACTGATGGTTTCCCAAGTGACACTGAGAAAAATTCAAGAGGGAAAATGAAGAAGGTGAGATGGGAAGAATGTAAGACAGTTACTCTTGCAAATGAAGAAATCCTGGAGGAAGACATTAGCAAGACAATGGAGTATAACCAAGGAGATCCACAGGGAAACTTGGATGAGAAAGAACAAGGAAATGAACCTTTACAAGGGAAAGAATCAAGAGAGGAGGAAATTCTGGAACCTTATGTGCCTAAGGCACCATTCCCTCAGAGACTCAGGGGTAGTAAGAAGGAGAAAACATACACTAGATTCTTGGACATATTTAAGTCTCTTCATGTCAACATCCCTTTCCTTAAAGCCCTCCAACAGATGCCTACCTACATTAAATGTATGAAGGAGCTGCTAGCTAAGAAGAGCACCTTGAAGAGGGGACAAACAGTGGTGATAAACAAGGAATGCAGTGCCCTCATCCAGAAGGACTTACCTACAAAGAAAAAAGATCCAGGAAGTGTTCACATCCCCTGTGTTATAGGTGATAAAATGATTGACAAGGGATTCTGTGATCTAGGAGCAAGCATAAATCTCATGCCACTATCTCTCATGAGGAAACTGCAAATCAATGAGCTGAGACTCACAGATGTAGTCCTTCAACTGGCTGACAAGACTCAGAAACAGGCAGTAGGAATAGTGGAGAATGTATTGGTAAAGGTTGGGAAGTACTTCCTCCCCACAGACTTTGTTGTTCTGGACATGGAAGAAAGTTACCTCCATTCAATCATTCTGGGAAGGCCATTTTTAGCCACTGCTTGAGCGCTCATAGATGTGGAATAAGGAGAGTTAATATTGAGATTACATGATGAACATCTCACCTTCCATATTTTCAAACCTACACCTGAATCTGAGCAAGAACCTAAAGAGTCAAAGGATGATCACAGTAAAATGTGCCTGGAGAAAAGCAACAGTGAACCAAAAGCAGAGCCCCTGAAACAATCCTTGGTGAACAAGCAAGAATTTTAAGAGATACAGCAACCAAGGGAGTTCAAAGAAGAGTTGAAACCACAAGAATCAGGAAGCGCAGCTAACAAGGACCTCCCTAACACAAGAGTCACTGGAGCACTACTGGAAGAAGAGAAAAGAATTGTGAATAAATTTTCAAGGGGATAGAGAAACAAGAAGATTCCTACAGAAGGTTTTTCCTCTGGAGACAAGGTGATATCAACCCACCATCCACCAATCCCACCCCTATCTTCCAACCATTCCATCTCAGTTACCTCAAGTGTTCACAATCAGAAAGGTCCTTTCCTTGGAACATGTAGAAATCATCAAGCAATCAAGTGGAGAAAGCTTCACTGTGCGAGAAGAGGACATGAGGCGCTACAATCTACCCTGACAGAGACCAAACATCAAGCTAGTGACATTAAAAGAGCGCTTGTTGGGAGGTAACCCAACCAAAGGTAATTTTCTTTTCATAGCTTGTCAATAAAAAAGAGTTAAGAATATTTCTCTACATTGCAAGGAGCTAAGTTTGGTGTTGCACACCAAAACAATTCAAGGGTGAATCTGGGATGCTAAGTTTGGTGTTCCACCAAATATTAAAATACCTTTCAACCCTCAGTTTGATCACCAGCTCCAAACAATCAGGGAAACTACTTAACAACTGCTTCAATTTTAGTCACAGGTCATGGTTTTAGAAGCACTTGATGTTTCATGTATGTATTCACTTTGCTGTAAGAAAGGAACTAAGTTTGGTGTTCACACACCAACTTAAATCCAGAGAATCACAAGCATACATGTAGACTTACCATTTCTCAAGTGCTTAGAAAACAAGCAACTTCCAATAGTTTTGTAGGAAGACAATCAAACCTTTGGGAAAAGTGATGCACCATCATCCAAGGACAAAGAGAACACCAATGCTAGGGAAGATGATGAACAAAGAAAAATATGCCAAGAGGTTGTATTTTCACTTAACTGTTTTCACCTTGAATTGGTTAAATTGGAAGTTCGAATGTATCCCTGCTGAGTAGTCTAACTGTGTTAGGATTCAACTAATTATTTTCTTTAAATTTCAAATAAGTGTTTAATCTAAATGTCTGGGTTAATTTCACTTGCTTGAATTTATGCTTGTCCTACTTGTTTTAATAAAAGAAATGTTTGAACAGAAGTGAAATAGTTCTACTTGGTAAGGAATAAAATAAAGATTGAGTGGTGGTATACATGTCTGATGGTGTAGCTAGCTCACTAATAATTAATAAAAGGTAGAGTGTCCCTCTTTAGTGTGAACTTGGCTGCTGTCTATGAATTCTTATCAAATAAATCCCCTTGGGAGAAAGAAAACAAATAAAAAGAAAGAAAAGAGAAAAGCTAAAAGTGGCAACAAAAATGGAAGAAACAAAGAACAAGGCTAGACACCAATAGCTTGGACCTTAAGACATATGCCTGTGGTGTCTTTGTACTAGGATCTGCTTGGATGATTAGGTTCTAAGGAGTGCTTTAACACTTGGTAACTTGGGTTAACTAATCCGGGATTATCAGCCAAAAGTCCATTATCAAGAGCAACCTAGTTACAAGGCATTTAGTAACCCAAAGAGGTGCTGGGCATTAATGTCTTAAGAAGAATTGTGAGCCAAGTGTCTGTGGTGAATATGTGTTGAGTGAAAATAAGCTAAGAAGCTGCTACAACACATGACACTAAGCTACAAGTGAGAAATAAGTTCTAAGAGAAAGGAAATCAAAAACCAAGGGTGAATAATAAGAGGTCATAGCAGTATGTTGGTTGATGCTAAAAGAGACACTTCCCACCTAAGAGTCAATAAAATTGAGCTGCAACATTCTCTGCATAAAACCCCATGAATCAATTTCAATCACTTGTTGATATGGATATGTACTACCTTCTGTTTCATTCATTCTTCTCATAATTCAGTGCTTGCTTGGGGACAAGCAAGATTTAAGTTTGGTGTTGTGATGCCAAGGCATCTTAGGCTAGTTTCACTAGCCTTTTTTTGTTTCATTAGGTCTTATGCACTTTCTTGAGCTATAAGCAATCATTTAGATTAAAAGTTCATACACACCTTGATTCATATAAACATAGTTAATTTGATGCTTTTTTATGAGATTTATGCCATAATTACTTGTGTGCTAAGAATGATGCAATCTCTCATGATATTAGCAAGGCTTTGATGCATATATTGCTTGATGATAGGTGGAGAAATGCATGAAAGGAAGTTGAAGAATAGCCATTGAAGGATGAAGAGGAAGCAACGTTGGTGTCCAAACTTGGACCACCAACGTTGCCTCAAATGTTGAGAGGAAGGAAACAGGGGAATCTGCTGCATAATTCTGATACCCACGTTGGAGGGAGCGTTGGCAAGCCAACGTTACCTCCAACGCTAGTTGATACAGAGTGCTTTCTAAATATTGAAAAAATTGTGGCGACACGTACGCGTGCTATACGCGCACTCGTGGAAAGATCAACGTTGAAGGGAACGTTGCCAGTCCAACATTGATGCCAACGTGTGCGATCTGAGCTCCAAATCTTGATTTTGAAAAATCGCACCGACGCGCACGCGTATGCTATGCGTACGCGTGAGCGTGAATTTTGGCAATCTACACGCACGCGTAGGTGTCGCGCACGCGTGGATGAATCAACATTGGAGGGTGCGTTGCCACAAAAACGCTGATGCCAACGTCTTCGAAAAGCCTTCAAAAACTGAATTGGGGAATTTGCATCTACGCGCATGCGTCACTCACGCGTACCCGTGGATGAGAATTCTATCCCCAAACACGCACACGCATAGGCAGCGTAGACGCATGAAGTGGTAAATTGTACCAACCACGCGCACGCATATGTCACGCGTACGCATGGACAAGAAAACGTTGGCACTCCAACGTTGAGTCAAACGTTTCTCAAAACATCCAAAATCCATTTTCTCTGAAGGACGTTTGACTCAACGTTTGCCCTCAAACGTGGACTCCAACGTGGGCATCAGAACTCTGTAATTCAAGTACATATCTTCTCAACAGCATGGGAGCCAATTGGATCAACTTCAACAAAGGCCAAAAGCCCAATTGAGATGATTTGAAGATCAACTGAAGAAGTGTATAAATAGCTAGAGTTTAAGTTAGTTAGGGGGCTAACACTGAGTACTGAAACTCTGCCCAATTTTACTTTCTCTGTAACTTTTCAATTCTGCAATGTACTTTTCACTTTCAATTTCTATTTTTAGAGCTATAAACAACTATACTCCTTTCATTGGGTTAGGGAGCTCTGTGTATTTCAATGGATCAATATTAGTTTTCATTCATCTTCTTCTTTCTTTTCTCTTGATCTTGCTAGAAAGCTTTCGTTCTTCATCCAAGTAGATAGTTGTCTTGGGAAAGAAGCTATCCATAATTGGATCTCCTCTGAACCTTGGAAGAGGAATGAGGAGATCGTGCTAGAAATGCTTTCTCACATTAGATTAGATTGGGGTTTGGATGGATATCGTGACATGTAATCCTACCAACACTTTGATCTATTAATATGTGTGGTATAATCAGTGACCATACCTCATATCTTCCCATGAGCACTTAAATCAAGGAATTGGGCAATTGTTCATGCTTAGAGAGATTAGATTGCCAAGGAATTGAGATCCAATCACCTAAGATTGCCAAGGAGATCAATGAATACATTGATTGAGGAAGAGATAAAAATGAATTTGATCCGGAGAATTATAACATCTCCTGACCCCAATGAGCTTTCCCATCTATGATCTACCCATTCTTTTCCATTATGTCTTTAATTTGATGCTCAATTTTCCCATTCCCATTTAATTTCTTGCAATTTAATTTTTTGCTCTTACATTCTGTAATTTAATCTCTGTTCATTTAATTTCTTGCAATTTAAGTTTCTCGCCAATTTACATTCTGCGATCCCAATTTCAAATCAGATTTAGTTTAACTAGAATAATTCTCCAATTAACATTGATCAACCAACCAATCCCTGTGGGATTTGACCTCACTCTACAATGAGTTTTTACTTGACGGCTATCCGGTACACTTGCCGGTAGAAAATTGTTGAGAGACAGTTTTCGTGACATCAGTGACTACGTAACTGGAAAGCATTGAACGACGAGCTTGATTATACATCTCTTAGACGGCTAATCCACGACTTCGTTGGGAACTTCTCAAAATATCAGTTCAGCTGAGGTATGGAGATGTTAGAGTCTTTGTGGTAGAGGCTAGAACCCAAAGGCACAACATTCTCTGATCCAGAAGATTCGACATTATCTGTGGCATTTTGAGAAGGATTATTAAGGAGAATGGACTGCAGGAGCCTCACCCTCAATTAGAATGGAACCACACTAACCCTGGGATTCAGATCTGGAGGAGCATTGGCCGCCTCTCAACCGGTGTTGATCACTTACAGCCTACCATAGAAGAAATCATTCACAGTTGAAGTAGACAGTAAGATCAGAGTTAATCCAAAATGACAAAGCATCTCCAAGCCTTAATCATCTTCTTATCATTGTAAACATATCAACCTAGTTAAGTTCTCTTTATTTTCTTTTATACAATTAAACAACATACCTACATCTCCTATTCGCCTAACTAAGATCTACAAGATAACCATAGCTTGCTTCAAACCACAATCCTCGTGGGATCGACCCTAACTCGCTCAGGTATTACTTGGACGACCCAGTGCACTTGCTGATTCAGTTGTATGAAGTGTGGGTTCATGCACCACCAACCAAGCAGGTGCAATACCAAAAACCCTAATCTCATTAATGAAATGTTTATTACACGCGTGGAAACCTCCCAAACGTTACCAATTTACTTCACGCTTGAATATGAAAAAACATTCATTCTTCCAACTTGAAACTGCTATTGCAGAATTTCAAATCTCTCTCAAAACTCATTCGTATTCTATTCTACTGGAGAATCAGATGGAGCGTTCGATACGAAGAACAAAAAACACACCAAAACAAGAACAATGATTCTGCAAGGTATTGAGAAAAACTATTTTTATTATGTTCATTTAATTTCTTACAAACCTCGCGTTTCTTCTAGTTCGATTTAAGGTTTAGTGGATCGAGTTCGTTCATTTAGTAGATTAAATTTTTCTAATTCCATTTTTTCGTAAATAGGGCATATGAATGAAACGATGTTGTTAGTTTATTGGTTCTGATAAATAATTCAGATCATCTCTTAGTTTAATTGAGTACATTTGCATGCAGAAATGAAATAAAATGTGTTTTTGTTGTTGATTGAATGCTTGTCACGTTTTGTTCAAATCTGAATAGAATTCAGTTCATTTAGAAATTGTGTTAGGTTCACTTGATTCTACTGTTAGCTGTTCACCAAATCTATTATTTCTTAGTTTAATTGAGTTCATTTGCAAGTAGAAATGATTTTAAATGCGCTTTTTTTTATTGATTGAATGTTTATGACCTTTTGTTCAAATATTAATCGAATTCGGTTCATTTGGAAATTGAGTTAGATTCACTTGATTCTACTGTTAAGTGTTCAACAAATCTGAACTAAATTCGGTTCATTTATGAATTGAGTGAAGTTCAGCTGTTAAGTATTAACCAAATTTTTTTGTCCTTACAGCAAAAATAAAAAAGATGACGGTCATAAAAAAGGAGAAGCCGCACTATAACGTAAGCATATACACATTAAATAAACTATATTTTTGTATTATAAATATATCATAACATACTATTTAAAATTTTTATAGAAAATTCACGATTTGAGATGCCAAACAAAATCAATAGTTAAGGTGTTCAACGAAATGAGTGAAGAAAAGAAAAATATTATGGAAGAAATGGGATTCGATGCATTGGCACATTTTCCGAAAATGAACATCTCTCACAAGCTCTTGAAGGAATTGATTTGTTACTATGATGCCTACCATGGATGCTTGGACACTCTCTATGGCAAAATATACATAACCCCTGTAAAGATAAGAGATGCGATGGGTATAAATTTTGGCTGTATTATACTTTTCACCTACATTTGTTTTTTTCTTTTTGATCTTTTTATTATTCCTTAATTTATTTTGGTTTATTCCTTGCTTTATTTTAGGTTCATTTGAATATAGAAAATGAAACTAAGTCTTTTTTACTGATTTGTTTATATTAAAATATTGTAGGAGATTGTTTTCCTGAAAAGTTGCATACAGCAAACTGACTAAGAAATAGAAGAAGATAATTGACAGCTTCAAAAGTGCTACTTTGGCATCTTTGACAAAAACTGTCATTGATATGAGTGTTGAAGGGGAGAAGAACCGGCTAAAATTCAAGAGGACTTTTGTCGTCTTCGTCCAAAAATGCTTCTTGCTACTGATAACAGTAAGCACGGCCTCCCCGATCCATAAGCCGACTGCCCTTCATGTGGACACCATCCGACGATGGGAATGGGCATCTCATGTGCTGAGCTTACTGAGGAAGGGGATCAAAGTCCAAAGAGAAGGAAAGAAACTTTCCATTAATGGTTGCGTCTTCGTTTTAATGTTAATATATTTCCATGAATCGAAGTTCCCTCGACCAGAAACAGATGACGCTCCTGAGCCACAGTGTGTGGCCTACTGGACAAGGAAAAAGCTCGTTAACAAGATTGCTTTGGAAACAACTGATGAAATGGTAAATAAAAAAAGATTTCCCTTTGAAATTTTGATTTAGATGCTTTTAAAAATACTGTGCTAACTAAATAAGTTTATATTTTCGGGACTTATGAACAGAGCAGAATTGAGGGGAGGAGAGATAGAAGAAAAGAAGATGAAAAAGAAAATAGTTTTTCTGAAGTGGAAAAAGAAGGAAAAGGAGAAGAAAGGAAAAAGAAAATTTTAATTTTGGATTCGTCTTCGAAAGAATACAGTTTTTCTGAATCTGAGTATACTTCTCACCATCACTTATTGAAAACTATCTATTTATTTAAAGTTTTATATTGTTATTTTAACAAAATTTGTTGTATGTGTTGCAGAGAAGAAGAAGAAATCAAGAAAATGCCGCCAAAGAAAAGAAAACAACCACAAAGGGTGGCGAAACAACAAACCAAAAAAAGGAATATTGTTCTGACAGAATTGGAAAGCAAAACTGAATCTGAAGATGAGTAAGTTTCGAAAATAATTATTTTTGGTTCATTGCTACGTTTATTTGAGGTTCATTTAGTTTAGTTTGGTTTTGCTTGTATTTACTGAAAATTATTCATGTGTTCTTGTTAAGTTAATTACAACTCTGATATTTGTCTCCAGTATACATTTGATGTGTTTTTCTGATGATTGACTCTATTTGACTGCTTGTTCAAATCTGAAATAAATTCGGTTCATTTATTTTTTAACTATAGTTCATCCTAGTTTTAAGTGAAAACTTATTGGATAAATTTTCAGAAGTAAACAAGTAGAGGAGACGACTGCTAAAAGAAGAAAACAAATGTTGAAGCTGAAAAAAGAAAAAAGGATAAAGAGAAAAAATGATGGAGCTGAAAAAACAAATGTTGCTTCGGATGACTGTGACTCGACAGATGCGCGATATGATTTATCGCAGACGTAAGATTGAGTTTCTTATATTAAAGTTATTTTTCTTTCTTTGCTAACTTTTTCTAAAACTTCATGTAATTTCTTTGAATTTACTGAATAATATTTATATATTTTGCTTAGACTGCCGATTGTAAATTTGGGCAGCGAACCTGTGTTACAAACACAGAGGAGCTCGGCACCGTCTGTAAATACACCAAGTAATACCAAGTATTCCTCTTAACTTTTACTTACATCTTGTACTTTTAATTAGAATATCTTGGTTGACGATTTTAATTTCGTATCTTTTTTCTTAGAAAAAATATTCCTGAAATTCCCGGTTACAATTTTTAGAACAAAAAATTGAATGAAAAATAGAGTTTACTTGAGGTTCAAATATGGAGTAAATTCGGCTCATTTCTAGGTTTAATTAAGGTTCATTTGATTCCAAAAATAAATATGATGTGTTTTTCATCCTATGCTTTTAATCTTAGTTGATGATTTTAATTTGGTATCTTTTTTATTAGGAAAAATAACCCTAAAACCCCAGTAAAACTTTTTAGAAGAAAGAAACGGCATGAGAAAAAGGAAAAACAGGGTTTACAACCTCCAACTATGTAAGTTGAAATATTTACGTTAGTCTTTTAGATTTAGATAATAATTTTTGTTCAATTAATCATACGAAATTTTGTTTAATTATCAGTAGCACTACACCTGGTTCTCAACTACAGATCATTGCGGTTCGAGAAGAAACTTATTCTTAACCTCTGGATATGTGAGTTTTTCAATGTGCAGCTTTCAGTTTTTCAATTTCTATTCTAATCATTCTACATTAACTTCTCTCTTGTTTACCTTCCTTAGAGTTTCTATTGCAGTGTCTCTTCCAAGTTCTCTTGTGGAAGAGTGATAAACCACTATTTTATGATTTATCTTGTGCTAATTTGAGTGGTTTTTATCAATTCTTCACTTATTCATATAATTTGCATGGTTTTACAATTCCTTCCTTATTCTATGATATATGTGAAAACATGTTTCCTAGACCTTAAAACTGTTAATATTAATTACCCTTTACTATCATTCGATGCTGTGATCTGTGTGTTAAGTATTTTCAGGCTTTATAAGGCAGGAATGGCTTAGAGGACGGAAAGGAAACATACAAAAGTGGAAGGAACGCGCGAAAATGAAGTTTTGAGGGAAATGGCAGCGACGCGCACGCATGGATGACGCGGACGCATGCCTAGCGCAAAGCACGAGCGACGCGTACGCGTGACTGACGCGTACGCATGACAAGGAAAATCTCCAAATGACGCACACGCATGACCTACGCGTACGCGTGACAGACGCCACGTGCAGAAAGTTGCAAAATTCGCCCCCAGTGATTTCTGGGCCCTTCTCGGCCTAAATCCAAGCCCGGAATCACAGAATAGAGGCTGGAGAATGAGGGAATCAAATCATTCATCAATCATTCATTCATTATTCACAATTCTAGGTTTTAGATGTATTTTTCTAGAGAGAAAGGCTCTCTCCTCTCTCTAGTTTTAGGATGTAGGATTTCTCTTAGTTTATGGTTTATTCCTTCTCAATTCCAGGTTCAATGTTCCTTTAATTTAGTTTCTCTTCTACTTTTATTTATTCTAGTACTTTGGTTTATCTATTTCTCTTGTTAATTACTTATGTTGCCAAATTGGTATATGAATTCTCATGTTTAATTTGATTTTCTATTTAATACAATTGATGTATTTCAGATTCATATTATTGATGCTTTTAATTTAATTTAGATTTCTCTCCTTTTTGCTTTGGTTGAGCAATTGGTGACACTTGAGTTATCAAACTCCTTTGTTGATTGATAAATTAGAATTTGCTGATTGATTTGGATCCCTCTAAAGCTAGTCTTTCCATAGGAGTTGACTAGGACTTGAGGAATCCCATTAATTGGTCTACTTGACTTTCCTTTATTTAGTAAGGGTTAACTAAGTGGGAGCAATAAACAATTCTCATCACACTTGATAAGGATAACTAGGATGGGATTTCCAGTTCTTATACCTTGCAATGGTTTTCATGATAATTAATTTACTTTCTTGCCAATTTAATTCCTCGTTCCCTATTTCAAAAACCCAAAAAGATACTTTTTCATAACCAATAATAAATCATACTTCCCTGCAATTCCTTGAGAGACGACCCGAGGTTTAAATACTTCGGTTATAAATTTTATTGGGTTTGCTTTAGTGACAACCAAAACTTTTGTACGAAAGGATTCTCTGTTGATTTAGAAACTATACCTACAACGTGATTATTTTTATAAAATTCTTTACTAGCAGAAAATCTGTCTCGCCAAAATGGCGTCGTTGTCGGGGAGTTGCAAACGTGTGCCTTATTATTGGTTATTGTAAATATTTGCTTTTGCTTGTTTATTTGTTTTTGTTTTTGTTTTTTGTTTTTAACTTTTATTAGCCACTATGAATTCTCACCCCTGTCCTTTGAGTTTGGTCCTAATGTTGTTGAAAGGAATGGAAGCTATAACAGGAACATGCATCAAGGTCGAAACAATCAAGGATGGAAGGAGCCACGAGGAATTGATCAACTCTTTCAGCAACAAGACCTTCCAAGATACCATGGACAACGACCATTCTATGATGCATACCAAGACAATAGTTATGGTGGACCTTTTCGTGACAACCAACCCCCACCAAATTACTATGGTCAAGAGCCATTCCGAGGCGCGTACCAAGATGATGGATATGATGGACCCCCTGTAGTTACCAACAAGCCCCACCCTATGCTTATGACCCCCTCCTCAACATAGCTCTGAACCACCACACTCACAAGCCCCCTACTACCAAGAACCACCACTCCCATATGCACCATGTCCATATCCATTGACCCAAGAGCCATATGATCCTAATCATGCAATCCAAGCAAACCAAGAATCACAGGATCGTCTCAAGGAAACAGTGGATAAATTTCATGCAACCCTTCATCAACTAGAGCAAGCGATAAATCAATTAGCCTCCCGACGGTCAGACACTCAAAGAACTCCCATGGTTTCATGTGGAGAATCTAATGAAGAACGTAGCATGAAGGAGACACTAGAAGCTCCGGTGGACAGTAAGGAGCATGACTTTGTATTGGAGTAAGTGGAGGAAGCCGGAATTATCGAAGAAGAAGAATTGGTCGAAGACTTAGGAGACGCTGAACCTCCATGGGAATCAAGAGTTGTAGAGAATTCCACCGAGAAATTTGCAATTGATGATAAGGAGGATAGTGCACAACCTCCAAGGCATACACCTTATGAAGAACTAGACGGAACATATCAAGAAGCAAGTTTCTTTGGTAATGATGATCATGAATCAAGCTCTCCTAGTAATGAACTTGCATCCGAAACGGAACTCCTTGAGCTTGAAGAATCTTCCCCAAGTGAGTATGAAGATGATGTGGAGGTAGATTTTTCTCAACCTCCAACTTATAACTTGAGTGATGAGGAAGAAATCGAAGACTTTGATCAATACGTGGTTGTAGTTGAAGAAGTTTGTAGTGAAGTGGAAGAATTCACAGAAGAGTACAAGGGAGTGGAGCTTGAAAAACCACTGGAAACACCTCTCCCAAGGCCATTACCACCCAATACAAACTTCAAGTGGGTAAAATTCTTAGCCTTTATCTTCACCTTTCCACTTGAATATGGTTTGCTTGAAACCGATGGCCAGCTTAGAGCTCTTTGCGACTTTAAGAGTAAGAGGGAGATGGTTAGTGATAGGAGTTGGCATATAAAGTTCAATACAGTTCCACGCTCTAAATTGAAGTGCAAGGATTGGTATAGAGCTCGATTGAATGAGTTTCGGAAGATATTTGGGAGTCTCAGTGGAAATTCAGGTTGCATACCGCCCGGTTGGAATAATGTAGATAAAAGTGAAGACGGGTACAAAAGCAAGGTTTGGGATCCTGGAATTCATTCTGATAATCAACACTCCTGGAACCTGATCACTTGCTTTAACTTGCTCGAAGGCTTTATGTGCCTAGTTTGGGACCCTGGAGGCCATTCGAATTGCAAATATTGGTGGAGATTTCTAGATGAGTTCAAGCACAAGCCACCATGACAAGGAGCTCACCAAATGTCCAACTTAAGGACTTTAACTAAAAGTGCTAGGTAGGAGACAACCCACCATGGTATGATCGTTCTTTTTCAATCTTAGTTTTATTTTCTTTTGTTTTAATCTTAGTTTTATTTTATTCGATTTTTTTAGTATTTATTCATAATGTCTGCATGAGCATCTACATTCTGCATTCTGCATACTACATATAAAAAAAAACTCACACCATGCATGCGCATAGGCCACGCGTGGGCGTCGATTTCAAATTGGCGTCTCCATCCAACGCCCAGAAAGTTGGGCTGGAATCGTACAGCTGGTGTGCGTTAGGCATAAATTGACCCATGCGTGTGCGTCCATGACGCGTACGCGTCACTTTCATACTAGCACACCACGCGTGGGTGTGTGCGACGCGTACGCGTCGCATGAAAATTTTTGCCCCCCTCAATTGAGATAGAGAGTTGCGCCAAAACGATGCTGGATTCGTGCGTTTAGCACGATTTTGGTCGATGCATACGCGTGCTTCATGCGTACGCGTCATCTCCATTACCCCTCTTCACGCGTTCCCGTCAATGACACTTTCGCGTCATTTCAACTTTACCTCATCCACGCGCACGCGTGATCCACGCGTACGCGTGGATTTAAATTCACTAACCCCCGACGCGAAAACCCTAGCCTTCCCTCGCGTCACTTTCCCCCCTCCCCTTTCCCCTCCTCTTTTCCCCCTCTCCCCCTTCTTCCCCCTCTCACCTTTTCACCACGCCCCTGCTTCCAGTCAGACCACCGCAGGCAGCACCGGAGACACCATTCCGCCACCACCAGCGCCGCCGTACCACCCTCTCTCTCTTCATTTACATTTCTTTCACTGCACCCCCCTAGGTTTCACTTCACTCTAATTTCTTTTCCGTTCAAGTTAGTCAGTTTGCATATTTCAATTCAGTTCAATTTAGGCTAGTTAGATATGAATGTTTGTAGTGGATTCTAGGTGGTTAGGTAGTTAGATTGTGGTTAGAAGATTCTAGGTCTGATAATTACTCCGTACCTGCTGTTTGAATTTTCTGCTTTTCACTATTGGTTGGCTGTTGTTGTTGCTGTTTCACTGTTCCATGGCTATTTGATAATGTTCTGCCTAATGCCTTCATTCTTATATGTTGCATTTGTTACTGCTGCTCGCAATTGTTGCTCTGTATTCATATCATATACTGATTGCATATAACTGGCCATTGCAATCTTGATTGGCTCGATTGTTAGATTATTCTAACTCTCCGTATAGTTTTCACATCTTAATTGTTCCTAAATTCATCGGGAAGTTCAAATTTTTTAACTAAAATTGGGACCAGCCAGCTTCTTTCCTATGCTTCATGATACCTGAGCCACATAAATTTCTTTGCTCTTCATGTTATTAGCCATATCTTTAAATTCATGTGCTGCCTGAAATTGCTAACTTCTTGCATAATTTCGTACAGAAATTCACTTCTGGGGCCCACTTGGTGTGTGCTTGGGCTGAGAATTGAGCTTTACACATGCATAGGCTGTTTCTGGAGTTAAACGCCAGCTTGGGCGCCAGTTTGGGCGTAACTCCAATTCTGGTGCCTGTTTTGGCGTTTTACGCCAGGAAGTTTTAGGCTGGCTTTGGACGCCAATTTAGGCCATCAAATCTCGAGCAAAGTATGAACTATTATATATTGCTAGAAAGCCCAAGATGTCTACTTTCCAAAGCAATTGATAGCGCGCTAATTGGGCTTCTGTAGCTCCAGAAAATCCACTTCGAGTGTAGGAGGGTCAGAATCCAACAGCATCTGCAGTCCTTTTTCAGCCTCTAAATCAGATTTTTGCTCAGGTCCCTCAATTTCAGCCAAAAAATACTTGAAATTACAGAAAAACACACAAACTCCTAGTAAAGTTTAGAAATGTGATTTTTGCATAAAACTAATAAAAATATAATAAAAAGTAATTAAAACATACTAAAAATTATGTAAAAATAATGCCAAAAAGGGTATAAATTATCCGCTCATCACAACACCAAACTTAAATTGTTGCTTGTCCCCAAGTAACTAAAAACAAAATAGGATAAAAAAAAAAGAGAAAATACAATAAATTCCAAACTTATCAATGAAGATTAGCTTCAATTAGATGAGCGGGACTTGTAGCCTTTTTGCTTCTGAACAGTTTTGGCATCTCACTTTATCCTTTGAAGTTTAGAATGATTGAATTCATATAGTGTTATTGATTCGCTTAGTTCAGTATGTTGATTCTTGAACACAGCTACTTTATGAGTCTTGGTTGTGACCCTATGCATTTTGTTTTCCAGTATTACCACCAGATACATAAATGCCACAGACACATAACTGGGTGAACCTTTTCAGATTATGACTCAGCTTTGCTAGAGTCCCCAGTTAGAGGTGTCCAGAGCTCTTAAGCACACTCTTTTTGCTTTGGACCATGACTTTAACCGCTCAGTCTCAAGCTTTCACTTGACACCTTCACGCCACAAGCACATGGTTAGGGACAGCTTGGTTTAGCCGCTTAGGCCAGGATTTTATTCCTGTGGGCCCTCCTATCCATTAATGCTCAAAGCCTTGGATCCTTTTTACCCTTGCCTTTTCGTTTAAAGGGTTATTGGCTTTTTCTGCTTGCTTTTTTTTTTCTTTATTTTTTTGCCATTTTTTTTCATATTTTTTTCTCAAGCTTTGTGTTCACTGCTTTTTCTTGCTTCAAGAATCAATTTTATGATTTTTCAGATTATCAATAACATTTCTCTTTTCTCATTATTCTTTCAAGAGCCAACAATTTTAACACTCATAAACAACAAATTCAAAAATATGCACTGTTCAAGCATTCATTCAGAAAACAAAAAGTATTGCCACCACATCAATATAATTAAACTAATTTCAAGATAGAATTCGAAATTCATGTACTTATTGTTCTTTTGCAATTAAAAATATTTTTCATTTAAGAGAGGTGAAGGATTCATAGGACATTCATAGCTTTAAGACATAGACACTAGACACTAATGATCATGTAATGAAGACACAAACACAAACATAGACAAAACATAAAGCATATATTTTGAAAAATAGAAAAATAAGAACAAGGAAATTAAAGAATAGGTCCACCTTAGTGATGGCGGCTAGTTCTTCCTCTTGAAGATATTATGGAGTGCTTGAGCTCCTCTATGTCTCTTCCTTGCCTTTGTTGCTCCTCCCTCATGGCTCTTTGGTCCTCTCTGATTTCATTGAGGATAATGGAGTGCTCTTGGTGCTCCATCCTTAGTTGCCCCATGTTGGAACTCAATTCTCCTAAGGAGGTGTTGATATGCTCCCAATAGTTTTGTGGAGGAAAGTGCATCCTTTGAGGCATCTCAGGGATTTCTTGATGAGGAATTTCCTCATGCGCTTGTTGAGGTCCATGAGTGGGCTCTCTTGTTTGCTCCATCATCTTCTTAGTGATGGGCTTGTCCTCATCAATGAGGATGTCTTCTTCTATGTCTTCCTTTCCATTCATGATGCTATGGATCATGATAGCCCGGTCTATTGTAACTTCAGACCGGTTGCTAGTAGGAATGATAGAGTGTTGGATGAACTCCAACCATCCCCTAGCCACGGGTTTGAGGTCAAGCCTTCTTAGTTGAACTGCCTTGCCTCTTGAGTCTCTCTTCCATTGAGCTCCTTCCACACAAATGTCCATAAGGACTTGGTCCAACCTTTGATCAAAGTTAACCCTTCTAGTGAAAGGATGACGATCTTCTCTCATCATTGGCAAGTTAAATGCCAACCTTACATTTTCTGGACTGAAATCCAAGTAATTCCCCCAAACCATTGTGAGTTAATTCTTTGGGTTTGGGTTCATACTTTGGTCATGGTTCCTAGTTATCCATGCATTAGCATAGAAATCTTGAACCATTAAGATTCCAACTTATTGGATTGGGTTGGTGAGAGCTTCCCAACCTCTTCTTCGAATCTCACGTCGGATCTCCGGATATTCAGCCTTTTTGAGCTTGAAGGGGACCTTAGAGATCACCTTTTTCTTAGCCACAACTTCATAGAAGTGGTCTTGATGGACCTTTGAGATGAATCTCTCTATCTTCCATGACTCGGAGGTGGAAGCAATTGCCTTCCCTTTCCTTTTTCTAGAGGTTTTTCCGGCCTTAGGTACCATTGATGGTTATGAAAAAATAGAAAATCAGAGCTTTTTCCACACCAAACTTAAAAGGTTTGCTCGTCCTCGAGCAAAAGAAGAAAGAAAGGAGTAGAAGAAGAAGAAATAGAGGAGATGGAGGGTGGTGTTGGTTTCGGCCAAGGGGAGAAAGAATTGTTTGTGATGTGTGAAAGTGAAGGTAGTGAGGAGGGGTATTTATAGGGTAGGGGGGAGAGGGAATTTGGTCATGAATGGGTGGGTTTGGGAGGGAAATGGTTTGAATTTGAATGGTGGGGTAGGTGGATTTTATGACGGATGGATGTGAGTGGTGAAGAGATTATGGAGAAGAGGGTAAGATTTGATAGGTGAAAGGTATTTGGGAAAGTGTTTTTGATGGGATTGGTCAAGGGTATTTGGGGAAGAGTGTTATGGAAAGGTGGAAAGAGGAGAGAAGAAGAGGTGGGGTAGGTGGAGATCCTGTGGGGTCCACAGATCCTGAGGTGTCAAGAAATTCTGCTCCCTGTACCAATTTGGCGTTCAAACGCCCTCTGTGTGCCAATTCTGGCGTTAAACGCCAGCTCTGCTACCTTTCCTGGCGTTAAACGCCAGTCCGTCTGCCATTTCTGGCATTTAACACCCAGAATGCTGCCAGGCTGGGCGTTAAACGCCCATTCTTCTATCCTTACTGGCGTTTAAACGCCAGTAAGCCTATTCTCCAGGGTGTGCTATTTTTGATACTGTTTTTCATTTTGCTTTAATTCTGCAGTTATTTTTATGACTTCACATGATCATCAACCTAAGGAAAACATAAAATGACAATGGAATATAAATAAATATAATTAAATAACATTGGGTTGCCTCCCAACAAGCACTTCTTTAATGTCAATAGCTTGACAGTGAAGCTCTTAGAGAGCATCACAGAGACTCAGAGCTTGATGTTGGCCTCCCAACACCAAACTTAGAAGTTGAGTGTGGGGGCTCTGTTTGACTCTGTATTGAGAGAAGCTTTTCATGCTTCCTCTCCATGGTTACAGAAGAAGATCCTTGAGCCTTAAACACAAGGTAGTCCTCATTCAATTGAAGGACTAATTCTCCTCTGTCCACATCAATCACAGCTCTTGCTGTGGCTAGGAGGGGTCTTCCAAGGATGATGAATTTATCTTCATCCTTCCCAGTGTCTAGGATTATAAAGTCAGTAGGGATGTAAAAGCCTTCAACCTTCACTAAGACATCCTCTACAAGTCCATAAGCCTGTTTTCTTGAATTGTCTGCCATCTCTAGTGAGATTCTTGCAACTTGTACCTCAAAGATCCCTAGTTTCTCCATTACAGAGAGTGGCATGAGGTTTATACTTGAACCAAGGTCACTGGTGCACGAAATTGTGATCATCAACAATGGTGCCAAAGGACTTGGAGCTCTTAAACATGAATCACACTTTGTCACAATTCCGCACAACTAACCAACAAGTGCACTGGGTCGTCCAAGTAATACCTTACGTGAGTAAGGGTCGATCCCACGGAGACTGTCGGCTTGAAGCAAGCTATGGTCACCTTGTAAATCTCAGTCAGGCTAATTCAGATGGTGATGGAGAATTGATAATTAAAAGATAAACAAAACATAAAATAAAGATAGAGATACTTGTGTAATTCTTTGGTTGGAATTTCAGATAAGCGTATGAGGATGCTTTGTTCCTCCTGAACCTCTGCTTTCCTATTGCCTTCTTCCAATCATTCATACTCCTTTCCATGGCAAGCTTTATGTTGGGCATCACCGTTGTCAATGGCTACTTCCCGTCCTCTCAGTGAAAACGTTCCAAATGCGCTGTCACCGCACGGCTAATCATCTATCGGTTCTCGATCATGTTGGAATAGGATCCATTGATCCTTTTGCATCTGTCACACGCCCAACAATCGCGAGTTTGAAGCTCGTCATAGTTATCCCTTCCCAGATCCTACTCAAAATACCACAGACAAGGTTTAGACATTCCGGATCTCAGGAATGGTCGCCAATAATTCTAGCCTATACCACGAAGGTTCCAATCTGAGATTAGAAACCCAAGAGATACACATTCAAGCTTGTTTGCATGTAGAACGGAAGTGGTTGTCAGTCACGCGTTCATAGGTGAGAATGGTGATGAGTGTCACATAATCATCACATTCATCATGTTCTTGGGTGCGAATGAATATCTTGGAGAAGAAATAGACTTAAGTTGAATAGAAAAATAATAGTACTTTGTATTAATTCATGAAGAACAGCAAAGCTCCACACCTTAATCTATGGTGTGTAGAAACTCCACCGTTGAAAATACAAAAGAACAAGAGGGTCTAGGCATGGCCGTGAGGCCATCCCCAAACGTGAAAAGGTCTATCAAAGTATGAAATACAATAGCAAAAGGTCCTATTTATAGAGAACTAGTAGCCTAGGGTTTACAGAAATAAGTAATTAATGCAGAAATCTTCTTCCGGGCCCACTTGGTGTGTGCTTAGGCTGAGCATTGAAGCTTCCATGTGTAGAGACTTTTCTTGGAGTTAAACGCCAGCTTTTGTGCCAGTTTGAGCGTTTAACTCCAGCTTTTGTGCCAGTTTTGGAGTTAAACGCCAGAATTCTTGAGCTGACTTGGAACGCCTGTTTAGGCCATCAAATCTCGAGCAAAGTATGGACTATTATATATTGCTGGAAATCCCAGGATGTCTACTTTCCAACGCGATTGAGAGCGTGCCAATTGGGTTTCTGTAGCTCCAGAAAATCTACTTTGAGTGCAGGGAGGTCAGAATCCAACAGCATCTGCAGTCCTTTTTCAGCCTCTGAATCAGATTTTTGCTTAGGTCCCTCAATTTTAGACAGAAAATACCTGAAATCACAGAAAAACACACAAACTCATAGTAAAGTCCAGAAGAGTGATTTTTATTTAAAAACTAATAAAAATATAATAAAAACTAATTAAAATATACTAAAAACATACTAAAAACAATGCCAAAAAGCGTATAAATTATCCGCTCATCACAACACCAAACTTAAATTCTTGCTTGTCCCCAAGCAACTGAAGATCAAATAGGATAAAAAGAAGAGAATATACAACGAATTCCAAAAACATCTATGAAGATCAGTATTAATTAGATGAGCAGGAATTTTAGCTTTTTGCTTCTGAACAGTTTTGGCATCTCACTTTATTCCTTGAAGTTCAGAATGATTGGCATCTATAGAAACTCAGAATCCAGATAGTGTTGTTGATTCTCCTAGTTAAGTATGTTGATTCTTGAACACAGCTACTTTATGAGTCTTGGCCGTGGCCCTAACCATTTTGTTTTCCAGTATTACCACCGGATACATAAATGCCACAGACACATAACTGTGTGAACCTTTTCAGATTGTGACTCAGCTTTTCTAGAGTCCCCAATTAGAGGTGTCCAGGGTTCTTAAGCACACTCTTCTTTTTGCTTTGGACCTCGACTTTAACCGCTCAGTCTCAAGTTTTCACTTGACACCTTCACGCCACAAGCACATGGTTAGGGACAGCTTGGTTGAGCCGCTTAGGCCAGGATTTTATTCCTGTGGGCCCTCCTATCCACTGATGCTCAAAGCCTTGGATCCTTTTTATCACCCTTGCCTTTTGGTTTAAAGGGGTATTAGCTTTTTCTGCTTGCTTTTCTTTTTTCTTTCTTTTTTTCTTTTTTTTTCTCTTTTTTTTCGCATATATCCTTTTTCTGCAAGCTTTTCATTGCTTTTTCTTGCTTTAAGAATCAATTTTATGATTTTTCAGATTATCAAATAACATTTCTCCTTTTCCCATCATTCTTTCAAGAGCCAACAATTTTAACATTCATAAACAATCAAATTCAAAAATATGTACTGTTTAAGCATTCATTCAGAAAAACAATAGTATTGCCACCACATCAAAATAATTAAATTGTTTTAAAATTTGAAATTCATGCACTTCTTTTTCTTTTTCAATTAAAAACATTTTTCATTTAAGAAAGGTGATGGATTCATTTTCAGAGCTTTAAGGCATAGACACTTAGACACTAATGATCATATAATAAAGACACAAACATAAATAAACATAAAGCACAATTTTTGAAAAATAGAAAATAAAGAACAAGGAAATTAAAGAACGGGTCTACCTTAGTGATGACGGCTTGTTCTTCCTCTTGAAGATCTTATGGAGTGCTTGAGCTCCTCAATGTCTCTTCCTTGCCTTTGTTGCTCCTCTCTCATGGTTCTTTGGTCTTTTCTAATTTCATGGAGGAGGATGGAATGCTCTTGGTGCTCCACCCTTAGTTGTCCCATATTGGAACTTAATTCTCCTAGGGAGGTGTTGATTTGCTCCCAATAGTTTTGTGGAGGAAAATGCATCCCTTGAGGCATCTCAGTGATTTCATGATGAGGAGTTTCCTCATGCTCTTATCCATGAGTGGGATCTCTTGTTTGCTCCATCCTTTTCTTAGTGATGGGCTTGTCCTCATCAATGAGGATGTCTTCCTCTATGTTAATTCCAGCTGAATTGCAGAAGTGACAAATGAGATAAGGGAAGGCTAACCTTGCCACAGTAGAGGACTTGTCCGCCACTTTGTAGAGTTCTTGGGATATAACCTCATGCCTTCTTAGTTGAACCGGCTTCCCTCTTGAATCTCTCTTCCATTGAGCGCCCTCTTCACAGATATCCATGAGGACTTGGTCTAACCTTTGATCAAAGTTAACCTTTCTAGTGTGTGGGTGTGCATCTCTTTGCATCATAGGCAAATTGAATGCCAACCTTACATTTTCCGGACTAAAATCCAAGTATTTCCCTCGGACCATTGTAAGCCAATTCTTAGGGTCCGGGTTCACACTTTGATCATGGTTCTTGGTTTCTTGGTTATCCATGTATTGGCATAGAACTCTTGAACCATTAAGATTCTGACTTGTTGAATGGGGTTGGTGAGAACTTCCCAACCTCTTCTTCGAATCTCATGTCGGATCTCCGGATATTCGCCCTTTTTGAGCTTAAAAAGGACCTCGGGGATCACCTTCTTCTTGGCCACAACTTTATAGAAGTGGTCTTGATGCACCCTTGAGAGGAATCCCTCCATCTTCCATGACTCGGAGGTGGAAGCTTTTGCCTTCCCTTTCCTCTTTCTAGAGGTTTCTCCGGCCTTTGGTGCCATAAATGGTTATGGAAAAACAAAAAGCTTTAGCTTTTTCCACACCAAACTTAGAAGGTTTGCTCGTCCTCGAGCAAAAGAAGAAAGAAGAGAGTAGAAGAAGAAGAAATAGAGGAGATGGAGTGGGCTTTATGTTTCGGCCAAGGGGGATAGGTAGTGTGTATGTTGCGTGAAAATGAAGGAGTGAAGATAGGTTTATATAAGAATGGAGAGGGGGTATGGTTCAGCCATTATGGGTGGGTTTGGATGGGAAAGTGGGTTGAATTTGAATGGTGAGGTAGGTGGGGTTTTATGAAGGATGGATGTGAGTGGTGAAGAGAATGGTGAGATTTGATAGTGAGGGGTTTTGGGGGAAGAGGTATTGAGGTGATTGGTGAATGGGTGAAGAAGAGAGAGAGAGGTGGGGTAGGTGGGGATCCTGTGTGGTCTACAGATCCTGAGGTGTCAAGGATTTCTCATCCCTGCACCATGTGGCGTGCAAAACGCCCCTTGCTGCCAATCCTGGCGTTAAACGCCAGGCTGCTGCCCATTTTTGGCGTTTAACGCCAGCTTCTTGCCCATTCCTGGTGTTAAACGCCAGTCTGGTGCCCATTTCTGGCGTTAAACGCCCATAATAGTGCCAGACTAGGCGTTTAACGCCCATTCTGCTACCCTTACTGGTGTTTAAACGCCCGTAAGTTTCTCCTCCAGGGTGTCTACTTTTCATTCTATTTTTCCTTCTATTTTTGCTTTTTCAATTGTTTTTGTGACTTCACATGATCATCAACCTATAGAAAACATAAAATAACAAAAGAAAATAGAAATTTAATATAGATAAGTAAAAATTGGGTTGCCTCCCAACAAGCGCTTCTTTAATGTCAATAGCTTGACAGTGGCTCTCATGGAGCCTCACAGATATTTAGAGTAATGTTGGAACCTCCCAACACCAAACTTAGAGTTTGAATGTGGGGTTTCAACACCAAACTTAAAGTTTGGTTGTGGCCTCCCAACACCAAACTTAGAGTTTGAATGTGGGGTTTCAACACCAAACTTAAAGTTTGGTTTTGGCCTCCCAACACCAAACTTAGAGTTTGACTGTGGGGGCTCTGTTTGACTCTGTATTGAGCGAAGCTCTTCATGCTTCCTCTCCATGGTTACAGAGGGATATCCTTGAGCTTTAAACACAAGGGAGTCTTCATTCACTTGAATGATCAATTCTCCTCTGTTAACATCAATCACAGCTTTTGCTATGGCTAGGAAGGGTCTGCCAAGGATGATGGATTCATCCATACACTTCCCAGTCTCTAGAATTATGAAATCAGCAGGGATGTAATGGTCTTCAACCTTTACTAAGACATTCTCTACAAGTCCATAAGCTTGTTTCTTTGAATTGTTTTCCATCTCTAGTGAGATTCTAGCAGCTTGTACCTCAATGATCCCTAGCTTCTCCATTACAGAGAGAGGCATAAGGTTTATGCTTGACCCCAAGTCACACAGAGCCTTCTTAAAGGTCATGGTGCCTATGGTACAAGGGATTAAGAATTTTCCAGGGTCTTGTCTTTTCAGAGGTAATTTCTGCCTAGTCAAGTCATCCAGTTCTTTAATGAGCAATGGAGGTTCATCCTCCCAAGTCTCATTACCAAACAACTTGGCATTTAGCTTCATGATTGCTCCAAGGTACTTAGCAACTTGCTTTTCAGTAACATCTTCATCCTCTTCAGAGGAAGAATACTCATCAGAGCTCATGAATGGCAAAAGTAAATTCAATGGAATCTCTATGGTCTCAGTATGAGCCTCAGATTCCCATGGTTCCTCATTAGGGAACTCCATGGAGGCCAGTGGACGTCCATTGAGGTCTTTCTCAATGGAGATCACTGCCTCTTCCTCCTCTCCAGGTTCGGCCGTGTGGGTTGTGGTTATGGCCTTGCACTCTCTTTTTGGATTCTCTTCTGTATTGCTTGGGAGAGTACTAGGAGGGAGTTCAGTAATTATCTTACTCAGCTGACCTACTTGTGCTTCCAAATTTCTAATGGAGGACCTTGTTTCAGTCATGAAACTTTGAGTGGTTTTGATTAGATCAGAGACAATGGTTGCTAAGTCAGAGTGGCTTTGCTTAGAATTTTCTGTTTGTTGCTGAGAAGATGATGGAAAAGGCTTGCTATTGCTAAACCTGTTTCTTCCACCATTATTGTTGTTGAAACCTTGTTGAGGTCTCTGTTGATCCTTCCATGAGAGATTTGGATGATTTCTCCATGAAGGGTTATAGGTGTTTCCATAGGTTTCTCCCATGTAATTCACCTCTTTCATTGCTGGGTTCTCAGGATCATAAGCTTCTTCTTCAGAGGAAGCTTCCTTAGTACTGCCTGTTGCTGCTTGCATTCCAGACAGACTCTGAGAAATCATATTGACTTGTTGGGTCAATATTTTATTCTGAGCCAATATGGCATTCAGAGTATCAACCTCAAGAACTCCTTTCTTCTGAGCTATCCCATTATTCACAGGATTCTTTTCAGAAGTGTACATGAATTGGTTATTTGCAACCATTTCAATGAGTTCCTGAGCTTCTGCAGGCGTCTTCTTCAGATGAAGAGAACCTCCAGCAGAGCTATCCAATGACATTTTGGATAGTTCAGACAAACCATCATAGAAAATACCTATGATGCTCCATTCAGAAAGCATGTCAGAAGGACATCTTCTGATCAATTGCTTGTATCTTTCCCAAGCTTCACAGAGGGATTCTCCTTCCTTTTGTCTGAAGGTTTGGACTTCCACTCTAAGCTTGCTCAATTTTTGAGGTGGAAAGAACTTTGCCAAGAAGGCATTGACTAGCTTTTCCCAAGAGTTCAGGCTTTCTTTAGGTTGTGAATCCAACCATGTTCTAGCTCTGTCTCTTACAGCAAAAGGAAAAAGCATAAGTCTGTAGACTTCAGGGTCAACCCCATTGGTCTTGACAGTGTCACATATTTGCAAGAATTCAGCTAAGAACTGATGAGGATCTTCCAATGGAAGTCCATGAAACTTGCAATTCTGTTGCATTAGAGAAACTAATTAAGGCTTAAGCTCAAAGTTGTTTGCTCCAATGGCAGGGATTGAGATGCGTCTCCCATAGAAGTCGGGAGTAGGTGCAGTAAAGTCACCAAGCACCTTCCTTGCATTGTTGGCATTGTTGTTTTCGGCTGCCATGGTTTCTTCTTCCTTGAAAAGCTCTGTTAGGCCCTCTAAAGAGAATTGTACTTTAGCTTCTCTTAGCTTTCTCTTC
>NC_029793.2:51134438-51190612 GCF_000816755.2 Arachis ipaensis | reverse complement strand
TCAGAGGAAAAGAAGAATAGAAGGAGGAGGTAGAGAAGAGAGAATTCGAACTTATCAAGGGAGATAGAGTTCGAATTGCATATTGAGGAGGAGTGTTAGTCCTTAAATAGAAGGGTGTGAGAAGAGGGGAAGAATTTTCGAAATTAAAGTAAAAGATTTTGAAATAATTAAAAGAAATTTTGAAAATTTGGTAATTAATTTTTAAAAATTAAGATTGAGAAAGAAATTAAGTGATTTTTGAAAAAGATTTTGAAATTAGAAATTAAAAAGATATGATTGAAAATTAATTTTGAAAAAGATGTGATTGAAAAGATATGATTTGAAAAAGATTTGATTTTGAAAAATTATGAAGATTTGAAAAAAATTTGAATTAAAAACAAAATCTTCCCTCTAGTGTCCTTCTGGCGTTAAACGCCCAGAATGGCATCCATTCTGGCGTTTAACGCCCAAAATGCTACCCTTTTGGGTGTTAAACGCCCAGCCAGGTACCTTGGCTGGCGTTTAAATGCCAGTTTTCCTTCTTCACTGGGTGTTTTGAACGCCCAGCTTTTTCTGTTTGATTCCTCTGCTGAATGTTCTGAATCTTCAATTCTCTATATTATTGACTTGAAAAGACATAGTTTTGAAAATATTTTTGAGTTTTTGATGATGAGAAACAATAAAAATGTAACTAAGATCAAATAAACAATGCATGCAAGACACCAAACTTAGAAATTTTGTATTAGAGACTCTAACAAATTGAGAATGCATAAGAAAAACAACAAAACACACATAACAAGAGAATTTAAAGATCAGAGCAATGAAATTATCAAGAACAACTTGAAGATCAATGAATAACAATATGTATAAATTCGAAAAATGCAAGAAGAAGAAAGTCATACAATTGACACCAAACTTAAAAATTGATACTAGACTCAAACAAGAAACATAAAATATTTTTTATTTTTATGATTTTATAAAAAAAATTTTTTGTGATTTTTCGAAAATTATATGAAAAAGAAAATAAAGGGATTCAAAACTTTTAATAAGAATTCCAAGAATCATGCAATGTTAGTCTAAAGCTTCAGTCTAAAAAGATTAGACATGTTTGGCCAAGCTTCAACAGGACATTACATTCAGCAGCTAAATTGATGAGAATCAATCAGCTTTTGTGATGATAAGAACATCACCTTGAAACTCTAGAATCCATTCTTAAAAATTCTGAAAAGTACCTAATCTAAGCAACAAGATGAACCGTCAGTTATCCAAACTTGAACAATCCTCGGCAACGGCGCCAAAAACTTGGTGCACGAAATTGTGATCATCAACAATGGCGCCAAAGGACTTGGAGCTCTTAAACGTGAATCACACTTTGTCACAATTCCACACAACTAACCAGCAAGTGCACTGGGTCGTCCAAGTAATACCTTACGTGAGTAAGGGTCGATCCCACGGAGACTGTCGGCTTGAAGCAAGCTATGGTCACCTTGTAAATCTCAGTCAGGCTAATTCAGATGGTGATGGAGAATTGATAATTAAAAGATAAACAAAACATAAAATAAAGATAGAGATACTTATGTAATTCTTTGGTTGGAATTTCAGATAAGCGTATGAAGATGCTTTGTTCCTCCTGAACCTCTGCTTTCCTATTGCCTTCTTCCAATCATTCATACTCCTTTCCATGGCAAGCTTTATGTTGGGCATCACCGTTGTCAATGGCTACTTCCGGTCCTCTCAGTGAAAATGTTCCAAATGCGCTGTCACCGCACGGCTAATCATCTGTCGATTCTCGATCATGTTGGAATAGGATCCATTGATCCTTTTGCGTCTGTCACACGCCCAACAATTGCGAGTTTGAAGCTCGTCACAGTCATACCTTCCCAGATCCTACTCAGAATACCACAAACAAGGTTTAGACGTTCCGGATCTCAGGAATGGCCGCCAATAATTCTAGCCTATACCACGAAGGTTCCAATCTGAGATTAGAAACCCAAGAGATACACATTCAAGCTTGTTTGCATGTAGAAACGAAGTGGTTGTCAGTCACGCGTTCATAGGTGAGAATGGTGATGAGTGTCACATAATCATCACATTCATCATGTTCTTGGGTGCGAATGAATATCATGGAGAAGAAATATACTTGAGTTGAATAGAAAAACAATAGTACTTTGTATTAATTCATGAAGAACAGTAGAGCTCCACACCTTAATCTATGGTGTGTAAAAACTCCACCGTGAAAATACAAAAGAACAAGAGGGTCTAGGCATGGCCGTGAGGCCATCCCCAAACGTGAAAAGGTCTATCAAAGTATGAAAATACAATAGCAAAAGGTCCTATTTATAGAGAACTAGTAGCCTAGGGTTTACAGAAATAAGTAATTAATGCAGAAATCTTCTTCCGGGCCCACTTAGTGTGTGCTTGGGCTGAGCATTGAAGCTTCCATGTGTAGAGACTTTTCTTAGAGTTAAACACCAGCTTTTGTGCCAGTTTGGGCGTTTAACTCCAGCTTTTGTGCCAGTTTTGGAGTTAAACGCCAGAATTCTTGAGCTGACTTGGAACGCCTATTTGGGCCATCAAATCTCGGGCAAATTATGGACTATCATATATTGCTGGAAAGTTTAGGATGTCTACTTTCCAACGCAATTGAAAGCACGCCAATTGGGCTTCTGTAGCTCCAGAAAATCCACTTTGAGTGCAGGGAGGTCAGAATCCAACGGCATCTGCAGTCCTTTTTCAGCCTCTGAATCAGATTTTTGCTCAGGTCCCTCAATTTCAGCCAGAAAATACCTGAAATCACAGAAAAACATACAAACTCATAGTAAAGTCCAGAAGAGTGATTTTTATTTAAAAACTAATAAAAATATAATAAAAACTAATTAAAATATACTAAAAACAATGCCAAAAAGCGTATAAATTATCCGCTCATCAGTCACATAGAGCCTTTTTAAAGGTCATGGTGCCTATGATGCAAGGTATTAAGAACTTTCCGGGATCCGGTTTCTTCTGAAGTAATTTCTGTTGAACTAAAGCATTCAGTTCATTAATGAGCAATGGAGGTTCATCCTCCCAAGTCTCATTACCAAATAACTTGGCATTCAGCTTCATGATTGCTCCTAGATACTGAGCAGCTTTCTCTTCAGTAATATCTTCATCCTCTTCAGAGGAAGAATACTCATCAGAGCTCATGAATGGCAACAGTAAGTTCAGTAGAATCTCTATGGTCTTTGTATGAGCCTTAGATTCCTTTGGTTCCTCAATAGGGAACTCCTTAGTGGCCAGTGAACGTCCATTGAGGTCTTTCTCACTGGAATTCACTGCCTTTCCCTCTTCTACAGGTTCGGCCATGATGGACATGTTGATGGCCTTGCACTCTCTCTTTGGATTCTCTTCTGTATTACTTGGGAGAGTACTAAGAGGAGTTTCAGTCACTCTTTTACTTAGTTGACCCACTTGTGCCTCTAATTTCTGATGGAGGACCTTGTTTCAGTCATGAAATTGAGAGTGGTCTTAGATAGATCAGAGACTATGGTTGATAAGTCAGAGAGGCTCTGCTTAGAATTCTCTGTCTGTTGCTCAGAAGATGATGGAAAAGGCTTGCTATTGCCAAACCTATTTCTCCCACCATTATTATTATTAAAGCCTTGATTAGGCTTCTGCTGATCCTTCCATGAAAAAATTAGATGATTTCTCCATGAAGGATTATAGGTGTTTCCATAGGATTCTCCCATGTAATTCACCTCTTCCATTACAGGATTCTCAGGGTCATAAGCTTCTTCTTCAGAGGAAGCTTCTTTAGCACTGCCGGATGCAGCTTGCATTCCAGTCAGACTCTGAGAAATCATATTGACTTGCTGAGTCAATATTTTATTCTGAGCCAATATTGCGTTCAGAGTCAATCTCAAGAACTCCTTTCTTCTTAGTTGTCCCATTATTCACAGGATTTCTTTCAGAAGTGTACATGAACTGGTTATTTGCAACCATTTCAATGAGTTCATAGGCTTCTGCAGGTGTCTTCTTCAGATGAAGGGATCCACCAGCAGAGTGGTCCAATGACATCTTGGACAATTCAGACAGACCATCATAGAATATACATAGGATGCTCCATTCTTAAAGCATGTCAGAAGGACACCTTCTGATCAATTGCTTGTATCTTTCCCAAGCTTCATAGAGGGATTCACCTTCCTTTTGTCTAAAGGTTTGGACTTCCACTCTGATGAGCGGATAATTTATACGCTTTTTGACATTGTTTTTAGTATGTTTTTAGTAGGATCTAGTTACTTTTAGGGATGTTTTCATTAGTTTTTATGTTAAATTCACATTTCTGGACTTTACTATGAGTTTGTGTGTTTTTCTGTGATTTCAGGTATTTTTTGGCTGAAATTGAGGGACTTGAGCAAAAATCAGATTCAGAGGTTGAAGAAGGACTGCTGATGCTGTTGGATTCTGACCTCCCTGCACTCAAAGTGGATTTTCTGGAGCTACAGAACTCGAAATGGCGCGCTTCCAATTGCGTTGGAGAGTATACATCCAGGGCTTTCCAGAAATATATAATAGTCTATACTTTGGCCAAGAATAGATGACGTAAACTGGCATTCAACGCCAGCTTTCTGCCCAAATCTGGCGTCTAGCGCCAGAAAAGGATCCAAAACCAGAGTTGAACGCCCAAACTGGCACAAATGCTGGCGTTCAACTCCAAGAAGGACCTCTACACGTGCAACACTCAAGCTCAGCCCAAGCACACACCAAGTAGGCCCCGGAAGTGGATTTATACATCAATTACTTACTCATGTAAACCCTAGTAGCTAGTTTATTATAAATAGGACCTTTTACTATTGTATTAGACATCTTTTGAACCATCTTTGAATCTTGAGAATCTTTGGACGCCTGGTTCTTAGATCAGAGGGGATGGCCATTCGGCCATGCCTGGACCTTTCACTTATGTATTTTTAACGGTAGAGTTTCTACACTCCATAGATTAAGGTGTGGAGCTCTGCTGTTCCTCAAAGATTAATTTTTCAAAAAAATCTTTCAAAATTTTCTCCTTTGTTTTCGAAGAAGAAAATATAATGTTTTCAAAAATAAATTATTCTATGGCTTCAAAATTTTTAAAGAATGAATTCTAGTGTTTCATGAAGCATGTGAAGCCTGGTTGGCTGTAAAGCCATGTCTAAATTCTTTTGGACTGAGGCTTCCAAACCATCAGCATAGAGGCAAGTTACTTCGATAAGTAATGAGCAGTATATTCTCTTATGTTACATGCTGAAGCTTGGCTGGCCATTGGCCATGTCTAGTGTTTTGGACTGGAGCTTTCATTGAAAGCTTGGCTGGCTAGTGAGCCATGTCTAATTCCTGGACCGAAGCTTTAGACTAACATGGCAAGATTCCTGGAATTCATGTTAAAAATTTTGGAATCCTTATTTTTCTTTTTCATATAATTTTCGAAAAAAAATCCAAAAAAATTAGAAAATCATAAAAATCAAAAATATTTTTCTGTTTCTTGTTTGAGTCTTGAGTCATATCATAAGTTTGGTGTCACTTGCATATGCATCTTGCATTTTTCGAAAATCTCATGCATTCGTGGTGTTCTTCATGATCTTCAAGTTGTTCTTGGTAAGTCTTCTTGTTTGATTTTGATGATTTTTTGTTTTGTGTCTTTTCATGTTTATCATATGCATTCTTGAATTCTTAGTGTCTAAGCATTAAAGAATTCTAAGTTTGGTGTCTTGCATATTTTCTTTGCATTAAAAATTTTTCAAAATTGTGTCTATGATGTTCATCTTGACATTCATAGTGTTCTTGGTGTTCATCTTGACATTCATAGCATTCTTGCATGCATCACATGTTTTGATCTAAAAATTTCATGCATTGCATCTTTTTAGTGTTTTTCTCTTGCATCATAAAAATTCAAAAAAAAAAATAAAAAAAATATATCTTTCCCTTTTTCTCTCATCAAATTCAAAAATTTGAGTTGACTTTTTTAAAAATTTTCAAAATCAAGTTGTTTCTTATGAGTCAAATCAAATTTTCAATTTGAAAATCTTATCTTTTTCAAAATCTTTTTCAAACTTCTTAGTTATTTTCGAAAATTCAAAAAAATATTTTTCAAAAATATTTTTCTTAATTTTATATCATAATTTTCGAAAATAACAATAACAATTAATGTTTTGATTCAAAAATTTTAAGTTTGTTACTTACTTGTTAAGAAAGATTCAAACTTTAAGTTCTAGAATCATATCTTGTGATTTCTTATGAATCAAGTCATTAATTGAGATTTTAAAAATCAAATCTTTTTCAAAACTAATTTCTAAAATATCTTCTTATCTTACCTTTTTCAAAAAGTTGGTTTCAAAATATCTTATCTAACCTCCTAACTTCTTATCTTTTCAAAATTTGTTTCAACTAACTAACTAACTTTTTTTTTGTTTCTTAACTTTTTCAAAACTACCTAACTAACTCCCTCTCTCTAATTTTCGAAAATATCTTCCCTCTTTTTCAAAAATTTCTTTTTAATTAACTAATTATTCTTATTTTTATTTTTGATTTTAAAAAATTTTTTGAAAAACACTAACATTTTTCAAAAAACCATTTTCGAAAATCACTAACTCTTTTTCAAAAATATTTTTCGAAAATTCTCCCTCTCCCATCTTATTCTATTTATTTATTCATCTACTAACATCTCATCTCACATCTCAACCCTCCTCACAGTTGTGTTTCTTCCATTATATTACATTCTTTGTCTACCCCTCTTCTTCTACTCACACAGGGATCTCTATACTATGGTATAAAGGATCCATAATATTATTATTATTTTTTTCTGTGCCCTCTTCTTTGTCATATGAGCAGGAGCAAGGACAAGAATATTCTTGTTGAAGCAGATCCAAAACCTGAAAGGACTCTGAAGAGAAACTCAGAAAGTCAATATGATCTCTCAGAGTCTGCATGGAATGCAAGCTGCATCCAACAGTACTCAAGAGGCATCTTCTGAAGAAGAAGCTTATGATCCTGAAGACCCTGCAATAGCAGAGGTAAATTATTTAGGTGAACCTTATGGAAACACCTATAACTCATCATGGAGAAATCATCCAAATTTCTCATGGAAGGATCAAAAGCCTCAACAAGGCTTTAATAATGGTGGAAGAAACAGGTTTAGCAATAATAAACCTTTTCCATCATCCACTCAGCAACAGACAGAGAACTCTGAATAAAATACTTCTAATTTGGCAAACTTAGTCTCTGATCTGTCTAAGGCTACTGTAAGTTTCATGAATGAAACAAGATCTTCCATTAGAAACCTGGAAGCACAAGTGGGTCAGCTGAGTAAAAGGATCACTGAAATCCCCAGAGTTGTGTGCTAAGGCATTTTTACATGCCTAATGGGTGCAGGGATATAAATCCTTGAACACCTCAGGATCCACTCAGGATCTGTGGACCCCACAGGATCCACTTAGGATCTGTGGACCCCACATGATCCCCACCTACCTCCACTCACTTCTTCTCACCACTTTCTTTCACACAACCCTATAAACACTCTTCCCCAAAAACCCTTCACCAATCACCTCAAACTCTCTTCCCCATCACCTCTTCATCACCTCATTTGCCACCTATGTAATTCGGCTGGGATTGACATAGAGGGAGATATCCTTATCAAAGAGGACAAGCCCATCACTAAGAAAAAGATGGAGCAAGCAAGAGAGCCCACTCATGGAGCTCAAGAGGCGTATGAAGCTCATCACCATGAGATCCCGGAGAAGCCTCAAATGCACTTTCCTCCACAAAACTATTGGGAGCAAATCAACACCTCCCTAGGAGAATTGAGTTCCAATATGGGATGCGTTGGAGAGTAGACAGCCAGGGCTTTCCAGCAATATATAATAGTTAATACTTTGGCCAAGAATAGACGACGTAAACTGGCGTTCAACGCCAGCTTTCTGCCCAAATCAGGCGTCCAGCGCCAGAAAAGGATCCAAAACCAGAGTTGAACGCCCAAACTGGCACAAATGCTGGCGTTCAACTCCAAGAAGGACCTCTACACGTGCAACACTCAAGCTCAGCCCAAGCACACACCAAGTGGCCCCGGAAGTGGATTTATGCATCAATTACTTACTCATGTAAACCCTAGTAGCTAGTTTATTATAAATAGGACCTTTTACTATTGTATTAGACATCTTTTGAACCATCTTTGAATCTTGAGAATCTTTGGACGCCTGGTTCTTAGATCAGAGGGGCTGGCCATTCAGCCATGCCTGGACCTTTCACTTATGTATTTTTAACGGTAGAGTTTCTACACTCTTAAAGTGTAATCACGATTCCGCATACCACACTCTAAGCTTGCTCAACTTTTGAGGTGGAAAGAATTTGGCCAAGAAAGCATTGACTAACTTTTTCCAAGAGTTCAGGCTTTCTTTAGGTGGTGAGTCCAACCATGTCCTAGCTCTGTCTCTTACAGCAAAGGGGAAAAGCATAAGTCTGTAGACCTCGGGATTAACCCCATTGGTCTTAACAGTGTCACATATTTGCAAGAATTCAGCTAAAAACTGATGAGGATCTTCCAATGGAAGTCCATGAAACTTGCAATTCTGTTGCATTAGAGAAACTAATTGAGGTTTAAGCTCAAAGTTGTTTGCTCCAATTGCAGAAATTGAGATGCTTCTTCCATAGAAGTCAGAAGTGGGTGCAGTAAAGTCACCAAGCATCTTCCTTACATCTCCACCATTGTTGTTATTTTTGGCTACCATCTCTACTTCTTTTTTGAAAATTTCTGTTAGGTCATCTGATAAACCCATATTTTATGATATATATTGTGCTCAATTTAAGTGATTTATTCAATCCTTCACCCACTTATTCATGTAAATTGCATGGTTTCACTTTTCCTTCCTTATTATGTGATATATGTGAAATACATGTTTCCTATGCTTTGAAATTATTTATTTTAATTACCCTTTATTACCATTCGATGCCTTGATTTGTGTGTTGAGAAGTTTCAGATCTTCTAAGGCAGGAATGACTTAAAGGATGGAAAGAAAACATAAAAAAATGGAAGGAAAGTACAAAATGGAGTTTTTGAAGAAACTGGCAGCGACGTGAACACATGGACGACGCGGTCGCATGCCCAGCGCAAAAAGGCAACAACGCAAACGCGTGACTGACGCGGACGCGCGCCATGAGCAGAACACAGATGACGCGTACGCGTGACCGAAGCGAACGCGTGACAAGGAAAACTCCAGATGACGCGACCGCGTGACCCACGCGGACGCGTGACAGACGCCACGCACCAAAAATTATAGAAAACACTTCCCGCAATTTCTGAAACCCTTTTTGGCCCATATCCAAGTCCAGAAGGCACAGATTAGAGGTCATAAAGTGGGGGAATGCATCCATTCATGATCATGTCTTCAATTATTCACTTTTCATAGTTTAGATGTAGTTTTTAGAGAGAGGTTCTCTCCTCTCTCTTAGGTTTTTAGGATTAGGATTCCTCTTAAAGGATTTAGAATTTCAACTCTTCATCAGGTTCAATATTCCTTTTACTTTATATTTTTCTTTCACTTTCAGATATTTTAATGCTATCCTTTAATTACTTATGTTGCCAGATTGGCTTATGAACTCTTTATGTTTAGATTGATTTTCTATTTAATATAATTTGAGGTATTTCAAAATTATGATTGCTTTCCTTTATTTATATAAATAATTTAGATTTTTCCCTTTTTGCTTTGGTTGATTAATTGGTAACTCTTGAGTTGTCAAACTCATTGTGATTGATAATTGTTATCTTCGTTGGTTGATTTAAATTCCTATAACTCTAGTCTCCCCTTAGGAGTTGACTAGGACTTTAGGTGTTAAATTGATTTATCCCCTTGACTTACCTTCATAGTTAGAGGTTGACTTAGTGGAGAGCAAAATATAATTCTCATCACCATTGATAAGGATAACTAGGATAGGACTTCCGAATTTTCATACCTTGCCAAGAGTTTATTTTACAGCTATTTATTTATTTTATTTGTCATTTAAATTACTTGTTCCTTACTTTCAAAACCCCCAATTTACAAAACTCATAACCAATAATAAGAACATACCTCCCTGCAGTTCCTTGAGAAGACGACCCGAGGTTTAAATACTTTGGTTAACAATTTTAAAAGGGTTTGTTACTTGTGACAACCAAAACTTTTGTAAGAAAGGTTGATTGCTTGGTTTAGAAACTATACTTGCAACGAGAATTTATTTTGAATTCTAAACCATCAATCTTCCGCTCTTTAAAAATGACACCTTTGCCGGGGAACTGCAAATGTGTGCCTTATTATTGGTTATTGTAAATATTTTTCTTTTATTTGTTTATCTATTTTTTGTTTTTCCCTTTTTATTTTTATTAGCTACTATGAATTCTCACCCCCTCTCACTTTGAGTTTGGTTCTAATATTGTTGAAGGCAACAAAAGTTATAGCAGGAACATACATCAAGGTCAGAGCAATCAAAGATGGATGGAGCCAAGAGGATCTGATCAACCCCTTAGGCAACAACACCCTCCAAGATATCATGGACAAGGACCACTATACAATGCATACCAAGTTAATAGACATGGTGGACCACCTTGCAATTACCAACAAACCCCACCCTATGCTTATAGACCATCCTCTCAACGTAGATTTGAACCACCACACTCACAAGTCCCTTTTCACCATTCACCACCATATGACCCTTATCCACCATAATCCCAATCCAATTACTCCCAAGAACCACCACATTCTTATTTTGAACCCTCTCCCCCAACCAATGAAACCTCACACCCACCCCAACCTCCAATGAATGACAAACTTCGTGTTCTTCTTCAAGGGCAAGCAAAGATAGAAAAGAGCATACTGGAACTCACTACTGCCGTAACTGAGGTAGTAAATTTAATAGCTTCCCGACATCTGAGAACTCAAAGTACTCCCATGGCTGCATGTGGAGAATCAAAAGAAGAGCGTAGTATGAAGGAGACACTAGAGACCTCGGTGGACAATGAGGAGCATCGATTTGTACTGGAACGAGTAGAGGAAGCCGTGATAGTTGTAGAGGAGGAAGTGGTTGAAGATTTAGGAGATGCTGAACCTCCATGGGAATCAAGAACCGTAAAAGATTCCGCTGAGAAGTCCGAAATTGATGCCAATGAGGACAGTGCACAACCTCCACAGCATATGCCTTGTGAAAAATTGGATGGAACAGACCAAGAAGTTGATTCTATGGGCAGTGATGATCTTGAATCAAGCTCCCCTAGTCACGAACTCACATCCACAACTGAATTCCTTGAGCCTGAAGAACCTTACCCAAGTGAATATGAAGATAACGTCGAGGTAGATTTCTCTCAACCTTCAACGTATGACTTAAGTGATGAGGAAGACATAGAAGACTTTGATCAGGACAAAGTTGCAGCTGAAGAATTTCGCAAAGAAGTGGAGGAATTCACAGAAGATTACAAGGGAGTAGAACTTACAGAACCACGGGAAACACCTATCCCAAGGCCATTACCACCTAATACAAGCTTCAAGTGGGTACAATCCTTAACCTTTATCTTTACTTTTCCACTTGAATATGGTTTGCTTGAAACAGATGGCCAGCTTAGAGCTCTCTGCAGCTTTAAGAGTAAGCGGGAAATGGCTCGTACTCAGAGCTGGTGTACAAGATTCAGTAAGGTCCCACGCTTCAACTCGAAGTGCACGGATTGGTATCAAGTTCAATTGAATGGGTCACGGAAGACGTTTGGTCATCTTGGTGAGAATACAATTTCTAAACCGCTCGGATGGAAGCATATAGATCAAGACAAAGGCGGATTTAAAAGCAAAGTTTGGGATCCTGGAATCTATTCTGACATTCGTCACCCCGGGAACCTGAGAACCTGTTTGAAGCTGCTCAAAAGCTTTACATGCCTAGTTTGGGACCCCGGAGGCTGTTGGCATTCCAAACATTGGTGGAGATTTCTGGATGAATTTAAGCATAAGCCACCATAACAGGAAGCTCATCCAATGTCCAACTTAAGGACTTTAACTAAAAGTGCTAGGTGGGAGATAACCCACCATGGTATGGTCGTTTCTTTTTCAATTTTTATTCCGTACTGATTGATTTTATGTTATATTATTTTTATTAAACCTGGATCTTATTCATAGCATTTGCATTAGCATTGCATACTGCATAATTGCATACCTGCATATAAAAAAAAAGAATGCATGCGACGCGACCGCACTGCTAACGCGTTCGTGTCAATTGCGAAAACCACCTCCCACGCATCTGCGTCAATCACGCGAACGCGTGATCTGGAAATCGGCGTAAAAATCCAACGCCCAGAAATCTGGGCTGGAATCGTGCGGCTGGTGTGCGTTTAGCACAAAACAGCCCACGTGTCCGCGTCCCTGACGCGAACGCGTCACTTGCAAAACACCCATCCCTTGCGAAAGCGTGAGCGACACGTTCGTGTCGCGTGGATATTATGGCACCCCAATAGAGACAGAGAGTTGTGCTGAAACGACGCTGGAATTGTGTGTTTAGCACAATTTCCAGCAACGCGGTCGCCTGCCTCATGCGACCACGTCATTCATCCTTCTACCCATCCCATGCGACCGCGTCACTCACGCGATCGCGTCAACCCCATTCCACCCTAACCACGCGACCGCGTGCCCCACGCGTTCTCGTGGATTCAAATTCACTAACCCCCAGTCACGCAAAACCCTACCCCGTTGCGCCCCCCATTCCCCTTCTTCTCCCTTTCTTCTCTGTAACCCTCCCGCGCCGCCGTGCCCCCTCCCAGCACCACCATCTCTCTGAGCCTTACCTTAGTTCATACGCATACCAAGTTCCGCTGAACGCCACTTTTCCCCCATTCGTAGTTAGTTGCATTTTTTCAGTTTATTTTTAAAATTAGGCTAGTTAGAGATGCATGTTTGTAGTGGATTCTAGGTGGTTGGGTAGCTAGGATGTGGTTAGTGGATTTAGGCTTGATAAATGCACTGTTCGTGCTCCTTGTTTTATCAATTTCGCAATTCTGATATTGCTGTGATGTTAATACTGTTCATATGCTGTTCTTTACTGTTTCATGCTGCTTTTTACACTACTTTTTCATGTTCATATTCCGTATATGTAATTGCAGCTTTATTTTAATTTATATGAACTATTCTGCTTGCTGTTTATTACCCGGGAACATCCAATTTTAGCCGGAATACTGCCCAATTTTCTGTAAATTGTTTTGATTTTCATTCATGTTTTGGTTTTGGCAATTTGAATTTGGCATTCCTTAGCTTTTCCCAAACCACTTCATGAATGCACGGGCCAACATTCTTATTCCTTTCGATTTCCTGGTTAATAAATTGCACTTTTGATGATTCGATTTTAATTTTTGCTATTTTTATATCATCATCACTAACCTGATATTTTTGAATATGAGTTGACTAGTCTTTCAATTTGTGTATTTCTTGTTACTTAGGAAATATTTCTCAACGCCACTTACTTTGACTTTTTCCTCCTAACTCACTGCTTTCCACTTTTTCACTTTTCACCACTTTTAACTTTCTAACCTCTCCCTTTGCTTTTTAACTAACTCCTTCAACTTTTTACTTCATGGCATGATTATTGTTTTTCCTAATTAACAGGTATTCTACTTATACCATATTTTGGATTGTAATTTCTTATCTCAGCTTTTTAACTCCGAAACAATCCAAAATGCACAATTATTCAACTCATTTCATAATTCTACTGCTCCTTTGCCACTATGTGCTTATCTTGTTATTTGCCTACTTGTTTTCCTATTTTTATTATATCTTGGAATTTCTGCTTTTCAGGATGTCTGACCCTCAAAGAAAAGGAAAAGGCAAGGCTACCACTGGTAAAAGGAAAAGAGGAGAATCCTCTATGTCTATCTTGGACATCATGCATGATGACTCCTAGCGGGAAAAGCACTTTACCCCGCAGGAGAAGGCTGACCAGCTCCTCCCTGCCAATGATCCCATTAAGTTTGCAAACCGATACTGTGAGCTGAAGTATCCAGTGTTTGCCACCTCCAGGAACCTGTACCTGGAGAGGACTCTGAAAATTCTAGAAGAACTACAGCAGTACACCTCCGATCAGATCAAATAGAGAGGCTGGTTCTTCTTGGAGAGAAACCTGACAGAGGTCAATGCTTCCTGGGTAAAAGAGTTTTACTGCAATTATTTCAAGACTTCCCTGGATGCAGTGCACCTCAGAGGGAAACAAATACTGGTCACTGAAGAGGCCATTGAGGACATTCTGCACCTTCAGCCTAAGTCAGATCAGCCTGACGGTTACCAAAAGGCTAAAGAGGACATGCGCTTCATGAGATTTGACTGGGATGCTGTCAAGTAGAGGATAGCCCTTGATCCGACTGTCCTATGGGTCATGGGTAAGAACACCACAATGCCTAAAGAAATCAAGCTTATGTATCTGAATGATGAGGCTCGGCTCTGGTACCAGATCCTGAGCAACTTTGTTATGCTGAGCACTCATGAGACAGAGCTGCCTGCCACTATGATCACCCTTCTCTGGTGTGTGCTGGAGGGTAAGGACCTATATCTGCCACGATTCATCCGGCACTTTATAGCCAGGGTCCATGTTAGAGGCACCCTCCCGTTCCCATATCTGATCACCCAGCTAGGCCGTCAAGCTGACGTGCCTTGGGAGCTTGGTGATGAGAAGCCACCTGCTGCGGACTGCAAGAAGATTATCCCTCACAGCAGGAAGTTTCGAGCTTTGGGCTATACACCTCCATTCCTCACCGCTTCTGATGAGACAGCCATACCTTCAGCTACCCCTTCTTCTTCCACTGCTGCACCAGCCCCACCCACTGCACCTCCACCTGCCTCAGAGCCCGTTTACTACCTCGTGCACCGCTTATTCCAGCAGCTGGACCAGATGGAGTGCCGCAACAAGCGGCGATATGAGAGATCTGAGCATCGCAACAAGCGATGCTATGAGCACCTCAAGATAATGATCCAATCTGGCAGCAACTTCCCCTCCGAACCTGACACACCATCAAAGCCATCTGAGGAGGAGGCAGAGGAGCATGAGGAGGAGACCCATCCACAGAGAGAGGCCGAGCAGGCAGGCTCAGAGCAGGCTACACCACAACAGGAGGAGCCACACCAGATACAGGCCGCAGATCCAGAGATTCCTATCCAGTCAGAGCCTCCACTACAGCAGACAGATCCTCCTACCCTCATCCAGTCCGCAGACTCTCAGGCCACCACAGAGACTCCAGCAGCCCATCCTTCTGATGATGACACTCCTTTACACCCAGCTTGAGTGGGCATCGAGGACGATGCTTTATTTTAAGTGTGGGGAGGTCGCCATCCCTGGCGTATTTCTTTTTGGTGAACCACTACGGACTCCTTTTATCTTATTTTGTTTATTTTTCTGTATTTTTATCTTTATTTTTACTTTTTAGTACGTATACACTGTTCTTTTGCTATATTTTTACTCTATTTCCGCATTTTGCACATTAGTTTATACCTTAGCCAGTTAGTTTAGTTTGCAATTCTAAACTTATTAGTTATAGAATATGTGGATTAATTAGTATAGTTTACCCTTTTAGCATATGATAGTTTGGTTTGAATTGAAAATAAAAAGGAAGTAAACTAGAGACTTTAACATAATCAAAACAATCCACACACCTTGTATATATAGCATTACATGTTAGTTAGTTAACAACATTTCATCAAGGAACAACACTAAAACTTTAAAGGCACCCTAAGATTTACATTGAGAATAATGGGAACTCTTAATTTCTACTTGCATGGCATGTATAACTGATATATGATTTTTGAGCTAGAGAACACACAACTTGTGAGTTTTGAGCTTAATTGTATGGTTACATTCAAACCATAATTTTTATTCCTGTGTGTTTTTCCCTCCTTTTTCATTCTGGTGTTCTTTACTTTGTTTTAGTCTATATGTCCAATTATAGAGTATAGATACATACTAAGAGATGATTGAGGCCATCATTTGAATTTTTCCTCACTTACCCCAAATTATCCTACCTTTTACATCACCTTTGTTAGCCCCCTTGAGCTTTTTAATCCCCTCTTGTTCTAAAAACCACATTACTAGCCTTAAGCAGAAAAACAAAATAAAAATCCCAAGTTGAATCCTTGGTTAGCTTAAGATAGAAATTGTGTATTGTTTAAGTATGGGGAACTTTATGGGAACATGGATGATAGAAACAAAGGTGGAAAGTTAAAAAGAATAAAGATGTTTCAAAATATAAATTTGGGAAGTATGCTCATGTGAAATCAAAACAATTGAATTACCATGTGCATTATAAAATAATAATAATAATTATTATTATTATTTACATTTTTAGTATTTAATTAAGGGGATAAAAAAAATTCCCCAATAGCAAAAATAAAAAAAATCAATGCACATGGAATAAAATTAAAGTTAATGCATGAACTTGCAATACAAAGTGAGATAACTTGGGCAAATAGGTTAAAAAACTTTGATTTATAAAATATGTATGTTAGGTGAGATCTTAGACTAATCAAGGATTCACTTATTAGCTCACTTAGCCTTATACATATACCCTTACCTTTACCTTGGCCCCATTACAACCTTGAAAAAGACCTCATGATTTTTGTATACCTATATTCTATAATTGTTGATTGGTTAGATGAAGAACAAAGTTATAAAAAGTAAGGATAAAAAGAAGAATAGAGTGATTAACCCAATAAACACTGAGTGACTAGAGAGTAAACACAAAATCCAGTGAGAGTTCAATAGCTCATCACCATATATCTCTGCTTAAATTGTTAATTATCTTGCAAGTTTGTAAAATATTTTTACCCATCTCAATTGTAAAAGTGCTTTAACATTATCTAGGGTTTAGCTATGCGTATATGATTCCTTGAGAATGTGAATTAATTTAACTACATGTAAGTTTTATATACAAGTGAATAACAATTAGAATTGCATGATTCATTTAGGTAGTTGTATTTAGGATAGATTACATTGCATGAGATTCCACCACTTTGACCTTACCTTACTCTTTATCTTGGATTTAGCATGAGGACATGCTATTGTTTAAGTGTGGGGAGGTTGATAAACCCATATTTTATGATATATATTGTGCTCAATTTAAGTGATTTATTCAACCCTTCACCCACTTATTCATGTAAATTGCATGGTTTCACTTTTCCTTCCTTATTATGTGATATATGTGAAATACATGTTTCCTATGCTTTGAAATTATTTATTTTAATTACCCTTTATTAACATTCGATGCCGTGATTTGTGTGTTGAGAAGTTTCAGATCTTCTAAGGCAGGAATGACTTAAAGGATGGAAAGAAAACATATAAAAATAGAAGAAAAGCACAAAATGGAGTTTTTGAAGAAACTGGCAGCGATGCGAACTCATGGACGACGCGGTCGCATGCCCAGCGCGAAAAGGCAGCGACGCAAACGCGTGACTGACACGGACGTGCGCCATGACCAGAACACAGATGATGCGTACGCATGACCGAAGCAAACGCGTGATAAGGAAAACTCCAGATGACGCGACCGCGTGACCCACGCGGACGTGTGACAGACGCCACGTACCAGAAATTACAGAAAACGCTCCCCGCTATTTCTGAAACCCTTTTTGGCCCAGATCCAAGTCCAGAAGGCACAGATTAGAGGTCATAAAGTGGGAGAATGCATCCATTCATGATCATGTCTTCAATTATTCACTTTTCATAGTTTAGATGTAGTTTTTAGAGAGAGAGAGGTTCTCTCCTCTCTCTTAGGTTTTTAGGATTAGGATTCCTCTTAAAGGATTTAGAATTTCAACTCTTCATCAGGTTCAATATTCCTTTTACTTTATATTTCTCTTTTACTTTCAGATATTTTAATGCTATCTTTTAATTACTTATGTTGCCAGATTGGCTTATGATCTCTTTATGTTTAGATTGATTTTCTATTTAATATAATTTGAGGTATTTCAAAATTATGATTGCTTTCCTTTATTTATATAAATAATTTAGATTTTTCCCGTTTTGCTTTGGTTGATTAATTGGTACCTCTTGAGTTGTCAAACTCATTGTGATTGATAATTGTTATCTTTCCTGGTTGATTTAAATTCCTATAACTCTAGTCTCCCCTTAGGAGTTGACTAGGACTTTAGGTGTTAAATTGATTTATCCCCTTGACTTACCTTCATAGTTAGAGGTTGACTTAGTGGAGAGCAAAATATAATTCTCATCACCATTGATAAGGATAACTAGGATAGGACTTCCGAATTTTTATACCTTGCCAAGAGTTTATTTTACTGTTATTTATTTATTTTATTTGTCATTTAAATTACTTGTTCCTTACTTTCAAAACCCCCAATTTACAAAACTCATAACCAATAATAAGAACATACCACCCTGCAGTTCCTTGAGAAGACGACCTGAGGTTTAAATACTTCGGTTATCAATTTTAAAGGGGTTTGTTACTTGTGACAACTAAAACTTTTGTAAGAAAGGTTGATTGCTTGGTTTAGAAACTATACTTGCAACGAGAATTTATTCTGAATTCTAAACCGTCAATCTTCCGCTCTTCATCCTCTCCAGAGTTTTGTGCATTAGCTTCTCTTAGCTTCCTCTTTAGAGTCCTTTCAGGTTCAGGATCAGCTTCAACAAGGATGTTCTTATCCCTGTTTCTGCTCATATGTAAAAGAAGAGAACAGAAAAGAAGAAGAATCCTCTATGTCACAGTATAGAGATTCTTTTATGTGAGTAGAAGAATAGAAGAAATAGAATGAAGAAGGGAGAAGGAGAAGAAGAATTCGAACACAGAGAGAGGGAGAGGGTTCGAATTATGAGAAGAAGAGAAGTGTTAGTAAATAAATAAAATAAATAGAAAGAGATGAGAGGGAGAGAGTTTTTGAATTTTTAATTTAAAAGAGAAGAAAAATATTTTTGTTTTTATTTTAATTATTGGTTAGTATTCAAAAATTAAGAAGAGAAATAAAATAAAATTAGAATTTAAAACAATTAGTTAATTAAAAAGAATTTTGAAAAAGTTGTTTGTGATTTTCGAAAATAAGAGAGAGAAAAGTAGTTAGGTGATTTTGAAAAGGATGAGAAATAGTAAACTTTTTAAAATCAAACAAAAAGTCAACTGGTTAATTGAAAAAGATTTGAAAATCAATTTTGAAAAGATAGGAAGTTAGAAAAAGATTTTGAAATTAAATTTTTGAAAGAGATATGATTGAAATTTATTTTGAAAAAGATTGAAAAGGAAATTAAGAAGATTTGATTTTTGAAATTAAACTTGATTACTTGACTAACAAGAAACTAAATGATATGATTCTAGAATTTAAAGATTGATCCTTTCTTAATAGGCAAGTAACAACTTAAAATTTTTGAATCAAAACATTAAATGTTAGCAATAATTTCGAAAATTATGAAATAAAATTAAGAAAAAGGTTTTGAAAATTAATTTTGGAGAATTTTCGAAAAACATGAAAGAAAAATGAAAAAAAAAATTGATTTTGAAAAAGATTTGAAAAGATAGGATTTTTAAATTGAAATTTTGACTTGACTAACAAGAAACAACTAAAAATTGAAACTTTTGACTAAATTAACTCAAAATTTCAAAATTTATGAGTAAAATAAGGGAAAGATATTATTTTTTATTTTTGAAATTAATGAGGAGAGAGAAAAATAACAAAATGATGCAAAACATAAGAAATTAAAATCAAAACAACTAATGTATGCAAGAACACTTTGAATGTCAAGATGAACACCAAGAACACTTTGAAGATCATGATGAATACCAAGAACATATTTATGAAAATTTTTAAGAAAAGAAAAACATGCAAGACACTAAACTTAAAAATTTTTAAACTTTAGACACTAATAATTCAAAAAATGCACAAGAAAAACAAGAAAAGACAACAAACAAGAAAGTCATAAGATTAAACACAGAAAATCAGCAAGAACAACTTGAAGATCAAACAAGAACACAGTGCATATAATTTTGAAAATTAAAGGGAAATTAAAATATGCAATTAACACCAAACTTAAAATTTGACACAAAATTTTTGGTTTTTATGATTTTATTAAATCTTTTTGTATTTTTTCGAAAATTATTTTGGAAAAAGAAATAAAGAGATACAAAATTTTTAATAAGAATTCCAAGAATCATGCAATGTTAGTCTAAAGCTTCGGTCCAAAAGAATTAGACATGGCCAGATGGCCAGCCAAGCTTGAAGTGAAAGCTTCGGTCCAAAAGGTTAGACATGGCCAAATAGCCAGCCAAGCCTTAGCATAAAACATACAAGCATGTCAGTGAGAAGTAGAAGCCTCAGTCCAAAAGATTAGACATGGCTAAGCAGTGAGCCAGGCTTCAACATATCTTATGAAACTCTAGAATTCGTTCTTAAAAATTCTGAAGAACAAATAAAAAATTTTTTTTCTTTTTTTTTGAATTTTTCGAAAAATATATATCTCTTTTTGTATTTTTTTTCGAAATTAAAATAAAAAGCTTAAAATATAAAATAAAATTACCTAATCTAAGCAACAGGATGAACCGTCAGTTGTCCAAACTCGAACAATCCCCGGCAACGGCGCCAAAAACTTGGTGCACGGAAATCGTGATTCACACTTTTCACATCTCCGCACAACTAACTAGCAAGTGCACTCGGTCGTCCAAGTAATAAACCTTACGTGAGTAAGGGTCGATCCCACAGAGATCGTCAGCTTGAAGCAAGCTATGGTCATCTTGTAAATCTCAGTCAGGCGGATTCAATTGGTTATGAGGTTTAGATAATTAAAAGATAAATAAAACATAAAATAAAATAAAGGTACTTACGTAATTCATTAGTGGGAATTTCAGATAAGCGTTTGGAGATGCTTTGTTGCTTCTGAACCTCTACTTTCCTATTGCCTTCTTCCAACCATGCGTGCTCTCTTCCATGGCAAGCTGTAGGATCCTCTCAGTGAAAATGGTCCTCTATGGTTTCTGCACGGCTAATCAACTGTCGAATTTCTCGTCTCGGATGAAAAATACCAGGTACAGCTACCGCATGGCTAATCATCTGTCGGTTCCTGCTAGCATCGGAATAGAATCCATTGATCCTTTTGCACACTGTCACTGTGCCCAACATTCGCAGGTTTGAAGCTCGTCACATTCATTCCTTCCCGAATACTACTCGGAATACCACAGACAAGGTTTAGACTTTCCGGATCCCAGGAATGCTGCTAATAATTCTAGCCTATACCACGAAGATACTAATCTCACGAACTTGGTCCGTGTATTAGATATCCAAGAGAGTATACTCCAGCTGTCATCTAATGACTACGTTGAACATCATGTAGACCGCTTTGTGGTTGTCAGGCATGCGATCCTGGCTAAGCGAGTAACGAAGATTGGGTGATTGTCACGGGTCACCCCTTCATTCTGACTTAACTGAATTAAGTATGAGAGTATATCTTGGAGAAGAAGTAGGCGTGAATTGAATAGAAAATAGTAGTAATTGCATTAATTCATGAAGAACAGCAGAGCCCCACACCTTAATCTATGGGGTGTAGAAACTCCACCGTAAAAAATACATAAGTGAAAATAGGTCCAGGCATGGCTGTGAGGCCAGCCTCCAAACGTGAACAATGGTCTCAGCTCCAAAGTATGAAAACTGGATCAAAAGTCGTAAAATAAATCTCTAAAAGTTATTTTTATACTAAACTAGTTACTAGGGTTTACAGAATTTGTGTAACTAAATGCAGATAGTGTAGAAATCCACTTCCAAGGCCCACTTGGTGTGTGCTTGGGCTGAGCATTGAGCTTTACACGTGCATAGGCTATTCCTAGAGTTAAATGCCAGCTTGGATGCCAGTTTGGGCGTTTAACTCCAATTCTGGTGCCAGTTTGGGCGTTTTACGCTAGGAAGTTTTAGGCTAGATTTGGACGCTAGTTTGGGCCATCAAATCTCAGGCAAAGTATGAACTATTATATATTTCTGGAAAGCCCAGGATGTCTACTTTCCAACGCAATTCAGAGCGCGCCAATTGGGCCTCTATAGCTCCAGAAAATCTACTTTGAGTGCAGGAGGGTCAGAATCCAATAGCATCTGCAGTCCTTTTTCAGCCTCTAAATCAGATTTTTGCTCAGGTCCCTCCATTTTAGCCAGAAAATACTTGAAATTATAGAAAAATACACAAACTTCTAGTAAAGTCCAGAAATGTGATTTTTGCATAAAAACTAATAAAAATATAATAAAAAGTAATTAAAACATACTAAAAACTATGTAAAAACAATGCCAAAAAGGGTATAAATTATCCGCCCATCAACGACCCTTCACACTCAGCTTGACTGAGCATCGAGGATGATGCTATTATATAAGTATGGGGAGGTCACCATCTCTGACGGATTTTATTTTGGTGAACTACTTTCAGACCCTTTTTATCCTATTTTGTTTCATTTTCTGTATTTTTATTTTATTTTATTTTATCTTATTTTCCTTTCAGTATTTGCACATTTTCTTTTACTGTATTTTTGTTTATTTCTACTTTATTACATTTTGCACTTTGGGCTGTATATATCTTAGATATTTAGCTTGATTTACACTCTTAGTTTATTAGTTGTGATTTAGAAAAATATGAATTATTAAGTTTAGTTTACCCTTTTTTTTAGCATATGAGAATTTGGTTTAATTGAAAATAGAGAGTAAACTAGAAATTTTTAGTTTTTCATAATTACAACAATCCACTTAGCATAGATATATAGTAATAAGTGTTGGCAAATTGATGACATTTTTCAAGAAATGTATTTATTTTTACAAAATCCATTCAAACATTCACATTGATTAGAGTTGAAATTCTTTATCCCTACTTGCATGATATACATGACTAATATATGGTTTTGGGCCAAAGAACACACAACCTGTGAGATTTGAGCTTAATTGCATGGTTACATTATTTAGCCATAATATTTTATTCTTGTGTGTTTCCTTCCCTATGATTGCAATCTTTTACTTTGTTCCATTCTATATGTCCAATATAGAATGTATTTACATGCTTGCATATGATTGAGGCCATTACTTATTTTTGCTCACTTATCCCAAATAGCCTACCTTTTTAAGTCACCCTTGTTTGCCACCTTGAGCCTTTTAATCTCATTTATTCTGTATTTTACCACATCACTAGCCTTAAGCAGAAAAATAAATTAATTACACCCAAATTGTATCTTTGGTTAGCTTAAGATAGAGATTGTGTATCCAGTAAGTGTGGGGAAATTATGAGAACACGGGTTGATAGGAAAGGATTAAATTGACAAAATACTTGGAATTTGGGTGCATGCTCATGTGAGACCAAAATAATTAAAATACTATGTGCATTGATATGTTATGTTTAATTTCAAAAAATAAATAAAAAAATATATATTTTCCTATAATTAAGTAAGCAAATAAGGGGACAAAATTACCCCAGTATTAAGTATAGTAAAAATCAATGCACATGTGATGAAATTAAAAATAATTTGGTACATGAATATGTGATACAAAAGTGGGAAATTTGGGAAGTTAGGCATAATTTTAGAGTTATATAGAATATGTATATATTAGGTGAGATCTTAGACTAATCAAGGATTCAATTTATAGCTCACTTGGCCATACATGTATCTTCACACTTGCCTTAACCCCATTACAACCTTGAAAAGACCTCATGATGTTTGCATGTGTACATTAAATATTTGTTGATTGGTTAGATGAAGAACAAAGTTTTAGAAAGCATGACTAGAGAAGAGTAGAGTGATTAATCCTAAACACTGAGTGATTAGAGTGTATATACAAATCTAGTGAGGGTTCAATAGATCATTTCCATATATCCATGTTTAATCACTGTTATTCCTGCAAGTTTGTAAACTCTTTTGATTGACTCAACTCAACTGTGAATGTGTTTTGATATGATTTGGCCTTTGGCTGTGCATATGTGATTCCTTGAAAAATTTGACTCAATTTAACCACATGTAAGTGGTGCATGAAATTGTGATCATCAATGGCGCCAACAACTTGGTACGCACAATTATAATCTCAACTCTTTGTCACAACTCCGCACAACTAACCAGCAAGTGCACTGGGTCATCCAAGTAATAAACCTTACGTGAGTAAGGGTCGATCCCACGGAGATTGTCGGCTTGAAGCAAGTTATGGTCATCTTGTAAATCTCAGCCAGGCAGATTCAAATGGTTATGGAGAATTGATAATTAAAAGATGAATAAAATACAAAATAAGATAGAGATAGTTATATAATTCATTGGTGAGAATTTCAGATAAGCGTATGAAGATGCTTTGTTCCTCCTGAACTTCTGCTTTCCTATTGTCTTCATCCAATCATTCATACTCCTTTCCATGGCAAGCTTTATGTTGGGTTTCACCGTTGTCAATGGCTACCTCCCGTCCTCTCAGTGAAAATGGTCCAAATGCGCTATCACCACACGACTAATCATCTGTCGGTTCTCGATCATGTTGGAATAGGATCCATTGATCCTTTTGCGTCTGTCATTACGCCCAACACTCGCGAGTTTGAAGCTCATCACAGACATCCCTTCCCAGATCCTACTCGGAATACCACAGACAAGGTTTAGACTTTCCAGATCTCAGGAATGGCCGCCAATAATTCTAGCCTATACCACGAAGGTTCTAATCTTAGATTAGAAACCCAAGAGAGTATACTCCAGCTGTCGTCCAATGACTACGTTGAACATCATGTAGATCACTTTGTGGTTGTCAGGCACGCAACCTTGGCTAAGCGAGTAACGAAGATTGGGTGATTGTCACGGATCACCCCTTCATTCTGACTTAACTGAATTAAGTACAAGAGTATATCTTAGAGAAGAATTAGGCGTGAATTGAATAGAAAACAGTAGTAATTGCATTAATTCATGAAGAACAACAGAGCTCTACATCTTAATCTATGGTGTGTAGAAACTCCACCGTTGAAAATACATAAGAACAAAAGGTCTAGGCATGGCCATGAGGCCAGCCTCAAACGTGAACATATAAGTTCCAAAGATGAAAAGGTATCTCCAAAAGTATGAATATACAATAGCAAAATGTCCTATTTATAGAAAACTAGTAGCTTAGGGTTACAGAAATAAGTAATTAATGCAGAAATTCACTTCTGGGCCCACTTGGTGTGTGCTAGGGCTGAGCATTGAAGCTTTCATGTGTAGAGACTTTTCTTGGAGTTAAACGCCAGCTTTTGTGCCAGTTTGGGCATTTAACTCCAGCTTTTATGCCAGTTCTGACGTTTTGACGCCAGAATTTTTATCCTGACTTGGAACGCCGGTTTGGGCCATCAAATATTGGGCAAAGTATGGACTATCATATATTGCTGGAAAGCCCAGGATGTCTACTTTCCAACGCAATTCAGAGCGCGCCAATTGGGCCTCTATAGCTCTAGAAAATCCACTTCGAGTGCAGGGAGGTCAGAATCCAACAACATCTGCAGTCCTTTTTCAGCCTCTGAATCAGATTTTTGCTCAGGTCCTTCAATTTCAGCCAGAAAATACCTGAAATCACAGAAAAACACACAAACTCAAAGTAAAGTCCAGAAATATGATTTTTATTTAAAAACTAATAAAAATATAATGAAAACTAACTAAAACATACTAAAAACTACCTAAAAATAATGCCAAAAAGCGTATAAATTATCCGCTCATCACAACACCAAACTTAAATTGTTGCTTGTCCCCAAGCAACTGAAAATCAAATAGGATAAAAAGAAGAAAATATACAATGAATTCCAAAAACATATGGGCCCTCTTATCCACTGATGCTCAAAGCCTTAGATCCTTTTTATTTTACCCTTGCCTTTTGGTTTAAAGGGCTATTGGCTTTTTCTGCTTGCTTTTTCTTTCTCTCTTTTTTTCTTTTTCTTTTTTTTCTTTATTTTTTTGCCTCTTTTTTTTGCATATATTTTTTCTACAAGCTTTTCACTGCTTTTTCTTGCTTCAAGAATTAATTTTTTGATTTTTTTGATTATCAAATAACATTTCTCCTTTTTCATCATTCTTTCAAGAGCCAACAATTTTATCAAATATGCACTGTTCAAGCATTAATTCAGAAAAACAAAAAGTATTACCACCACATCAAAATAATTAAACTATTTTAAAATTTGAAATTCATGTACTTCTTGTTCTTTTGCAATTAAAAACATTTTTTATTTAAGAAAGGTGATGGATTAATAGGACATTCATAGCTTTAAGGCATATACACTAAGACACTAATGATCATGTAATAAGACACAAACATAAATAAAACACAAAGCATAATTTTCGAAAAACAGAAAAATAAGAACAAGGAAATTAAAGAACGAGTCCACCTTAGTGATGGCGGCTTGTTCTTCCTCTTGAAGATCTTATGGAGTCCTTGAGCTCCTCTATATCTCTTCCTTGCCTTTGTTGCTCCTCCCTCATGGCTCTTTGGTCTTCTCTAATTTCATAGAGGAGGATGGAATGGTCTTGGTGCTCCACCCTTAGTTGTCCCATGTTGGAACTTAGTTCTCCTAGGGATATGTTGATTTGCTCCCAATAGTTTTGTGGAGGAAAATGCATCCCCTGAGACATCTCAGGGATTTCATGATGAGGAATTTTCTCATGCTCTTGCCCACGAGTGGGCTCTCTTATGTGCTCCATCCTTTTCTTAGTGATGGGCTTGTCCTCATCAATGAGGATGTCTTCCTCTATGTCAATTCCAGCTGAATTGCAGAGGTGACAAATGAGATAAAGGAAGGCTAACCTTGCCAAAGTAGAGGACTTGTCCGCCACCTTGTAGAGTTCTAGGGATATAACCTCATGAACTTCTACTTCCTCTCCAATCATGATGCTATGGATCATGATAGCCCGGTCTAAAGTAACTTCAGACCGGTTGCTAGTAGGAATGATTGAGCGTTGGATGAACTTCAACCATCCCCTAGCCACGGGCTTGAGGTCATGCCTTCTTAGTTGAACTGGCTTCCCTCTTGAATCTCTCTTCCATTGAGCGCCCTCTTCACAAATGTCTATGAGGACTTGGTCCAATTGATCAAAGTTGACCCTTCTAGTGTAGGGGCATGCATCTCCTTGCATCATGGGCAAGTTGAATGCCAACCTTACATTTTCCTGACTAAAATCTAAGCATTTTCCTCGGACCATTGTGAGCCAATTCTTTGGGTCCGGGTTCACACTTTGATCATAGTTCTTGGTGATCCATGCATTGGCATAGAACTATTGAACCATTAAGATCCCGACTTGTTGAATGGGGTTGGTGAGTATTTCCCAACCTCTTCTTCGAATTTTATGTCGGATCTCTGGATATTCGCCCTTTTAAGCTTGAAAGGGACCTCGGGGATCACCTTCTTCTTGGCCACAACTTCATAGAAGTGGTCTTGATGCACCCTTGAGATGAATCTCTCCATCTCCCATGACTCAGAGCTGGAAGCTTTTGCCTTCCCTTTCCTCTTTCTAGAGGTTTCTCCGGCCTTTGGTGCCATAAATGGTTATAGAAAAACAAAAAGCAGTGTTTTTACCACACCAAACTTAGAAGATTTGCTCGTCCTCGAGCAAAAGAAGAAAGAAAAGAGTAGAAGAGGAAGAAATAGAGGAGATGGAGGGGGGTGTAGTGTTTCAGCTAAGGGGGTAAGTAGTGTGTATGATGTGTGAAAATGAAGGAGTAAAGAGGGGTTTATATAGGAGTGGAGAGAGGGGTAGGGTTCGGCCATGTATGGGTGGGTATGGGAGGGAAAGTGGTTTGAATTTGAATAGTAAGGTATGTGGGGTTTTATGATGGATGGATGTGGATTGGTGAAGAGATTATGGAGAAGAGGGTAGGATTTGATAGGTAAGGGGTTTTTGGGGAAGGGTGTTATGGGAAGGTGTGAAGAAGAGAGAGATGAAGTAGGTGGGGATCCTGTGGGGTCCACAGATCCTGAGGTGTCAAGAATTTCTCATCCCTGCACCATGTTGGCATGTAAACGCCCCCTTGATTGCCAATCCTGGCATTAAACGCCAGGTTCCTGCCCATTTCTGGCGTTTAACGCCAACTTTTCTCCCCTTTCTGGCATTTAAACGCCAGCTCTGTGCCCATTTCTGGCGTTAAACGCCAGTCTGGTGCCCATTTCTGACGTTAAACGCCCAGAATGGTGCCAGACTGGGCGTTTAACGCCCATTCTGCTACCCATACTGGCGTTTAAACGCCAGTAAGCTTCTCTTCCAGGGTGTGCTATTTTTAATACTATTTTTTATTCTGTTTTTGCTTTTTCAGTTATTTTTGTGGCTTCACATGATCATCAACCTACAGAAAACATAAAATAACAATGGAAAATAAATAGATATGATAAAATTGGGTTGCCTCCCAACAAGCGCTTCTTTAATGTCAATAGCTTGATAGTGGGCTCTCATGGAGCCTCACAAATACTTAGAGCATGATGATGGCCTCCCAACACCAAACTTAGAATTTGAATGTGGAGTCTCTAATTGACTCTGTATCGAGAGAAGCTTTTCATGCTTCCTCTCCATAGTTACAGAGGGAGATCCTTGAGCTTTAAACACAAGGGAGTCCTTATTCACTTGAAGGACCAATTCTCCTCTGTCAACATCAATCACAGCTTTTGCTGTGGCTAGGAAGGGTCTGCCAAGGATGATGGATTCATCCATACACTTCCCAGTGGCTAGGATTTTGAAATCAGCAGGGATGTAGAGGCCTTCAACCTTTACCAAGACATCCTCTACAAGTCCATAAGCCTGTTTCCTTGAATTGTCTACCATCTCTAGTGAGATTTTTGCAGCTTGTACCTCAAGGATCCCTAGCTTCTCCATCACAGAGAGAGGCATGAGGTTTATACTTGACCTTAGGTCACACATAGCCTTTTCAAAGGTCATGGTGCCTATGGTACAAGGTATTGAGAACTTTCCAGGATCCTGTCTCTTCTGAGGCAATCTCTGCCTAGTCAAGTCATCCAGTTCTTTAGTGAGCAAGGGGGGTTCATCCTCCCAAGTCTCATTACCAAATAACTTAGCATTTAGCTTCATGATTGCTCCAAGGTATTTAGCAACTTGCTCTTCAGTAACATCTTCATCCTCTTCAGAGGAAAAATACTCATCAGAGCTCATGAATGGCAGAAGTAAATTCAATAGAATCTCTATGGTCTCAGTGTGAGCCTCAGATTCCTATGGTTCCTCATTAGGGAACTCCTTGGAGGCCAGTGGACGTCCATTGAGGTCTTCCTCAATGGAAATCACTGCCTTTCCCTCCTCTATGCATTTGGCCATGTGGGACGTGTTTATGGCCTTGCATTCTCTCTTTGGGTTCTCTTCTGTATTGCTTGGGAGAGTACTAGGAGGGAGTTCAGTAATCCTCTTACTCAGCTGACCCATTTGTGCCTCTAAATTTCTAATAGAGGACCTTGTTTCAGTCATGAAACTTTGAGTGGTCTTAGATAGATCAGAGACTACAGTTGCTAAGTCAGAGTGGCCCTGCTTAGAATTCTCTGTCTGTTGCTGAGAAGATGATGGAAAAGGTTTGCTATTGCTAAACCTATTTCTTCCACCATTACTGTTGTTGAAGCCTTGTTGAGGCCTCTGTTGGTCCTTCTATGAGAGATTTGGATGATTTCTCCATGAAGGATTATAGGTGTTTCCATAGGGTTCTCCCATGTAATTCACCTCTTCCATTGCTGGGTTTTTAGGATCATAAGCTTCTTCTTCTTATGAAGCTTCTTTCGTACTGCCTGTTGCTGCTTGTATGCCAGACAGACTCTGAGAGATCATATTGACTTGCTGAGTTAATATTTTGTTCTGAGCCAATATGGCATTCATAGTATCAATCTCAAGAACTCCTTTCTTCTGATTTGTCCCATTATTCACAGGGTTCTTTTCAGAAGTGTACATGAATTGGTTATTTGCAACCATCTCAATGAGTTCCTGAGCTTCTGCAGGCGTCTTCTTTAGATGAAGAGATCCTCTAGCAGAGCTGTTCAATGACATCTTGGACAGTTCAGACAGATCATCATAGAAGATACCTATGATGCTCCATTCATAAAGCATGTCAGAAGGACACTTTCTGATCAATTGCTTGTATCCTTCCTAAGCTTCATAGAGGGATTCACCTTCCTTCTGTCTGAAGGTCTGGACCTCCACTCTTAGCTTACTCAATTTTTGAGGTGGAAAGAATTTGGCTAGAAAGCACTGACCAGCTTTTCCCAAGAGTTCAGGCTTTCCTTAGGTTGTGAATCCAACCATATCCTAGCTCTGTCTCTTACAACAAAAGGGAATAGCATAAGTCTGTAGACCTCAGGAACAACCCCATTGGTCTTGACAGTGTCATAGATTTGCAAGAATTTAGCTAAAAACTGATGAGGATCTTCCAATGGAAGTCCATGAAACTTGCAATTCTGTTGCATTAGAGAAACTAATTGAGGCTTAAGCTCAAAGTTGTTTGCTCCAATGGCAGGGATTGAGATGCTTCTCCCATAGAAGTCGGGAGTAGGTGCAGTAAAGTCACCAAGCACCTTCCTTGCATTGTTGCCATTGTTGTTGTTTTCGGCTGCCATGGCTTCTTCTTGTTTGAAAATTTCTTTTAGGTCCTCTCCAGAGAGTTGTGCTTTAGCTTCTCTTAGCTTTCTCTTCAAGGTCCTTTCAGGTTCAGGATTAGCTTCAACAAGAATGCCTTTGTCCTTGCTCCTACTCATATGAAAGAGAAGAGAACAAGAAAGTATGGAATCCTCTATGTCACAGTATAGAGATTCCTTGAGGTGTCAGAGGAAGAGAAGAATGGAAGGAGGAGGTAGAGAAGAGAGAATTCAAACTTATAGAGGGAGAGTCTGAATTGCTGATAGTGGAGGAGTGTTAGTCCTTAAATAGAAGGATGTGAGAGGAGGGGAAGAATTTTCAAAATCAAATTTAAAAAGATTTTGAAATAATTAAAAGAAATTTTGAAAAAATTGATTGATGATTTTCGAAAATTAAAATTGAGAAAGTAGTTTAGTAATTTTGAAAAAAAAAAGATTTTGAAATTAGAAATCAAAAAGATATGATTGAAAATCAATTTTTAAAAAGATGTGATTGAGAAGATATGATTGAGAAAATATGGTTTTTAAGAAGATATGATTGACAAATAATTAAAAAGATTTGATTTCTAAAATTAATGCCTTGGCTAACAAGAAATTTAAAAGATATGATTCTAAAATTTAATTATTGAACCTTTCTTAATAGACAAGTAACAACTTGAAAGTTTTGAATTAAATCATTAATTGTAGCAAGGATTTTCGAAAATGCTAAAAAAAATGGAAAGGAATTGATTTTGAAAAGATATTATTGAAAAGATATGATTTGAAAAAGATTTGATTTTTGAAAAATTATGAAAATTTGAAAAAGATTTGAATAAAAAATAAAATCTTCCCTCTTGTGCCATCCTGGCATTAAACGCCCAAAATGGTATCCATTTTGGCGTTTAACGCCCAAAATTCTACCTTTTTGGGCGTTTAACGTCCAGCCAGGTACCCTGGCTGGCGTTTAAACACCAGTTTTCCTTCCTTACTGGGCGTTTTGAACGCCCAGCTTTTTTTTCTGTAATTCCTCTGCTGTATGTTCTGAATCTTCAATTCTCTGTATTATTAACTTGAAAAGACATCATTTTGAAATTTTTTTTTTAAATTTTTAATGATGAAAAATAATCAAAATGCAACTAATCATGAAAACTAAGATCAAACAAACAATGCATGCAAGACACCAAACTTAGAAATTTTCATATTAGAGACGCTAACAAATTGAGAATGCATATGAGAAACAATAAAACACACAAAACAAGAGAATTTAAAGATCAGAGCAAGGAAATCATCAAGAACAACTTGAAGATTAATGAAGAACATAATTCATATATTCGAAAAATGCAGGGAATTGAATAAATATGCAGGACACCAAACTTAAAATTTGACACCAGACTTAAACAAGAAACACAAATTATTTTTTATTTTTGTGATTTTAAAATTTTGTTGTATATTTTTCGAAAATTATTTTGGAAAAGAAAATAGAGATATTCAAAATTTTTAATAAGAATTCCAAGAATCATGCAATGTTAGTCTAAAACTCCGGTCCAGGAATTAGACATGGCTTACTAGCCAGCCAAGCTTTCAGTGAAAGCTCCAGTCCAAAACACTAGACATGGCCAATGGCCAGCCAAGCTTTAGCAGATCATTACTTTCAACAGCAAGATTGATAGAAATCATCAAGCTCTTATGATGATAAGTTGAAACCTCGGTCCAAAAGATTAGATATGGCTTCACAGCCAGCCAGACTTCAACAGATCATCATAAAACTTTAGAATTCATTCTTAAAAACTCTGAAGAACAGAATAGAAAAAAATTTGTATTTTTGAAATTTTTTTTCGAAAATAAGAAAGTAAAAAGCTTAAACATAAAATAAAATTACCTAATCTAAGCAACAAGATGAACCGTCAGTTGTCCAAACTCGAACAATCCCCGGCAACGGCGCCAAAAACTTGGTACATGAAATTGTGATCATCAATGGCGCCAACAACTTGGTACGCACAATTGTAATCTCAACTCTTTGTCACAACTCCGCACAACTAACCAGCAAGTGCACTGGGTCCTCCAAGTAATAAACCTTACGTGAGTAAGGGTCGATCCCACGGAGATTGTCGGCTTCAAGCAAGCTATGGTCATCTTGTAAATATCAATCAGGTAGATTCAAATGGTTATGGAGAATTGATAATTAAAAGATGAATAAAATATAAAATAAGATAGAGATACTTATGTAATTCATTGGTGAGAATTTCAGATAAGCGTATGAAGATGCTTTGTTCCCTCTGAACTTCTGCTTTCCTATTGTCTTCATCCAATCATTCATACTCCTTTCCATGGCAAGCTTTATGTTGGGTTTCACCGTTGTCAATGGCTACCTCCCGTCCTCTCAGTGAAAATGGTCCAAATGCGCTGTCACCGCACGACTAATCATCTGTCGGTTCTCGATCATGTTGGAATAGGATCCATTGATCCTTTTGCGTCTGTCATTATGCCCAACACTCGCGAGTTTGAAGCTCATCACAGACATCCCTTCCCAGATCCTACTCGGAATACCACAGACAAGGTTTAGACTTTCCGGATCCCAGGAATGGCTGCCAATAATTCTAGCCTATACCACGAAGATACTAATCTCACAGACTCGGTCCGTGTATTAGATATCCAAGAGAGTATACTCCAACTGTCGTCCAATGACTACGTTGAACATCATGTAGACTGCTTTGTGGTTGTCAGGCACGCGAATCTTGGCTAAGTGAGTAACGAAGATTGGGTGATTGTCATGAGTAACCCCTTCATTCTGACTTAACTGAATTAAGTACGAGAGTATATCTTAGAGAAGAAGTAGGCGTGAATTGAATAGAAAACAGTAGTAATTGCATTAATTTATGAAGAACAGCAGAGCTCCACACCTTAATCTCTGGGGTGTAGAAATTCCACCGTAGAAAATACATAAGTGAAAAAGGTCTAGGCATGGCCGAGTGGCCAGCCCCCAAACGTGAACAATGATCAAAACAGGAACATATGATTCCAAAAGATGATATAAAATAAATCTCTAAAGTAGTTTTTATACTAAACTAGTAACCTAGGATTTACAGAAAATGAGTAACTAAGTGCAGATAGTGCAGAAATCCACTTCCGGAGCCCACTTGGTCTGTGCTTGGGCTGAGCATTGAAGCTTTTTCGTGCTTAGGCTGTTTCTGGAGTTAAACACCAACTTTGGTGCCAGTTTGGGCGTTTAACTCCAATTCTAGTGCCAGTTTGGGTGTTTTACGCCAAGATATTTTAGGCAGTCTTTGGACGCCAGTTTGGGCCATCAAATCTCGAGCAAAGTATAGACTATTATATAATGCTGGAAATTCCAGGATGTCTACTTTCCAACACAATTGAGAGCGCGCCAATTGGGTATCTGTAACTCCAGAAAATCCACTTCGAGTGCAGCAGGGTCAGAATCCAACAGCATCTGCAATCCTTTTTTAGCCTCTGAATCAGATTTTTACACAGGTCCCTCAATTTCAGCCAGAAAATACCTGAAATCACAGAAAAACACGCAAACTCATAGTAAATTCCAGAAATGTGATTTTTTAATAAAAACTAATAAAAATATAATGAAAAGTATCAAAAACATACTAAAAACTATGTAAAAACAATGCCAAAAAGGGTATAAATTATCCGCTCATCACAACACCAAACTTAAATTGTTGCTTGTCCCCAAGTAACTGAAAATAAAATAGAATAGAAAGAAGAGAAAATATAATAAATTCCAAACTTATCAATGAATATTATCTTCAATTAGATGAGTGGAACTTGTAGCCTTTTTGCTTCTGAACAGTTTTGGCATCTCCTTTTATCCTTTGAAGTTCAGAATGATTGGCATCTATAGGAACTCAGAATTCAGATAGTGTTATTGATTCTCCTAGTTCAGTATGTTGATTCTTAAACACAGCTACTTTATGAGTCTTGGCCGTGACCCTAAGCATTTTGTTTTCCAGTATTACCACCGGATACATAAATGCCACAGACACATGACTGGGTGAACCTTTTCTGATTGTGACTCAGCTTTGCTAGAGTCCCTAGTTAGAGGTGTCCAGAGCTCTTAAGCACAATTTTTTTGCTTTGGACCACGACTTTAACCGCTCAGTTTCAAGATTTTCACTTGACACCTTCACACCACAAGCACATGGTTAGGAACAGCTTGATTTAGCCGCTTAGGCCAGGATTTTATCCCTGTGGGCCCTCCTATCCATTAATGCTCAAAACCTTGGATCATTTTTACCCTTGCCTTTTGGTTTAAAGGGTTATTGGCTTTTTCTGCTTGCTTTTTCTTTTTTCTTTTTTTTCATATTTTTTTTCGCAAGCTTTGTCTATTCATTGCTTTTTCTTGCTTCAAGAATCAATTTTATGATTTTTCAGATTATCAATAACATTTCTCATTTTCCATTATTCTTTCAAGAGCCAACAATTTTAACATTCATGAACAACAATATAAAAAATATGCATTGTTCAAGCATTCATTCAGAAAACAAAAGGTATTGCCACCATATCAAAATAATTAAACTAATTTCAAGATAGAATTCGAAATCATGCATTTCTAGGTCTTTTGCAAATAAAAACATTTTTCATTTAAGAGAGGTGATGGATTCATAGGACATTCATAGCTTTAAGACATAGATACTAGACACTAATGATCATGTAATAAAGACACAAATATAGACAAAACATAAAGCATAATTTTTGAAAAACAGAAAAAATAAGAACAAGGAAATTAAAGAACGGGTCCACCTTAGTGATGGCGACTAGTTCTTCCTCTTGAAGATCTTATAGAGTGCTTGAGCTCCTCTATGTCTCTTCCTTGCCTTTGTTGCTCCTCCCTCATGGCTCTTTAGTCCTCTCTGATTTCATGGAGGAGGATGGAATGCTCTTGGTGCTCCATCCTTAGTTGTCCCATGTTGGAATTCAATTCTCCTAAGGAGGTGTTGATTTGCTCCCAATAGTTTTGTGGAGGAAAGTGCATCCCTTGAGGCATCTCAGGGATTTAATGATGAGTAACTTCCTCATGCTCTTATTGAGGTCCATGAGTGGGCTCTCTTGTTTGCTCCATCCTTTTCTTAGTGATGGTCTTGTCTCCTCTATGACAATTCCAGCTGAATTGCATAGGGTACAAATGAGATGAGGGAAGGCTAACCTTGCCAAAATAGAGGGCTTATCCACCACCTTGTAGAGTTCTAGGGATATAATCTCATGAACTTCTACTTCCTCTTCAATTATGATACTATGGATCATGATAGCCCGGTTTATTGTAACTTCAGACCAGTTGCTAGTAGGAATGATAGAGCGTTGGATGAACTCCAACCATCCCCTAGCCATGGGTTTGAGGTCAAGCCTTCTTAGTTGAACCAGCTTGCCTCTTGAGTCTCTCTTCCATTGAGCTCCTTCCACACAAATTTCCATGAGGACTTGGTCCAACCTTTGATCAAAGTTGACCCTTATAGTGAAAGGGTGAGGATCTCCTTGTATCATTGGCAAGTTGAATGCCAACCTCACATTTTCCGGACTGAAATCCAAGTAATTCCCCCGAACCATTGTGAGCCAATTCTTTGGGTTCGGGTTCATACTTTGATCATGGTTCCTAGTGATCCATGCATTAGCATAGAACTCTTGAACCATTAAGATTCTGACTTGTTGAATGGGGTTGGTGAGAGTTGTCCAACCTCTTCTTTGAATCTCATGTCAGATCTTCGGATATTCACTCTTTTTGAGCTTGAAGGGGACCTCGGGGATCACCTTTTTCTTGGCCACAACTTCATAGAAGTGGTCTTGATTCACTTTTGAGATGAATCTCTCCATCTCCCATGACTCGGAGGTGGAAACAATTGTCTTTCCTTTCCTCTTTCTAGGGGTTTCTCCAGCCTTAGGTGCCATTAATGGTTATGGAAAAATAAAAAGCTTTAGCTTTTCCCACACCAAACTTAGAATAGTTGCTCGTCCTCGAGCAAAAGAAGAAAGAAATGAGTAGAAGAAGAAGAAATTGAGGGAATGAAGGGAGGTGAGTGGTTCGGCCAAGGGAGAAAGAAGTGTTTGTGATGTGTGAAAATGAAGGTAGTGAGGATGGGTATTTATAGGGTAGGAAGGAGAGGGGATCCGTGTGAGAATGGGTGGGTTTGGGAGGGAAATGGTTTGAATTTGAATGGTGAGGTAGGTGGGGTTTTATGATGGATAGATGTGAGTGGTGAAGGGTATTTGGGGAAGAGTTATTGATGGGATTGGTCAAGGGTATTTGGGAAAGAGGGTTATGGAAAGGTATGAAGAGGAGAGAAGAAGAGGTGGGGTAAGTGGGAATCCTGTGGGGTCCACAGATCCTGAGGTGTCAAGGAATTCTGCTCCCTGCACCATTCTGGCGTTCAAACGCCCATTCTGTGCCAATTCTGGCATTTAACACCAGCTCTACTACCTTTCCTGGCGTTAAACGCCACTCTGCTACCCAATTCTGGCATTAAACGCCAGCCAGATGCCCATTTCTGGCGTTTAATGCCCAGAATGCTGCCAGGCTGGGCGTTAAATGCCCATTCTGCTATCCCTACTAGCGTTTAAACGCCAGTAAGTCTGTCCTTCAGGGTGTGCTGTTTTTCATGCTGTTTTTCATTTTGCTTTAATTTTGTAGTTGTTTTTATGACTTCACATGATCATCAACCTAAAGAAAACATAAAATAACAATGAAAAATAAATAAATATAATTAAATAACATTGGGTTGCCTCCTAACAAGCGATTCTTTAATGTCAATAGCTTGACAGTGAAGCTCTTAGAGAGCTTCAGAGAGACTCAGAGCTTGATGTTGGCCTCCCAACACCAAACTTAGAAGTTGAGTGTGGGGGCTTTGTTTGACTCTGTATTGAGAGAAGCTTTTCATGCTTCCTCTCCATGGTTACAGAAGAAGATCCTTGAGCCTTAAACACAAGGTAGTCCTCATTCAATTGAAGGACTGACTCTCCTCTGTCCACATCAATCACAGCTCTTGCTGTGGCTAGGAAGGGTCTTCCAAGGATGATGGATTCATCTTCATCCTTCCCAGTGTCTAGGATTATGAAGTCAGCAGGGATGTAATAGCCTTCAACCTTCACTAAGACATCCTCTACAAGTCCATAAGCCTGTTTCCTTGAATTATCTGCCATCTCTAGTGAGATTCTTGCAGCTTATACCTCAAAGATCCCTAGCTTCTCCATTAAAGAGAGTGGCATGAGGTTTATACTTGAACCAAGGTCACACAGAGCCTTCTTAAGGGTCATTGTGCCTATGATGCAAGGTATTAAGAATTTTTCGGGATCCAGTTTCTTCTGAGGAAATTTCTGTTGAGCCAGGGTATTTAGTTCATTAATGAGCAATGGAGGTTCATCCTCCCAAGTCTCATTACCAAACAACTTGGCATTCAGCTTCATGATTGCTCCTAGATACTGAGCAACTTGCTCTCCAGTAATATCTTCATCTTCTTCAGTGGAAGAATACTCATCAGAGCTCATGAATGGCAACAGTAAGTTCAGTAGAATCTCTATGGTCTCTATATGAGCCTCAGATTCCTTTGGTTCATCAATAGGAAACTCCTAAGTGGCCAGTGAACGTCCATTGAGGTCTTTCTCATTGGAAATCACTGCCTTTTCTTCCTCTCCAGGTTCGGCCATGTTGGTTAAAGTTATGGCCTTGCACTCTCTTTTTGGATTCTTTTCTGTATTGCTTGGGAGAGTACTAAGAGGGATTTCAGTGACTCTTTTACTCAGTTGACCCACTTGTGCCTCCAAATTTCTTATGGAGGACCTTGTTTCAGTCATGAAACTGAGAGTGGTCTTAGATAGATCAGAGACTATGGTTGCTAAGTCAGAGTGGCTCTGCTTAGAATTCTCTGTCTATTGCTCTGAAGATGATGGAAAAGGCTTGCTATTGCCAAACCTATTTCTCCCACCATTATTATTATTGAAACCTTGATTAGGCTTCTACTGATCCTTCTATGAGAAATTAGGATGATTCCTCCATGAAGGATTATAGGTGTTTCCATAGGATTCTCCCATGTAATTCACCTCTTCCATTGCAGGATTCTCAGGGTCATAAGCTCTCCTTCAGAGGAGGCTTCTTAAATACTGCCAGATGCAGCTTGCATTCCAGTCAGACTCTGAGAAATCATATTGACTTACTGAGTCAATATTTTATTCTGAGCCAATATGGTATTTAGAGTATCAATCTCAAGAACTCCTTTCTTCTGAGTTGTCCTATTATTCACAGGATTTCTTTCAGAAGTGTACATGAACTGGTTATTTGCAACTATTTCAATGAGTTCCTGGGCTTCTGCAGGCATCTTCTTCAGATGAAGAGATCCTTCAGTAGAGTGATCCAATGACATCTTGGACAATTCAGACAGACCATCATAGAATATACATATGATGCTCCATTCTGAAAACATGTCAGAAGGACATCTTCTGATCAATTGCTTGTATCTTTCCCAAGCTTCATAGAGGGATTCACCTTCCTTCTGTCTGAAGGTTTGGACTTCCACTCTAAGCTTGCTCAACTTTTGAGGTGGAAAGAATTTGGCCAAGAAAGCATTGACCAACTTTTTCTAAGAGTTCAGGCTATCTTTAAGTTGTGAGTCCAACCATGTCCTAGCTCTGTCTCTTACAGCGAAAGGGAAAAGCATAAGCCTGTAGACCTCAAGATTGACCCCATTGGTCTTAACAGTGTCACAGATTTGCAAGAACTCAGCTAAGAACTGATGAGGATCTTCCAATAAAAGTCCATGAAACTTACAATTCTGCTGCATTAGAGAAACTAATTGAGGCTTAAGCTCAAAGTTGTTTGCTCCAATTGCAGGAATTGAGATGCTTCTTCCACAGAAGTCAGAAGAGGGTGCAATAAAGTCATCAAGCATCTTCTTTGCATCTCCACCATTGTTATTGGGTTCGGCCATCTCTTCTTCTTTTTTGAAAAATTCTTTCAAGTCCTCTCCAGAGTTTTGTGCTTTAGCTTCTCTTAGCTTCCTCTTCAGAGTCCTTTAAGGTTCAGGATCAGCTTCAACAAGAATGTTGCTATCCTTGTTCCTGCTCATATGAAAAAGAAGAGAACAGAAAAGAATAAGAATCCTCTATGTCACAGTATAGAGATTCCTTTATGCGAGTAGAAGAATAGAATGAAGAAGGAAGAAGAAGGAGAATTCGAACACAGAGAGAGGGAGTGGGTTCGAATTTTTAGAAGAAGAGTGTTAGTAAATAAATAAAATAAATAGAAAGAGATGAAAGAGAGAGATTATTCAAAAATTAAAATAAAATAAATAAAATATATTTTTGTTTTTATTTTAATTAGTAGTTAGAATTCAAAAATTAAGAAGATAAATAAAATTAGAATTTAAAATAATTAGTTAATTAAAAGGAATTTTGAAAAAGGGGTTAGTTATTTTCAAAAATTGGAGAGAGAGAGAGAGAAGTAGTTAGGTGGTTTTGAAAAAGATATGATTGAAATAAAAACTTTTTAAAATCAAACAAAAGTCAAGTAGTTAATTGAAAAAGATTTGAAAATCAATTTTGAAAAGATAGTAAGTTAGAAAAAGATTTTGAAATTAAGTTTTGAAAAAGATATGATTGAAATCTATTTTGAAAAAGATTTGAAAAAGAAATTAAAAAGATTTGATTTTTGAAATTAAAGTTGATTACTTGACTAACAAGAAACTAAAAGATATTATTCTAGAATTTAAAGATTGATCCTTTCTTAATAGGCAAGTAACAACTTGAAATTTTTGAATCAAAACATTAATTGTTAGCATTAATTTCGAAAATATGAAATAAAATTAAGAAAAAGATTTTGAAAATCAATTTTAAAATTTTCAAAAAAGAAACATGAAAGGAAATTGAAAAAAAAATTGATTTTGAAAAAAGATTTAAAAAAGATAGAATTTTTAATTTGAAATTTTGACTTGATTAACAAGAAACAACTAAATTTTAAAACTTTATGACTAAATCAATCTAAAATTTCGAAAATTATGAGCAAAATAAGGGAAAGATATTTTTTTATTTTTGAATTTTTAATGAGGAGAGAGAAAAACAAAAGAATGACACAAAACATAAAAATTTAAGATCAAAACAAAAAATGTATGCAAGAACACCTTGAATATCAAGATGAACACCAAGAACACTTTGAAGATCATGATGAACATCAAGAACATATTTTTGAAAATTTTTAAGAAAAGAAAGATATGCAAGATACCAAACTTAAAAGTTTTTAAACTATAGACACTAATAATTCAAGAATGCATATGAAAAACAAGAAAAGACACAAAACAAGAAAATGTAAAAATCAAACAAAGAAAATCATTAAGAACAATTTGAAGATCAATGAAGAACACATGCATGAATTTTCAAAAATTTAAAGAAAATTAAAGGCATGCAATTGACACCAAACTTAAAATTTGACACAATACTCAAACAAGAAACACAAAATTTTTTGTTTTTATGATTTTATTAATTTTTTGTATTTTTTTTCAAAAATTATTTGGAAAAAGAAAATAAATAAATTCAAAATTTTTAATAGGAATTCTAGGAATTATGCAATGTTAGTCTAAAGCTTTGGTCCAAAAATTTAGACATGGCTATATAGCCAGCCAAGCTTTATGTGAAAGCTTCGGTCCAAAAGATTAGACATGGCCAAATGGCCAGCCAAGCTTCAGCAAAGTATTACATACAACAGCCAAATTGATGGGAATCAAAAAGCTCCTACAATGATAAGTGAAAGCCTCAGTCCAAAAAAAATTAGACATGGCTTAGCAGCAGCCAGGCTTCACATATCATCTGAAACTCTAGAATTCATTCTTAAAAATTCTGAAGAACAGATATTTTTTTGAAATTTTTTTTCGAAATTAAAAATAAAAAAGATTAAACATAAAATAAAATTACCTAATCTAAGCAACAAGATGAACCGTCAGTTGTCCAAACTCGAACAATCCCCGGAAATGGCGCCAAAAACTTGGTACACGGAATTGTGATCTTCACACTTTTCTTCACAACTCTGTGTAACTGACTAGCAAGTGCACTGGGTCGTCCAAGTAATAAATCTTACGTGAGTAAGGGTCGATCCCACGGAGATTGTCGGCTTGAAGCAAGCTATGGTCATCCTTGTAAATCTTAGTCAGGCGGATTCAAATGGTTATGAGGTTTTAATAATTAAAAGATAAATAAAACAGAAAATAAGATAAAGTTACTTATGTAATTCACTGGTGGGAATTTCAGATAAGCGTCTGGAGATGCTTTGTTGCTTCTGAATCTCTGCTTTCCTATTGCCTCCTTCCAACCATGTGTTACTTCCTTCGATGGCAAGCTGTAATATCATCTCAGTGAAAATGGTCCTCTACGGTTTTTGCACGGCTAATCAACTGTTGAATTTCTCGTCTTGGATGAAAAATACCAGGCACAGCTACCGCATGGCTAATCATCTGTCGGTTCCCGCTAGCATCAGAATAGAATCCATTGATCCTTTTGCACACTATCACTTGTGCCCAACATTCACAGGTTTGAAGCTCGTCACAGTCATTTCTTCCCGGATCCTACTCGGAATACCACAGACAAGGTTTAGACTTTCCGGATCCCAGGAATGGCTGCCAATAATTCTAGCCTATACCACGAAGATACTAATCTCACAGACTCAGTCCGTGTATTAGATATCCAAGAGAGTATACTCCAACTGTCGTCTAATGACTACGTTGAACATCATGTAGACCGCTTTGTGGTTGTCAGGCACGCGGATCTTGGCTAAGCGAGTAACGAAGATTGGGTGATTGTCACGTGCCACCCCTTCATTCTGACTTAACTGAATTAAGTACGAGAGTATATCTTGGAGAAAAAGTAGGCGTGAATTCAATAGAAAACAGTAGTAATTACATTAATTCATGAAGAACAGCAGAGCTCCACACCTTAATCTATGGGGTGTAGAAACTCCACCGTAGAAAATACATAAGTGAAAAAGGTCTAGGCATGGCCGAATGGCCAGCCCCCAAACGTGAACAATGATCAAAACAGGAACATATGATTCCAAAAGATGATATAAAATAAATATCTAAAAGTAGTTTTTATACTAAACTAGTAACCTAGGGTTTACAGAAAATGAGTAACTAAGTGCAGATAGTGCAGAAATCTACTTTCAGGGCCCACTTGGTGTGTGCTTGGGGTGAGCATTGAAGCTTTTTCGTGCTTAGACTGTTCCTGGAGTTAAACGCCAGCTTTGGTACCAGTTTGGGCGTTTACCTCCAATTCTGGTGCCAGTTTGGGCGTTTTACGCCAAGATGTTTTAGGCTGTCTTTGGACGCTAGTTTGGGCCACCAAATCTCGATCAAAGTATAGACTATTATATATTGATGGAAAGCCCAAGATGTCTAATTTCCAACGCAATTGAGAGTGCGCCAATTTGGCTTCTGTAACTCCAGAAAATCCACTTCGAGTGCAGCAGGGTTAGAATCCAACAGCATCTGCAGTCCTTTTTCAGCCTCTGAATCAGATTTTTGCTCAGGTCCCTCAATTTCAGCCAGAAAATACTTGAAATCACAGAAAAACATACAAACTCATAGTAAAGTCCAGAAATATGATTTTTGAATAAAAACTAATAAAAATATAATGAAAAGTAACTAAAACATACTAAAAACTATGTAAAAACAATGCCAAAAAGGGTATAAATTATCCGCTCATCAACCTCCGACAAGACAATCGGAACAAGAAGCACCTCTTAATGTGTAAGTTTTACTAAAAATCTTTTTTATTAATTTCGATGCTATATCATAATGCTTTTTTATTATTAGTTAAAACTTTCCTCTGTGGTCTTGCAGTTCTCCCTGCCTTCGACATTGGGAAGAAGATGCATCCTCTTTCAGCCTTGGCATAAGTCCCCCAACCTCTCAACCAAGTCTCCTGATCTCTCAACCAAAAATAACACAGCTTGAAATGTTGGCAAAGGCGGCGATGGATGCTGGGGTGATAGCAACATTACAATTTGTTGAGAAAACCAGTGCAAAGCCGATTTTGAACACCCCTGAAGGGTATAAGACTCCGGAGAAAGAAAAAAATAACAGAGAAGTTGGGGGAGAAATGTTATCAGTAGATGACACAATTAAAGGTTTACAAAGATACAACCAATGAGTATGACACGATATTCATGTTGGACCATGAAGCGCATTTGGAGGGGGCTAGATTCCACTTCATGTCTCTAACACCCGGACAAGATGTAGGAAATACGGTAAATTCTTTGCCTATTACATTAACATTAATTATTTTTCTAAAAACTTTTATATCCATATATCTAATAAATTTTGTTCTTATAGGTGGTCAATGCAATGTGTATGCTTTTCAACGATAGAAAATGTCGCCGATTTGAAGAAGAAGTATACTGTGTGTCGACAGATATTGTGATAAGCCAAATTTTTTATTCCTTAAATAATTTATTGGTTTTGATAAATAATTCGGTTCATCTATTAGTTTAATTGAGTTCATTTTCATGAAGAAATGAATTAAAAATGTATTTTTCTTACTGATTAAATGTATATGACTGCTAGTTTAAATCTGAATCACATTCAGTTCATTTGAGAATTAAGTTAGGTTCACTTGACACTACTGTTAAGTATTCACTAAATCTGTTATTCTTTAAGAAATTCGGTTCATCTATTAGTTTAATTGATTTCATTTGCATGTAGAAATGAAATGAAATGTGCTTTCTTGCTGATTGAATATAGATTACTGCTAGTTCATATTTGATGTAATTCAGTTTATTTGTGATTTAACTGAGGTTCATTTTGCAGAGTTTAATGTTGGGACTCCATAATGAGGACTACATTGATCCAAAGACTAATAAGAAGGTCTACCGGATCTCTCAATATAAGGACTGCCTCCCTTTTCTTGACAAAAAAAAATGGCATCGCATCCATTTGTAAGTTGTGAGTTTTAAAATTTTTTAATAATTCTGTCGTTTGCTATCATTTAGACTGAAATATTATATCATTTTTCAAAACTTCAACTGTTTGTACCAGTTTTCCATGGAGGACATTGGTGGTTATGGATTGCTGAGTTAAGAAGAAGGCCTTCTATGTGTTTGACCTCGTCAAGAAAAAAAAAGATGAAATACCTCAATCAAGAATAATTTTGAACAAATTTATTGTAAGTTATTTATATAATACATATTTATGTTGTAAATTATCTTGTATTTCTAGCCATTATCAATCACTTTTTGTATCCTTTTCAGGGCTTAATAGTATCACAGATTAGGATTTATGCTGGGGCAGAACCTTTGATGAAGGACGGAGAGGGCGTTGAAGCACCGTATATCACTATCAGCGGTCAACGAACAAAGTAAAATATTTTTTTGCTATAGTGCTTTTATTAATATGCTTTATTGTGACTCCTATTAATCATATTTTATTTTCTTATTTCTTTCTTAGTTATGATTGCGAGATATATGTGATGAAATAGTTGGAAACAATTGATCCTGAAATGATCAAAAAAGGAAAGTATAAATGTAAAAATTGGAAACAGGAAGTAATTTCTAAATTAATTTATTTCGGTTCATTTCTTATTTCATTTGAGTTTAAATTAAGCAATTTCTTTCAATTGTATTGAAGGAAGAAATATATGCTTTCAGGTGAAAATGTGGTCCAACCATTCTCTTGCGCAATATAAATAAATTGAGAAACAAAGTCATTGAGGCATCTGAAGTGATAAGACTCCCAAAGCCATCTGCTGTCCTCTCAAGCCCTTTTTGTAAATTCACATATGAGGATATAGAAAGTAAATAGGTTATAGTTTCTTTGACTTGGTGTAAGGAATTGTAATTAACACTAATTTGTTTAACTCGTTGTAAAAAAGTAAACACTTCTTCTTTAATGTATATATGTTAATGTTAATGTATATATTTGTTGGAACTGTCTAGACTACTGTTTACTGTTAATCTAGGTTCACAGTGGATGGATTCAATGTATTTATCAAACATCAAGAGCCCCAAAAACACAAATGAACTAAAATTAATGCATTAAATGAACCGAAAATAATGTATATATCACTATTCAATTTCAGAAACACCTAAACTCTTTGACATAACACATTTGCAGAAAGCTAATTTGAAAAACAAAAAAGTGACTATTCAATAAAACGTAACATGAATCGAAATTAACTTTCCTAGAACTTAAATGAACCGAAATTTGGTCATACATGAATAGAAATTTATATTAATAAAAACTAAAATTTCTATAATCCTCTCCGGGATAATTCATATCCTGTGCATCATAAAGGTTGGAAGTTGACTGAATCATTGATCCACATCTAAAAAGTTCAACTGCAAAATAAATAAATAAATCATATATTAACAAAATGCACAAACGAATTTTTCCCTAATCAAAAGCAAATCAATGTTACCTCGCTTAGAGCTAGCTTTTTCTTTTTCTTTTTTGCATTTACAATCTTTTTTTCCATATTTGATCCCAATCTGTTCTTGGGACAGCCTCTTGTTCGAACACGTGGGGGGCTTTTAAGGTCGTTAACATCATTCAACGTCGCGTTTTCGTGAGATAACAAACTTTTACCTTTACTTTTTGCTTGATATTTGATAAACCCATATTTTATGATATATTTTGTGCTTAATTTGAGTGATTTATTCAATCCTTCACCCACTTATTCATATTAATTGCATGGTTTTACTTTCCCTTCCTTATTATGTGATGTATGTGAAAAACATGTTTCCTATGCTTTAATATTAATTATCTTAATTACCTTTATTTCCATTCGATGCCGTGATTAGTGTGTTGAGTAGTTTCAGATCTTCTAAGGTAGGAATGACTTAAAGGATGGAAAGGAAACATACAAAAATGGAAGGAAAGCACAAAACAGAGCTTCTGAAGAAACTGGCATCCACGCGATCGCATGGACAAAGCGATCGTGTGCCAAGCGCGAATCAGCAGCACGCGGCCGCATGACTGACGCGACCACGCGCCTTAAGCAGAACGCACATGACGCGGTCACATGACTGACGCGACCGCGTGGCAAGGAAATGCCCTGAATGACGCGACCGCGTGACCCACGCGGACGCGTGACAGAGGCCACGCACCAGAAATTGCAAAAAATGCTCATAGCGTATTCTGAAGCCCTTTTTGGCCCAAATCCAAGTCCAGAAGGCATAGACCAGAGGTTACAAAGTGAGGGAACGCATCCATTCAGAGAGAGCTCGCCAATTTTCACTTTCCATGATTTAGATTTAGTTTGAGAGAGGTTCTCTCCTCGCTCTCTTAGGATTAGGATTAGGATTTAGGACTTCTCTTAGTTTATAAGAGTGACTCTCGATCCAGGTTTAATATTTACTTTAATGCTTTTATTCGTACCTATAAATGTTGCCAACTTGACTTATGAACCCTTTCCATGTTATGATTTGAATTAATAATTATTTGAGGTATTTCAGTTATTGATTGCTTTCTCCTTAATTTGTGTTACCATTGCTTTCCATCTAAGGACATTTTTATTCCAACAATTTTACTTTTTCCCTTTTGGTCTTGGTTAAGAAATCAGTAACTCAACATTATTAAACTCAGCGTAATTGATAATCGTTATCTTGCTAATTGAACTGAACTTCAATAATCCCAACTTTTTCTTAGGAAATAAATAGGATTCGAAGGTCAAACTAATTAGTCCCTTGACTTTCCTTTACTTTAGTAAAGGTTAACTAAGTGGAATTTAGATTCAACTTTCATTATTGTTGAGAGAGATAACTAAGTTGGACTTCCAATTTCTCTTACCTTGCCAAAAGATTGCTTTACAGTATTTATTTATTTTAATTGCCATTTAAATTATTTGTCATATCTACTCTTCACTCTCAACCCCGATTTTATAACCTCCATAACCAATAATAAGAACATACTTCCCTGCAGTTCCTTGAGAAGACGACCCGAGGTTTGAATACTCGGTTAATAATTTTTAAGGGGTTTGTTACTTGTGACAACCAAAACGTTTGTACGAAGGGATTTTTGTTGGTTTAGAGACTATATCTACAACGCGACTGTTTTTATGAACTTCTTTACTAGCAAAAATCCTAACGTCAAAATGGCGCCGTTGCCGGGGAACTGCTAACGTGTGCCTTATTATTGGTTATTGTAAATATTTTTCTTTTGCTTGTTTATTTATTTTTGTTTTTCCTTTTTATCTTTATTTGCTACCATGAACTCTCACCCCTCTCGCCACCATATGATCCTTCCTTACCCCAGTACCAATCCAATCACTCCCAACCACCACCACTTCTCTATGTGTCATGCCCAAGTCCGGCAACCCGAGAAGCAGAGGTTCGCCTAAAGAAAACAGTAAATAAACTTCAAACAACCATTCGACAACTGGAGCAAACAATAATTTAATGGGTTTCTAGGCGCTCAAATACACAAGGATCAGCCACAGCCCCATGTGAACAGTCTAACGAAGAGCGAGCATGAAGGAGATACCAGAAACTCCAGTGGACAAGACAGAGAATGAATTCGTACTAGAACAGGTAGAAGAAGCTGTCATTGTTTAAGAAGAAGAGTTGGTTGAAGATCTAGGAGATGCTGAACCTCCATGGGAATCCAGAACTGAGGAGAACTCCATCAAGGACGCTACAGTTGATGCTAAGGAGGATATTGTACAACCTCCAAGGCAAGTTATTTATGAAGAATCAGACGGAATAACCCAGGACACAAATTCCCTTGATGATGATAGTCACAAGTCAAATTCTCTTAGTAATGAACTTGCATCCGCAAGTGAATTCTCTGAGATCGAAGAATCTTCCCCAAGTGAATATGAAGATGATGCGGAGGTAGATTTCTCTCAACCTCCAATATATGACTCAAGTGATGAGGAAGATATAGAAGACTTTGACCAGGACACAGATATAATTGTAGAACCTTGCAAGGAAGTGGAGGAATTCACAGAAGAGCACAAGGGAGTAGAACTTACAGAACCACCAGAAACACCTATCCCAAGGCCATTACCACCTAATACAAGCTTCAAGTGGGTACAATCCTTAACCTTTAACTTTACTTATTCACTTGAATATGGTTTACTTGAAATAGATGGCCAGCTTAGAGCTCTTTGCGGCTTTAAGAGTAAGAGGGAAATGGCTCGTACTCAGAGTTGGTGCACAAGGTTCAATAAGGTTCCACACTTCACCTCGAAGTACACGGATTGGTATCATACTCCATTGCATGGATCACGGAGAACATTTGGTCACCATGGTGAGTTTCTACTTTTTAAACCGCCCGGATGGAAACATATAGATCAAGACGGAGGCGGATTTAAAAGCAAGGCTTGGGATCCTGGAGTTTATTCTGACATTCGTCACCCCGGGAGTCTGAAAATTTGTCTGAAGCTGCTCAGAAGCTTTACATTCCTAGTATGGGACCCCGGAGGCTATTGGCATTCCAAGCACTGGTGGAGATTTTTGGACGAATTTAAACAAAAGCCGCCATAGCAGGAAGCTCCTACAATGTCCAACTTAAGGACTTAAACTAAAAGTCCTAGGTGGGAGACAACCCACCATGGTATGGTCACTTCTTTTTCAATTTATTTCTTGTTAATTGCTTTCATTTTTATTCTCTTTTCATTTTACTTCATTGAACCTGGAATCATGCATAGCATTCATGTTAATCATTGCATTCTGCATCTATCATACACATAAAAAAAAGGGGATGCACGACGCGACTGCATGCCCCATGCGATCGCGTCATATTGCGAAAACACTATCCACGCGACCGCGTCATCCATGCGACCACGTGACCTGGAGATCGGCGTAAATATCCAACGTCCAGAAAGTTAGGCTGGAATCGTGCGGCCGTTGTGCGTTTTGCACAAATTGGCCCACGCGATCGCATGCCCCATGCGATCGCGTCACATGCACAAAACCAATCCCACGCGACCGCGTGAGTGGTGCACGAAATTGTGATCTCAGGCAACGGCGCCAAAAACTCTGTACGCACGTCTTAATAAATCATTTTTCATTCACAACTTCGATACAACTAACCAGCAAGTACACTGGGTCGTCCAAGTAATAAACCTTACGTGAGTAAGGGTCGATCCCACGAAGATTGTTGGTATGAAGCAAGCTATGGTCATCTTGTAGATCTCAGTCAGGCGGATATCAAAAGGTTATGGAGTTTTCGAATAATGATAATAAATAAACAGAAAGTAAAGATAGAAATACTTATGTAATTCATTGGTGAGAATTTCAGATAAGCATATAGAGATGCTTTCGTTCCTCTGAACCTCTGCTTTCCTGCTGTCTTCATCCAATCAATCCTACTCCTTTCCATGGCTAGCTTTATGTAAGGACATCACCATTGTCAATGGCTACTTTTCATCCTCTCTGTGAAAATGGTCCGATGCGCTGTCACTGCATGGCTAATCATCTGGAGGCATCATCGTGGTCAATGGCTGCATCCTATCCTCTTGTGAAAATGGTCCAAATGCTCTGTCACTGCACGGCTAATCATCTGAGGTTCTCGATCATACTGGAATAGGATTCACCCTCCTTTTGCGTCTGTCACTACGCCCAGCACTCGCGAGTTTGAAGTTTGTCACAGTCATTCAATCCCAGAATACTACTCGGAATACCACAGACAAGGTTTAGACTTTTCAGATTCTCGTGAATGCCGCCATCAATCTAGCTTATACCACGAAAATTCTGATTAAGAGATCCAAGAGATAATCATCCAATCTAAGGTGGAACGGAAGTGGTTGTCAGGCACATGTTCGTGGGGGAATGATGATGATTGTCACGTTCATCACATTCATGTTGAAGTGCGAATGAATATCTTAGAAGTGGAATAAGTTGAATTGAATAGAAAAACAGTAGTACTTTGCATTAATTCATGAGGAACAGCAGAGCTCCACACCTTAATCTATGGAGTGCAGAAACTCTACCGTTTGAAAATATATAAGTGAAAGGTTCAGGTATGGCCGAGAGGCTAGCCCCCAAAACATGATCAATATGATCCAAAGATGAACTAAAAATCATAAGATGTCTAATACAATAGTAAAAAGTCCTATTTATACTAAACTAGTTACTAGGGTTTACAAAGATAAGTAATTGATGCATAAATCCACTTTCGGGGCCCACTTGGTGTGTGCTTGGGCTGAGCTTAAATGTTACACATGCAGGGGCTCTTTCTGGAGTTGAACGCCAGGTTGTAACGTGTTTCAGGCGTTCAACTCTGGTTCGTGACGTGTTTCTGGCGTTTAACTCCAGACTGCAGCATAAAACTGGCGTTCAACGCCCTTTTGCGTCGTCGAAACTCGGCCAAAGTATGAACTATTATATATTGCTGGAAAGCCCTGGATGTCTACTTTCCAACGCAATTGGAAGCGCGCAATTTGGAGTTTTGTAGCTCCAGAAAATCCACTTTGAGTGCAGGGAGGTCAGAATCCAACAGCATCAGCAGTCCTTCTTCAACCTCTGAATCTGATTTTTGCTCAAGTCCCTCAATTTCAGCCAGAAAATACCTGAAATCACAGAAAAACACACAAACTCATAGTAAAGTCCAGAAATATGAATTTAGCATAAAAACTAATAAAAACATCCCTAAAAGTAACTAGATTCTACTAAAAACATACTAAAAAGAATGCCAAAAAGCGTATAAATTATCCGCTCATCACAACACCAAACTTAAATTGTTTCTTGTCCCCAAGAAACTGAAAATCAAATAGGATAAAAAGGAGAGAATATACTATAAATTCCAAACTATCAATGAAACATAGCTCCAATCAGATGAGCGGGACTTGTAGCTTTTTGCCTCTTGAATAGTTTTGGCATCTCACTTTATCCATTGTGGTTCAGAATGATTGGCATCTATAGGAACTCGGTGTGCAGATTGTGTTATTGATTCTCCTAGTTCAGTATGTTGATTTTTGAACACAGCTACTTTATGAGTATTGCCGTGGCCCTAAGCACTTTGTTTTCCAGTATTACCACCGGATACATAAATGCCACAGACACATAACTGGGTGAACCTTTTCAGATTGTGACTCAGCTTTGCTAAAGTCCCCAATTAGATTGATGTTCCACCCTTAATTGTCCCATGTTGGAACTTAATTCTCCTAGGGAGGTGTTGATTTACTCCCAACAGTTTTGTGGAGGAAAATGCATTTGAGACATCTCCGGGATCTCATGGTGATGAGCTTCATGCGTCTCTTGAGCTACATGAATGGGCTCTCTTGTTTGCTCCATCCTTTTCTTAGTGATGGGCTTCTCTTCCTCAATGGGAATGTCTCCTTCTATGTCAATCCCAGCCAAATTGCATAGATGGCAAATGAGGTGAGGAAAAGCTAACATTGCCATAGTGGAGGACTTGTCAGCCACCTTGTAGAGTTCTTGAGTTATAATCTCATGAACCCCCACCTCTTCTCCAATCATGATGCTATGGATCATGATGGCCCGGTCTATAGTAACTTCAGACCGGTTGCTAGTGGGAATGATTGAGTGTTGAATGAACTCCAACCATCCTCTAGCTACAGGCTTAAGGTCCAGTCTTCTCAGTTGAACCGGTTTGCCTTTTGAGTCAATCTTCTATTGAGCTCCTTCCACACATATGTCCATGAGGACTTGGTCCAACCTTTGATCAAAGTTGACTCTCCTTGTGTAGGGGCGTGCGTTCTCTTCCATCATTGGCAAGTTGAACGCCAACCTTACATTTTCCGGACTAAAATCTATGTAATTTCCCCAGAACCATGGTGAGATAATTCTTTGAGTTTGGGTTCTTACTTTGATCATGATTCCTTGTGATCCATGCATTAGCATAGAACTCTTGAACCATTAGAGTTCCGACTTGTTGGATGGGGTTTGTTAGAACTTCCCAACCTCTTCTATGGATCTCATGTCGGATCTTCGGATACTTATTTCTCTTGAGTTTGAAAGGGACCTCGGGGATCACCTTCTTCTTGGCCACAACATCATAGAAGTGGTCTTGATGAGCTTTGGAGATGAATCTTTCCATCTCCCATGACTCGGATGTGGAAGCTTTTGTCTTCCCTTTCCCTTTTCTAGAGGATTCTCCGGTCTTGGGTGCCATCAATGGTAATGGAAAAACAAAAAGCTTATGCTTTTACCACAACAAACTTAGAATTTTGCTCGCCCTCGAGCAAGAGAAGAAAGAATAGATGAAGAAGAAGAAGAAAATATGGAGGAGAGGAGAGAGAGGTGTATTCGGCCAAGAAGAGAAGAGAGGGTTGTGTGGTGTGAAAATGAGAAAGAATTGAGGGCTATATATAAGGAAGGGAGGGGGGTAAGGTTCGGCCATAAGGGTGGGTTTTGGGTGGAAAATTGATTTTGAATTTTGAAGTTAGGTGGAGTTTATGAGGTAGGTTTATGGGGAAGAGTGGATGATGTGAGTGGTGAAGTGGTGATAGGGAAGAGAGATTGAGGTGATTGGTGAAGAGTTTTGGGGAAGAGTGTTTATTGGGAAGAGAGGATGAACATTGAGAAGAGGGAAGAGAGTGAGTGGAGGTAGGTGGGGATCCTGTGGGGTCTACAGATGCTGAGTTAATCCTGTGGGGTCCACAGATCTTGAGGTGTCAAGGATTTGCATCCCTGCACTCATTAGGCCTGTAAAATGCTTTTGCATGCAATTCTGGCGTTTAAACGCCGAATTGATGCTTGTTCTGGGCATTCAACGCCCAGATGCAGCATATATCTGGCGTTGAACGCCAGCCAGATGCTTGTTTCTGGCGTTCAGCGCCAGCTCTTCTTCACTGCGCATTTCTGGCGTTGAACGCCAGTCAGATGCTCCTTACTGGTGTTTAAACGCCAGTAAGATCCTCCTCCAGGGTGTGATTTTTCTTCTGCTGTTTTTGATTCCGTTTTCAATTTTTATATTTATTTTGTGACTCCACTTGATCATGAACCTAATTAAACATGAAATAACAATAAAAATAAAATTAGATAAATAAAAATTGGGTTGCCTCCCAACAAGCGCTTCTTTAATGTCAATAGCTTGACAGTGGGCTCTCATGGAGCCTCACAGATGTTCAGAGCATTGTTGAGGCTCCCCAACACCAAACTTAGAGTTTGGATATAGGAGTTCAACACCAAACTTAGAGTTTGGTTGTGGCCTCCCAACACCAAACTTAGAGTTTGACTGTGGGAGCTCTGGTTGACTCTGTTTTGAGAGAAGCTTACTGTGCCTCTTTTCCATGTTTACAGAAGGATGACCTTGAGTTTTAAACACAAGGGAGTCCTCATTCAATTGAAGGACTAGTTCACCTCTGTCAACATCAATCACAGCTCTTGCTGTTGCTAGGAAGGGTCTTCCAAGGATGATGGATTCATCCTCATCCTTCCCAGTATCTAGGACTATGAAATCAGCAGGGATGTAAAGGCATTCAACCTTTACTAACACGTCCTCTACTTGTCCATAAGCCTATTTTCTTGAATTGTCTGCCATCTCTAATGAGATTTTAGCAACTTGCACCCCAAAGATTCCCAGTTTCTCTATTACAGAGAGGGGCATGAGGTTTATCCCTGAACCAAGGTCACACAGAGCCTTTTCAAAGATCATGGTGCCTATGGTACAAGGTATTAGGAACTTTCCAGGATCTTGTTTCTTCTGAGGCAATGTCAGTTGATCCAGATCACTTAGTTCATTGGTGAACAAGGGAGGTTCATCTTCCCAAGTCTCAATACCAAATAATTTGGCATTCAGCTTCATGATTGCACCAAGGTACTTGGTAACTTGCTCCTTAGTAACATCCTCATTCTCTTCAGAAGAGGAATACTCATCAGAGCTCATGAATGGCATAAGGAGGTTTAATGGAATCTCTATGGTCTCTAGTTGAGCCTCAGATTCCTTTGGTTCCTCAAAGGAAAACTCCTTATTGATCACTGGACGTCCCAGGAGGTCTTCCTCCTTATATCAATGGCTTGCACTCTCCTTTTGGATTTTCTTCTGTATTACTTGGGAGAGTACTAGGAGGGATTTCAGTGATCTTTTTACTCAGCTGGCCCACTTGTGCTTCCAAATTTCTAATGGAGGACCTTGTTTCATTTATGAAACTCACAGTGGCCTTAGATAGATCAGAGACTAAGTTTGCTAAATTAGAGGTATTTTGTTCAGAGTTCTCTGTCTGTTGCTGAGTGAATGATGGAAAAGGTTTACTATTGTTAAACCTATTTCTTCCACCATTATTAAAGCCTTGTTGAGGCTTTTGATCCTTCCATGAGATATTTGGATGATTTCTCCATGAGAGGTTATAGGTGTTTCCATAAAGTTCACCCATATAATTCACCTCTGCTATTGCAGGGTTTTCAGGATCATAAGCTTCTTCTTCAGAAGATGCCTCTTGAGTACTGTTGGATGCAGCTTGCATTCCATCTTATCCCAAGAGTTCAGGCTATCTTTGGGTTGAGAGTCCAACCACACTCTAGCTCTGTCTCTTACAGCAAAAGGGAAAAGCATGAGCCTGTAGACTTTAGGATCTACTCCATTAGTCTTAACAGTATCACAGATCTGCAAAAATTCAGTTAAGAACTGAAAAGGATCTTCAGATGGAAGTCCATGAAACTTGCAGTTCTGCTGTATCAGAGAAACTAATTGAGGTTTCAGCTCAAAGTTGTTTGCTCCAATGGTAGGGATGGAGATGCTTCTTCCATGCAAATTAGAATTAGGTGTAGTAAAGTCACCAAGCATTCTCCTTGTATTATTATTATTTTCGGCTGCCATCTCCTCTTCCTGTTCGAAAATTTCTGAAAGGTGCTTGCTGGATTATTGTAATTTAGCTTCTCTTAGTTTCCTCTTCAGAGTCCTTTCAGGTTCTGGATCTGCTTTAACAAGAATGTTCTTGTCCTTGCTCCTGCTCATATGAAAAAGAGGGAACAGAAAAATAATAATAATAATAATAATAATAGGGATCCTTTTTACCCAGGTATAGAGGTTCCCCTGTGTGAGTAGAAGAAGAAAAGAATGCAATGTAAAGAAGGGAAGAAAAAAACTCGAACACAGAGAGGGAGGTAGTGTTCGAATTTTTGAATGGGAGAGAAGTATTAGTAGATGAATAAATAAATAGAAGGAGATGAGAGAGAAAGAGGAATTTCGAAAATTATTTTTGAAAAATGGTTAGTGATTTTCGAAAATTAAAATTAAAATTTGAAACAATTAGTTAATTAAAAATAATTTTTGAAAAAGAGGTAAGATATTTTCGAAAAAGTTAGTTAGTTAGTTGAAACAAATTTGAAAATCAATTTTGAAAAGATAAGAAGATAAGAAGTTAGAAAAGATATTTTAAAATCAAATTTTTGAAAAAGATATGATTTTGAAAAAGATAAGATAAAAATATATTTTTGAAAAGATATGATTGAAATTAGTTTTGAAAAAGATTTGATTTTTAAAATCACAATTAATGACTTGATTCACAAGAAATCACAAGATATGATTCTAGAACTTAAAGTTTGAATCTTTCTTAACAAGCAAGTAACAAGCTTGAAATTTTTGAATCAAAACATTAATTGATGATGTTATTTTCGAAAATTATGTGATAAAGATAAGAAAAAGATTTTTGAAAAATATTTTTAAAATTTTCGAAAATAACTAAGAAAAATGAAAAAGATTTGATTTTCTAAAAAAGATTTTGAAAAAGATAAGATTTTTAAATTGAAAATTTGATTTGACTCATAAAAACAACTAGATTTT